>NC_056743.1:85492963-85847963 GCF_019279795.1 Protopterus annectens
AAACCGACATGGGCTCCAACATCTTCGAATTCTTCAAGACTTAGAAGCCTGGTCCGACTTGTCCAAGGCTTCTTGAAAAGCAGGCTTAAGAAGCCCCTATCAATAGTTTCCTGCGTCTATCTGTCATGACTCTCCCACTGAAGGAATGGCAAATGGAGCAATCCTCTTGCAAGTGGAGAGGGCCAAGACAGTAGACGAGGAGGTGTGGTTGTCAGTGATGGACATTTTCTGTCCACACTGGCACCTTTGAACCCACTTTTAGCTTTTTCAGACATACTGAAGAAGTGAGGTAAAAAAAAAAGAGAGTTAGAAGTTAGAAGGAGGTAGGCCCCAAAGGGAAACCTATAGAAATAAACTAACAAAATAACTATAGTTACACACACACACACACTATTGTAAATAAAATACAATTATTCACAACAAAAAACTATAACTTTTAGGACTAAAAGAAGCAAAAAAAATACTATCTTATCTGTCAATATTCTTAAACTCTGGTCTGAGCTCTCTAACGCGATGTGACCTGTTGCAGCGGCAAACTAGATCTGAGTAATGGCAGGGAGGATTGTGGGATATAGCCTGGTCTCGAGCTTCTCTTAGATGCAGAGCTTTGCTATGCGGCCGACTCGGAGCCGAGGATCGGCTCCGAACCCGTGTGTAAAAACAAACGGCGAGATTGAACACTCACATAATCTGTTACAGCAGTAATGACACTATTCTGCATGAATAAGGACACCCTACACCCAGCCATCATCTATACATACAGGGATCCTGTATCCATTAATTACAGGTGTAATGACACTATTCTACATATGTAAGGACACCCTACACCTAACCATCAGTTCTGTATCCATTAATTATAGGTGTAATGACACTATTCTACATGTATAAGGACACTGTACATCCAGTCATCAGTTCTACATACAGGGATCATGTATCCATTAATTACAGGTATAATGACACTGTTCTACATGTATAAGGGCACACTCCACTGAACTGTCAGTTCTACATACAGGGATCATGTATTTGTTAATCACAGTTGTAATAACAGCATTCTACATGTATAAAACCCCACTGCATTGGTTCTACATACAGGGACCTTTATCCATTAATTACAGGTGTAATGACACTATTCTACATATATACAGACACCCTTCACCCTGCTAACAGTTCTACATAAAGGTGCCATGTATCCATTAACTACAGGTGTACACTATTTTACATGTATAAGGACACCCTACAGCCACCTATAAGTTCTGCACACAGGGACCCAGTATCCATTAATTAATTACATGTGTAATGATACTTTTCTACATGTATAAGGACACCATATACCCAGCCATCAGTTCACCATATAGGGACCTTGTATCCATTAATTACAGGTGTAATGATACTATTCTGCATGTATAAGGACACCGTACACCCAACCATCAGTTCTGCAAACAGGGACCCTGTGTCCATTAATTACAGATGTAATGACACTATTCTGCATGTATAAGGACATACTACACCCACCCATCACTTTTACATACAGGGACCCTTTATCCATTAATTACATGCATAATGACACTACTCTACATTTATAAGGGCACCCTACACCCAGCCATGAGCTCTACATTCATGGACCCTGTATCCACTCTTTACACTTGTAATGACACTGTTCTACTGTTCTACATATATAAGGACATCCTATACCCATCTGTCAGTTCTGCATTATAGTTCCCTGCATGCAATAAGTTTGAGGTGTAATGGCACTATTCTGCATGTGTAAGGACACCCTACACCTAGCCATCAGTTCTACATACAGTTCCCTGTGTCCATTGATTGCAGGTGTAATGACTATATTCTGCATGTGTAAGGAAAGCCTACACCCAGTCATTACAGGTGTAATGAGACTATTCTACATGTATAAGGGCACGCTACACCCAGCCATGTCAACCTCTGTTTCTCAACTATTTTCTTGGGCAGCTGATATTTGCGGTTCCTCTGACTTTCACTGAACTTATTTTTTCACATCTGTTCCAAGTGTGTTGTAAGCCTATAAATAGGGCTCTTACAACTGTATGCATAGCTTTATTATGATTTTCTGCAGATATCAATCTCCACTGAAAATTCAGTTTCTTGAAGTTTGTTACATTAACCAAAAATTGATTAAATATATAAAAAATAGTTACATAATTTTCAGTTTGTGGTAAGAGAAGCCCAAGTCAAATGATTTGCATGTTAATTGCTCTACAATTACTACAGTCATCCTTGGCTTTCTGTTAAGTGTTTTTCATCTTGGACATACTGGGTTAAACAACATGTGTCAGCAGCTGTGAAAATGGTCATATTCAACTTGATGAGGTGCTAAGTGCATTGGTTTCTGGCTTACTGACTTTCATTTCAGTGAATGAGACATTTAAATGCTGAGCTGTTAAAACACTACTGTAAATCATTTTGTTGATGTTGCAGAAGAGGTCTAGATCCCTAGACAGAGTATTTCTGATGCCATTTAACTTGTTGATGTGCAGTAAATCCATCAGTCATGTGCTGGAGGATACCTTGTATGGCAGACCTGGGTCACCTTTTTGTTGTCTCTGGAGTGCCAGGTATAAGCTTTGAGTGAGTCAATGTAGGACTTGTTGTTTAGGTCTTGTATCCTTTTAATAAGGCTTATCTTTGTGTTCTAGGCCTTGTATTCTTTTAGTGAGGTGTCTCTGTGCATTCCAGCTGTTGAATGTGTCCAGACAGATGCCAAACAGGGCATTATACTCCTCAAATGATGTTAGCATACTGCAAGATGGTCTCATAGCAACAAATGACTGGTGTCAAAGTCATGACCTTAAGTTAAATGCAAAAAAATGTATTATCATACCATTCAGCAAAAACATGGCCCCTACTGATTACCACATCAATGACAATCTCCTAAGCAATACAGCCTGTGTTGAGAGACCTGGGTACTCAGGTTGACAACAATCTCACCTTTGACTATCATGTGGCAGCAGTGGTTAGAAAAGCCTATACTTGGTTCATTTCATAAGTAAAGGAATTGCACCCAGAAAAAAAGGAGATTATTACCTCTCTGTACTCCTCCCTCATTAGGCCAATAGTTGAGTATAGTGCCCCATTTGGTATGTAGCTCTTCAAACACCTGCATCAACTAGAAAAGCCACAGAGGTGCTTCAGGAGAATCCATGGCCTCCAACACCTGTCCTGTGTGGACAGGCTGAAATCACTGTTGCTCTGCTTGGTATCGTGCAGATTGCTCAAAGGTGATCTGTGTCTCACCTACAAGGCAATCTCAGACCCTGGCCTACTAGAGATGCTCCATATCTGTAAGTCTAACTACTCATGCATTACCCACTTAAAAGGCCTAAATCTAATATGCCACATCAACATAACCTGCTGGAGAGACAGGTTGGTCTCCCAGCGGCTGCCCTGTCTCTGGAATGGCCTTCCCATGCATGTCAAGTGGAGTACCTCGCTGACCCTTTTCAAGCAAAACCTTGATGAGTGTATGGGAAACCAGAAATTTGTCCCAGAGGTTCCACCTGTGTGTGCTTCACTGACAGAGGTAACAGGTGCTGACTGTGGTTTCTTTTTTTGTGAATAAACACTTGGCTAAGGTTTGTAAGGGCCTCAGGGCCATTAGCCTAGTAACCTCCTATGATCCTATGGTTATTTATATATATATATATATATATATATATATATATATATATATATATATATATATATATATATATATATATATATATACATACATACATACATCTGTTGGCTAGCTCCCAGCATGGCTTTAGGCCATTCCATAGTACTACCTCAGCCCTACTCTCCTTCTCTAACGTCATAAACCATTACCAAAATAATAATAAACTATCCTCAGCCCTCTTTCTTGATCTCTCCAAGGCCTTCGATATGGTTAACTACCAAACACTCATACATACTCTGAAGGCCTTCTCCTTAGATAACCATGCTCTCCAATGGTTTCAATCCTGCCTCTGTGGTAGACAACAGGCTGTGCTTTGACAGGACATACTATCGTCCTTTCTAACCATCACCCTAGGTCTCCCCCAGGGATCTCTTCTAGGACCCCTTCTTTTCTCTGTCTTTATTAATGACCCCACTCTGTCATCCCAGAAGCAACATGCATTCAATACGCAGATTAAGCCACTTTGATCTGCTCTGCCACTTCCCAGGCAGAACTGTTAACACTGTCCCAGAATACATTTAATACTGTGGAAAATTGGCTCTCTAATAATCATCTGATATTAAGCCCTAACAAATCAAAGCTGCTACTTTTTTCCCCACACTAGGAGGTCCTCACCACTATTCTTTACCATTAAATCTAATAAAGGCACCATTATCTCCCCAGAAGCCCAAACTAAATTCCTAGACATCATAGTAGACAGTAACCTTAAATTTCATATGCATGTGAGCCAAACTATCAAAACCATCAATAAAAAACTTGGCTCCCTATACAAAATTAAGCCTTTTCTTACTTGCTAGAACCGCCACTGCTCATTCCCACCTACTCTCTACCCTTCTCTATGCCTCCCCTCGATTCACCAGTCTGAACAAATTTGACCTTAACAAGCTCTCAAGCTGTTATAACCACATTGCTAGATTTGCCACAGATACAGCATTTCGGACACACCACTGTCATAACCTAAATCTGCAAGGGTGGCTTGAATTACTGAGCCTACTTCAATACAACCAACTTGTAGTTGCATATAAAGTACTCAATCAACCTGAAAACACACCTGCCCTTAAAAACATCATTAGCCCCTATAGTAACCTCAGACCACTTTGATCATCTAACAGATTACTGGTCCAAACATTCAAAACCAACAACTCAGCGGGGGACTCCCTCTTTGCCAAACTCTGTTGGCAAAACTTGGAACTCCCTCCCTGCCGACCTTACTCTAGCACCGTCACTAATTCAATTCAAAAATGTCTCAGACAACATTTTATTGCTCACTGGCTATGCCCTTGCTCTAATCCTGACTCAGTAACATTTTATTACTCACTGGCTATGCCCTTGCTCTAATCCTGACTCAGTAACATTTTATTACTCACTGGCTATGCCCTTGCTCTAATCCTGACTCAGTAACATTTTATTACTCACTGGCTATGCCCTTGCTCTAATCCTGACTCAGTAACATTTTATTACTCACTGGATATGCCCTTGCTCTAATCCTGACTCAGTAACATTTTATTACTCACTGGATATGCCCTTGCTCTAATTCTGACTAACTACTTTTTCATAATTTTGCCAAACACTACTTTTGCTACATGCAAACTGAGCCATAATTATTAGCCTAGATACTTATAAGTCTGATAAACCCACACTGTGAAAGTAGCAGACTCCAAATCAGACTTCACACCAGTGACAAGTGGAGTACCACAGGGTTCAGTCCTGGGTCATCTCCTGTTTGGTATCTACTTCTCTGAAGTACAGGCTAACACAGAAGGTCTTTGGCTAATGAAGTTCTCAGATGACTGCAAACTAGGAGCCATAATCGAAACTCCTAATGATGTGGACATCCTACAAAAGGGCCTGGTGTCAAAGCCATGGCCTCAAGCTCAGTGCCAAAAAGTGCATTGTCATCCCCTTTGGTAAAAACTCTGTACCCATGAACTACCACATAGGTGGTGGTCTACTTAACACCGTAAGTGTGATGAGACCTTGGGACACAGGTGGACAGTAGTTTCTCCTTTGATAATCACTTCACAGTAGTCAGGAAATCCTTCTACGTGGCACACCTCATCACAAAAGGTTTCTCATCCAGAAAAAAAGAGGTCATTGATCCCCTCTACTTGTCAATCATTAGACCCATTATAGACTACAATGCTCCTTTTGGTATGTTCCTCACGAGACATCTACAACAACTGGAAATGCCGCAGAAATACCTCACAAAGAGGATTACCAGCCTCAAACAGATGCCCTACGCAGACCATCTCAAAAAACTCCAGCTGTACTCCGTCGCATATCGTCTACTCAGAGGTGATCTCTGCCTAACATACAAAGCTATGTCAAACCCAGAGTTGATGGACATGCTACACGTAAAGAAATCCCAATCCGTCTGAGTTACATGCTCTAGGGGCCTAAACCTTGTCATCTCAATAAACAGAACATGCTGGAGGGATAGATTCCTGTCCCAGAGACTTCCCATACTCTGGAACAAACTACCTATCTATATCAAACAAAGCTCCTCATTAGCACTCTTCAAGAAAAATCTTGATGATTGGATGGGAAATAGGAAATTCACCCTGGGGATCACTTCTATGGCTCTGTTTGACAGTGGCACAGGAAAATAATTTTTTTGGGTGGCAAAAGCCAGGGTATCTTTTTGGCTAGGCTTATATAGGCCCTAGGGCCAATAGCCTAGTACCTACCTATGAACCTATGTCTGATTGTTTAACTTTCTCGACTATACAGAGTCTGCATACTGTTTGTAACATGCATTATATCATGGTTTCTGCCTGTAATTTTCTTTAAACATGTATTATATTATGTTCTTTCCTTTCCCTGTATTTTTCCTGTATTCTTCTGCATGTTGTGATTGGAGCTTTTCTCCCCGGGGCCTCCACTGAAAATGGACATGTATCCAGTCGGACTATCCCAGTCAATAAATGTCAAATAAAAAAAAATATATATATATTTGTGTGTGTGTGTGTTTTTGTGTGTGTATGTGTATATATATATATATATATATATATATATATATATATATATATATATATGTGTGTGTGTGTGTGTATAAATATATATATATATATATATATATATATATATATATATATATATATATGCTTCTCACCCCATCGTCCTTGCAACTTTCTCAACTAAGCCTCTCAACTGCAACTAGCTCCAACTACCTCACTAGCTGACAGCAGTCCATCAAATGGCTGTCTGCTCTGTTCTATTTTTTCCCCATAAAAATGTATGTCCCAGAAGGCTCAACTCTTGGCCCCCTTCTTTTTAACATTTTTACTAACCAACTCCACACATCCTGTCTTCAGTCATACCTCATACAGTACGTGGATGGCTCCACTTTCAGCACCTTTGCTGACAACCAGACAACCACTCTGACCTACTCATCCAAACTAAAACGTCTTTTAACCTCACTGAAACTTGGCTAACTAACAACCAACTTATCTATAGCCAAGATTTACACCACCAGATGGCTAGCCCTGGCACAGTAGTTCTTCCACATTAAGCAGTTGTACTCACTCACACCTGTGGCCAATTTAGAGTGTCCAATCCACTTACTGCATGTCTTTAGAATATATGAGGAAACTGGAGTACCAGGAGGAAATCCACATGAACACAGGGAGGACATGCAGAATGTGTACAGAAGGCACCCGAGCCAAGAACTGAACCGGGGAATCTCTTGTTGTGAGGTGACAACTCTAACCCACTGTGCCACCCATTCTTTATCATATCAACTGTGACCTCAACTAATCCTGCTGCTTTCCCTGAATTCATTTCCCTTAGAGCTATTCTTACTTCTGTGGTGGGCTCCTGCTGTTCTCTTTTTGTAGGCTGTATCTGGGGACGTACGGTTTCTGTGTAGGTTTCTTTATTTGCGCTGCTCAAAGTACTCCTTCCATCTCCCTTTGATGCCCTGTGGACAGGTGAGCAGATTGTTGTTGGCATCCCTTATGAAGGGTGTCTGACCGTCTTGTTTATCTTTCTGTTTTTGCCTTGCAGCCTGATATACTTTCTTAGTGCCATCTGCTGAGTCACCTTCCAGAATTTGGTAGGGAGCCTCTGATGCCTTGTTCTTTGCTATTGTAACTCCTTTTTTTAGCTTGTCAGCCATGCAGTATTCCCTCCTAGTGTTGTCTGTCTTTTCTTTCTACCATTTGTCCCTGCACTCTTCCTTTCTTTTGATGACTTCCTGGACTTGGGCATTCTTCCAGCAGCGTTTCGTATATATCTTATTTCAATGCCTGCCTCAGCTACATATATGCTCTGTAGTCCTCACATCATGCTGTTTAGAAGTGCTTCCAATCCTCTTCAATGCCACATATTTCCTCTTCTTCTTGAGGTGCTAAAGGCCTAAGCAATTCCTAGAGCTGTTGTACTTTCTTTCCAGTCATCTTCTAGGTCTTCAGCCTGGTCTCTTTTGACCTTGGAAGCCTTCTATGACCACTGCTTGCAACTGATTGTGGCAATCAGTGTTTTTTACAGTGGGCTTACAGTTTCACTGAGGGTGACTTTACAATAACTGATTCTACCCCATTGTCCTTTCCTTACTAAGAGGAAGTACACAAGTTGCACATTAGCCACTCTTGTATGTGATCTTGTGACAGTATCATTTTTTGAAACGTGTTGGCTACTATCAAGCTGTTTGTCAGACCAAAGTCTGGAATGGCCTCTCCTTCTTTATTCCTATTGTCCCACCCATGTGGACCCAGGCAGTCCTCATAACCTGTTCTATCTGTCCTTTAATGTGCATTCACGTCAGCCGTTATCAACACCAGCTGTTGTTCTGCTGCTTTATAAAGTAATAAATATTTCATATATGTCTATATCTGTCTACAGCTGTTATATATGTATATATAACTATATTAATACATAATGTTTGTGTGTGAGCGAGTGTGTGTGCATGTAAGTCTGTTTCTCTCTCTCCCTCTCTCTCTCTCTATATATATATATATATATATATATATATATATATATATATATATATATATATACACACACACACACACACACACGTGCCTGTGTATTACAGGGTTAGGAGATAGATTGGGTAAGAGGATAGATTAACGTGTGTGATTGTGACTGTTTAGGGTTAGTGGACAAATTTACTGTGTGTGTGTGTGTGTGTGTGTGTGTGTGTGTGTGTGTGTGTGTGTATGTGTGTGGGTCTACCTGAGATAGTCGACACTCCAGAACACTGACAAGCGAATCGCGAGCGCCAGAAGATCGACAATGCAGAAGACCGATGCGACGGATTAAAACACCAACGCCGAGGATGCCGACATGGGAAAAGGCTGTGTAAGTATGCGGTAGTGACGGACGTTAGGGTGCGAGTAAGGTAAGTGTGGATATTGACGGTCTGTGGGGATAGGGGTGGGTTAAGTGAGTTAGGGTCAGTCTTGAGTTAAGGTAAGTGTGTGGTAGTGATAGTCTTTGGGTTAGGGCGGTTAAGTGAGTTAGGGTTAGGATTAGGTAAGTGTGCGGTAGTGATAGTGTTGGGTTAGGGGGTTAAGTGAGTTAGGGTTAGGTATGTGAGGTAGTCTTGGGTTAGGGTTGAGTTAGGGTTATGTGAGGTTTAGTGTGGGTTTGTAGGGATTTGGGATTTGTGCTTGTGTTGTGTGTGTGGTTTTGGACAGGGGATGTGTTTGTTTGTTGATTGTTGTGTGTGTGTTGTGTGTTTGTGTTGTGTGTCTGTGTATTACAGGGTTAGGAGATAGATTGGGTAAGAGGATAGATTAACGTGTGTGATTGTGACTGTTTAGGGTTAGTGGACGAATTTACTGTGTGTGTGTGTGTGTGTGTGTGTGTGTGTGTGTGTGTGTGTGTGTGTGTGTGTGTGTGTGTGTGTGTGTGTGTGTGCGCACATGTGCAAATATGTGATGAGAGTCACAACTATCTTCTGTAGTGGTAGTGTATGGCAACAGCTTTTTTTTGGTTTAAGACGCAGACTAGCATTATGGACAGGGTTATCATGTGTTACTACTGTGGAGCAAGGAGGCTTTGCTGGTTACAGTGGATCCAATAATCTAAAAACTCGTACATCCATAAACCAAATAGCTCAGATAATATTAGGACCACAGATGTATATCTACTCCCACAAATAAATGCACATGATGGAGGTATAGATTTACAACACAGTGATTACCCACCTCTCTAGAACAAACTAGCTCTCCCAGTTTAACAGTGTGACACACTTTCTGCCTTTAAAAAGGATAACTAGTTGGGTATTCATAAATTCATCAGGCCTAGCCCTTCTTGAAAAGGGAGGACTGGCAAAGCTGAAACGTCCTTGCAGCTCAACTGATTTGCATCTCCTATGAACATATGACATATGACTAAGTGACAGCCTTCTATGAAAGCAGAGTTAGTAGGCATAACATGCTTAGGCCTGCTTTTCTGGTGACTGTTGGGTGACAGGAATGGAGCTGCAGTATGTGGAAGTGGAGAAGGAGTCTTGTCTGCTCTGAAGGCTGAGATCTTTTATAGTGTGTCAAGAAGACTTGTACAAAAGGTATATGCATGATACTTTTACAGATAGTGTGTGCACTGGTGAGTGCATTGGAAGACCATAACATGTTTACATGACTACAACAAAAAAGGTATACAAGTCAAAATAGTGTAATGTACTTGTTCCTTTTGCATTTCAGGCCATCTTCAGACTTAACCCAACTCATACATTCAGAGGTTTTGCTTCTTTCAGGGGAAGCACATCATTAAAATAAACATGTCTCCTCTCATGCCAACCTTTGATTCTCAACTCTTCTCAAAAATAAGTTCAATTAAAGTCAGGGGAACCACAAAGATCAACTGCCCAAGAGATTTGTGGTTCCCCTTACTTTCACTGAACTTATTTTTTCACATCTGTTCCAACTGTGTTACAAGCCTATAAATAGGGCTCTTACAAATGTATACATAGCTTTATTATCCTTTTCTGCAGATACCAATCTCCACTGAAATTTCAGTTTCTTGAACTTTGTTACATTAACTAAAACATTGACTAAATATATAAAAATAGTCGCACAGTTTTCAGTTTGTGGTAAGAGAAGCCCAAGCCAATTGTTTTGCATGTTAATTATTTTAAACTTACAGTTATTCTTGGCTTTCTGTTAAGTGTTATTGTTCTTGGACATACTGGATTAAACAACAGGTGCCAGCAGAGGTGAAAATGGTCATATTCAGCTTGATGAGGTGCAAAGTGCATTGGTTTCTGGACTGGTATTGACTTTCATTTCACTGAATGAGGCATTGAAATGCTAAGCTGTTAAAAATGTCTTTTGTAATTGAATGTATGTATTTGCCTGAATGTGTTAACCAGTGTTATCTATTCATGCATTCATTACAAAGTAGTAAAGTCAGATACTGTCTAGGTGCATCATGTGGAGAGACAAAACTTGGCTTAATTGGGGGTAGGTATGCTGTTTTATGAAATAATGTGTGTGCCACTTTCTACAGAATTCTGCTGAGCTGTGGAAGTCACAGTCATAAGGGAAGGTTGGGCAAGATTATTGCAGTCTTTTTGTTTATTAAATTAATACTGTTTTTTTTAACAATTTTACTTTTTGTGGTTGGAGAGACTGGGATTATAACTGACTGTCACGATTTGCTACAGGTGACTTGCATTTTTTATTTATTTTATTTTTTATTTATTTTTATTTATCATTTGTTAACCGGGAAAATTTCAATATTCTACTGGTTAAGCTGTTCTGTAGAGTGTGCAAGCCATCTGGAGAAGCAGTCAACATTGTAGGAGATGGTTGCTCAAAGAATTAATGGGACTTGTTTAGACTAGACACTTGGACATTACAGGTAAGCGAACATTTTTTATGTTTGGGAGATTCTTATTTAGACTATGTTATTGATGTCATCTCTTGTGTTTTGCTTTCATTACTGCAGAACTTTTAAGTGGACAGTATGTATTTGATGTACTTGTTTCCATGTTGCATGGTTTATATAGTGTAAAGCTTTATATTATAGGTTTAATTCTACACAGGTTCCTAGTTTTCCTGCACTCTGAGTGTGCAGTAATTTATGTGTGTGTTTGTGTTAACAGTGAAATGTTATCTCCATTGCTAACTGGCTATTTTTTCATTGATGGCGTGGCAGTCCTGTTTTCTAGGAGGTTCACCATGTTCGTTTTGCTTTGCTCAGCTGGCTTTGAGCTAAACCAAGAAGATGCAGTCATTATTGAAGGTTTTAGTGTGGCTTATTAGTTATGTATTTTTATACAACATTTACTGTGTTTTCCTTTTGTGGATAGTGACAATACGTTTATAATTAGTTTTGTTGTGGGGTGCTGTATGTGAAAGTGATTATGGCCATGTTTTATTGCTCAAATACTAGGTAGTTTTTCTGCTGGCTCAATTGAAGCAACAGTCCACTTCACACATAGATATGGCTCCAGTGAGACATTCTTGTACATGCTTACAAGCCTACTGTAGGATGCTACAGGTTAGTTGTATGTTTTTATGTATCAGATTATTCTGATTCTCTTTCATTATCTATGTCAAATCTTGAATTTGGAGTATATGTTCTAGGAATAAATAAGTATGAATGATGCATTCAGTGTATTGTTGTGCCATGTTTTGTACATAACTAGTAGATTCATATGTTTATACTAGACTAATGGCCACCAGAGTCTTTACAAGTCCAAATTCATGTATATCTTTTAAATATTACCCTAATTCACATTAGGGAGGGAGGTTGGCCTAATGGTTAAGGGGCGAAATTGCCTTACAAACACAAGGTGCAGAGTTTGAGTCTCACAAGGGACAATTGGCTAGGCTTACAATGGCTTGCAAGGGCAGTTAGCCTAGTACTAAACTATGAACCTAAGTAGGAGGAAAATGGATTTTCATCAACGTGGATTTCCTAAAGACTAACTCTAATGTCTGACATTATGGACCGACTGTAGTCTTCAGTGATTTACCAGAAGATTTAAACATTTTATAATGAGAAGGGTAATAATATGAGGCAAAATCAGGGATAGTTGAGCATTATGAAGTAGTTAATGACCAGCAATATTGATTCCTTATTTTTCAGTCTGATGATTTTTCTTGTGGTATGGGTGGACCGTTATTTCCACAAATTTCCTTATCTGGGTGTAATTTTTATTTTGTTTTTTGGCTGGGTAGTTGTTGCAATCATAAGTTGTATATCAGATTGTATTGTATTATATTAGTGGGGTGTAGGCAGGGGAAACATTTGTAAGGACAAGGTCATACATGTTATTTGTTTACTGTAGTCTGACTAGCAAGAAAGTATAACTGGGTAGGTGTCTGTTTTTATCTCGATAAAGTTAGGAAGTGAGTGAAAAGGGCAAGTAAGGAGGTGTAAGGTATGATTTGGAACCTGCTCATATTTAGGGATATCATTATCCTGAGGTAGAACAAAAACCGAGACAGATTTTGGCTAAGAACTATTTCTGAATGGTTTTGAAGTACTGAAGGGAGGGTATTGATCTGATGATATAGGTAAGGAGTCCCAGGCCTTAGCAACATGGTATAAATGTAAATCATGCCCTGCCAATTTGATAGGGTTGTGGACAGTAAGGGTTTCCTGACTGAATGATAATGATGGAGTATGAACATAGTTGTACTGAACCGTATTTAGTGCTAGACAAGCAGATTACTGCTGGCTACTGTTGTAGGTGGGAAGAAGCTATGTATATGTTAGTTGAGTATTGGGTTCTGAAAGGGTCATTTGCTGCAAATTTAGCCACTTTGTTATAGCATTGCTCAAATTTTGCTTTTTATGCTGCCTGGAAGTTAGTAAGAATGGGTGCTCCATAAACTAGTGAGGGAAGTGCTAAGTAGTGGAACATATAGCTTTAGTTGTGTTGGTGAGAAAGATTTTGAATCTGTATAGCAGTGCAAGTTTTTGTTGATTTTTTTATACAGTTTTGTATGTCCATTTCAAATGTAAGATTATAGGTTCATAGGTAAGGTAAGTACTTTCGGATTCAGATCAGGATGCAGCACAATTGACCCGATGTTTGCATCGAGACAAATACTTGAAAAGAAACTAGAGAAGAGGAGAGAGTCAAACTGGGCTTTCCTAGACTTGGAGAAAGCATATGACAAGGTCCCAAGAAAGCTGATCTGGGCAGTACTGCAGTGGTTTGAAGTCCCAGAAACATTGGTAGAATTAGTACAGGCTATGTACAAGGACCCAGTGACTCAAGTACGAACAGTGTTTGGCCTCACTGAGGGGTTCCCAGTGGGAGTGGGTGTACACCAGGGTTCAGCTCTGAGCCCACTGCTGTTCATACTGGTAATGGACTACATCAGCAAACAGGTTGGAGGGGTCAGAGCAACAAAGATGCTGTATGCAGACGATGTGGCAGTACAGGCAGACTCTGATCTAGAACTTCAGCAAAGGATAGGAGAATGGAATGCAAATCTGAAGGCACATGGGATGAAACTAAGCACAGATAAGACAGTGTTAAAGTCAGCAGATTGGGGAAATCAGAAGAAGCTGAGAATAGAGATAGATGGGAAGATAGTGGAACAGGTAAACAGCTTCAAGTATCTGGGAGAGGTGGTTGAGGAGAAGGGTAGTCTGAATGAAGAGGTCAAAGCTAGAATCAGAGGGCCTGCAGCCAACTGGCATAGAGTATCAGGTGTAGTCTATGACAGAAGAATGCCAAAGAAGCTGAAAAGTAAGGTGTACAAGACAGTGGTGCGACCAGTACTACTGTATGGTACAGAAACCTGGGCAGTAAAGGCAGAACAGTTGAAGAAGCTAGAGGTGATGGAAATGAAGTACCTGAGAAAGGTGGTAGGATGCACACTGCAGGACAGGCGAAGAAATGAGGACATAAGAGCAGAAGCCAAAGTAGCTCCAATTGCAGAAAAGATCAAAGAGAACAGATTATGATGGTATGGGCACATGTGTAGAAAAGCAGAAGACAATCTGGTGAGGGAGATTTGGGACAGACAGGAAGAAGGTAAGAGGAAGTGAGGGCGTCCAGCAAAGAGATGGATGGATTGTGTGAAAGAAGATCTGCAACAGTCAGGCATGAGTGTTGAAGAAGGCAGGAGAGTGGCACTGAACCGAGAGAGTTGGTGACAGTTAATACGATACCCCGACACCATGTAAATGGGAAAAAGGGGGATGATGATGATGATGAGGTAAGGTAAGTACTAGGCTAGCTGCTCTTGCAGGCCATTTTATCTAGCTAAGTTCCATTTTTGTGTTTGAAATATTCTTTCCCACTTGGTTATAGATTGGCCTTACCCATGGTTGATAAAAAGAAGTTATGTTCTTACCATAACGTTCCATGTAGAGTGTTCATCTCGCCTTTGTTTTTACACATGGGTTCGGAGCCAATCCTCGGCTCCGAGTCGGCCGCATAGCAAAGCTCTGCATCTAAGAGAAGCTCGAGACCAGGCTATATCCCACAATCCTCCCTGCCATTACTCAGATCTAGTTTGCAAGCAAACCAGAAAAAAATCAATAATCCTAATGTATCCAGGCTACAAACTGCTATGAATGAAAACATTCAGAGACACCATCTCACTGACAACCAACAAGGGGTAAAGAAAGATACCCAGAATAGGTAAGACATGTGGACCAGACTCTAGTCCTACTAGTTCTTCCAAAACCGTGAGGGAGGGAAAAGGGGGGGAATGTAAAAACAAAGGCGAGATGAACACTCCACATGGAACGTTATGGTAAGAACATAACTTCTTTATGTGAGAGTGTTCAATCTCGCCATTTGTTTTTACACACGGGTAGCGTCCCTAGCTCCGTCACCCTGAGTGACTCATGGAAGAACGTTCCTGAGCACAGTGGAACCAAAGGATGTCCTGTCTTAGGAGGTTTTGTCAACCCTATAATGAGTGATGAAAGTATGTGGTTTAGACCACGTGGCTGCTGCACAAATCGTGTCCAAAGGTAGGCGAGCTGCATGAGCCAAGGAAGTGGAGACGGACCTAGTAGAATAGCCTTTTGGTTTGGTTGGTAAGGCCTGGTTTGACTTAGAATACACAAAGGCTATACAATCAGTAAGCCATTTAGAAAGAGTGCGTTTTGTAACTGCCATGCCCTTTACATTATCTGCAAATGCAACAAAAAGTTGATCTGTTTTTCTGTAGTCTTTAGTCCTGTCCAAATAAAATCTGAGTTGCCTGTGGACATCTAACTTGTGTAACATATATTCCAGCTTACTGGTATGGTTTTTGAAGAAAGTGGGGAGTTCAATGGATTGATTAATATTAATGACAGAGCATACTTTGGGAAGGAAGGACGGATTTGTTCGTAAAGAAACTCTATCTGGGTGAAAATTTAAGTAAGGAGGTTTAATAGACAGTGCTTGCAGCTCTGAAACTCTCCGAGCTGAAGTAACCGCTACAAGAAAGAGAGTCTTCCAAGACAGAAATTTCAGGGGGGAAGAAGAAGCTGGTTCGAAAGGTGGTAACATTAGTTGTGCCAACAACAAATTTAAATTCCATGGGAATAAAGGATCCCTGACAGGAGGTCGCAGATGGAACGAACCTTTCATAAAGGCTTTACAAAGCCTGTGGGACATGATAGAAGAACCATTCTCACCAACATGAAAGTTGGATATGGCAGCCAACTGCACTCTTAATGTGGAAGTAGAGGCTCCTTCATGGAAAAGGATGGAAAGAAATTCTAGTATTTTATGTAAGGGAGCAACCAAGGGGTCCAAGTGTTGATTAGATGCCCAGTACACAAAGCGTTTCCATTTACTGTTGTAAAGTTTTGTGGTGGAAGCCTTATGAGAGGCAACCAAAATGCGCTGCACTGCCGGAGAAAGAAGATCAGACCTGGCTAAGCGGGGAAGTGGAGCAGCCAAGCTGCTAGTTTGAGGGATAGAAGAGACGGGTGAAGAACTCCCGACGAATGCGTCAGTAGATCTGGTACTGGGTCCAGGATCCAAGGTTCCTCTATTAGATGGGCTCGAAGAAAGGGGAACCATATCTGTCGAGGCCAGAATGGGGCTATGAGTATAATTGTCCTTTCCAGGTTCATGGCTTTCTGGAGAAATCTGGGAATCAAGGGAATAGGTGGGAATGCATATAGGAGACCCGGGGCCAATCGTATCAGTGCCCCTGGGGACATCCCTGGGGGTAGAAGGGCAAAATAGCTTCTGCATTTGGCATTCATCGGGAGGCGAATAGATCGCAGCAAGGCTGGCCCCATTTATGAAAATTCTCTCCGCCACTTGTAGTTTGAGGGACCACTGTGAGGTACCAGCATGGCTCTGCTCAACCTGTCCTCAATGACGTTGGATGACCCCGGGATGTGCGTTGCTATCAGAAAGCGACCCGTGGACTCTGCCCATTGCCAAATTCTCATGGCCTCTGCATAATGGGTAAGATTTGGTTCCCCCTTGTTTGTTTATGTACCAGACTACAGACATGTTGTCTGTCTGAACTGCTACTGTCCCTAGAGGTAGGAGGGTTTGAAAGTGTTGCAACGCTAGGAACACCGCCCTCATTTCTAGAACATTTATGTGCAGGTTGTACTCGATGTCGGACCATTCCCCTTGGACTGTTCTTCCCTGAAAAAGTCCCCCCCACCCTATCAGGGAAGCATCCATGGTTATAGTGGCTGTCGGATTTGGTAGAACAAATGGACGACCCATGGTGAGGTCCTGGCTGGACATCCACCATGAGAGGTCCCGCTTGCAGGAATCCGTTATCAGTATCTCGTACTTTAGGGGTAACTGTTGGAATGACCACTGCGTGAACAGTAGCCATTGGAGGAGTCTCATGTGCAACCTTCCCATGGGAATCGCAATCAGGGACGCTGCCATGAGACCCAAAACTTTCAACACCAATTTGGCTGGGGCTTTTCTGCATTGCAGCAGCAGAAGAACCTGTTCCTTGAGGGATGAAACCCTTACTTGAGGGAGCTTTACTAATGTTAAACGGGTATCTAGGTCCGCTCCGATAAATGAAATATGCTGTGAGGGCAATAAGACAGATTTTTTGAAGTTTATGGAAATCCCTAGGTGGGAACAAAGGTTGACTGTATAGTCTCTTGCTTGTATGAGGAGATGCTCGGTGGTCGCGGTGAGGAGCCAGTCATCCAGATAGGGAAACACCCGGAATCCTAAACATCTCAAGTGAGATGCTACCACTGCCATGCATTTGGTGAATACCCTGGGGGCTGAGGTGAGCCCAAAGGGCAGGGCTCGAAATTGAAAATGACTGACTCCCAGCCGGAAGCGCAGGTGATCTCTGGACGGTCTGGCCATCTTGATGTGGTAGTACGCGTCCTTGAGATCTATTGAGCACATCCAGTCGTCCTTCTGTAAAAATGGAAGGATCGATTGAAGCGTGACCATCCAAAACTTTTCCTTCTTCACGAAGGTATTTTGATTGCTGAGATCCAAAATGGGTCTCCAGTCCCCTGTCTTTTTTGGAACTAAAAAGAACCTTGAGTAAGTTCCGGATCCTCTTTGGTCCGCCGGGACTGGCTGAATGACTCTTTTCGAGCAGCTTTGAAATTTCTATTGCTGCTTGGCCTCGCAGACGGGGTGGCACATCTGGAGACCTTCTGTGTTGGGGTGGAGTTGACATAAGGGGTATTTTGTATCCTCTGGTTACAATGCTTTTTACCCAGGAGTCTGAGGTGAGAGTTTGCCAGGCCTGTGGGTATAAAGACAAGCGACCCCCGACTGCCTCCAGAGCAGGACAGTCGGGCCTCCATTCAGGAGTGCTGGAAAGGCTAACAAGGGATAGTATCCCTGTCGCCTTGGTTCTGCGGACCCCCTCTGCTGCCAGGGCGGCGTCTTCCTTGTCTGCCCCCCCTCTGCCTCTGGGGGGGGTTCACTCTGTGTGGCCTGGAAAGATCCCGGAGTTCTACGGAACCACATTTTTCCGCCTCGTTGCCCTTTGGGGTACGGTCTGGATGGAACGGAAAAACGGACTCCGACAGCAGACAGAGTCTTTCCTTCTTGCTCACACCGAGTTAATGTCTCTTTCACTTTGGGCCCAAAAAGAGTGGCACCATCAAAGGGGGCATTGGCGAAAGAAGACTTGAAGGCTTCCGCAAAAGAGCACAGCCGCATCCAGGATTGTCTTCAGAGCAATCGCTGAAGTTGCGGCTACTCGACCCTTCAGCCGCATACGAGATGAGCCTCATGGACGAGTTTACTACGGAGGTAAGGGTGTTAAGTTGTGCTGTCACCTTATCTGAAACAGCAGCATCTGTGTTACCCTGGAGGGTATCTCTCAGCTCCTTGATGAGATCCCTCTATAGTCGTGTAAAATGTGCCAAATAGTTTAGCGAACGCATGGAAAAAGTCGCTGAACTAAAAACGCGCTTCCCGTATCTGTCCATAGTCCTAGAATCCTTATTAGGAGGATGAACAGAAGAGGAAGACTCTGACATCTCCTTTTTAGTGGCTGCTGCCACCACCATAGCGTCAACGGGGACTCCTTTTGTTAGGTAAGTCTTGTCCTGGGGGGCAGTAATGAACTTACTTGGCTTTCTAGGGACCGGTTCCACTGTGTCCGGTGTCTCCACGCCTTCGAGCAATTAATTCCATTAACTCATCAAGGGTGGAGTAACCCAGGAGGTAGAAGGTTGAGCACCAAATGCCTTCAGCAACACTGACTCGTCCTCAGTGGGGGCTAGGGACTGCCAATCACCCCTCTGTTTTAATATCTCCAATATGTCCGCAAATGAGACATCTTCGGAGGGTGATTTTTGGGACCCCTCTGACTCCTCCAAGTCAGTGTCAGACGTTAAAGATTCCTGTGGGGAGTCTAAGTGCCTCCTCTTGCACAATCTTTTCCTCGGGACCTCATCGGAGGGGGATTCCGGTGAGGCCTCAGAGGAACAAGGGGCATCCTCTAGGGATGGCTGAGACAATGGTGCTCCACGCTTTGGATGTGTCGTGGGAACAGAAACAGAGAGCGGCTCCTTAGGGGAGGGAGAAGATGCGTCCGATGTAGTGGTTGTCTGTGTAGACAAAACCTTCCTCATGAGGTCAAAGGCCCCTGAACCTCGGGCCGAGGACTCTCCCGGTTCCGAAGAACATGGAAGAATCCGAGACACGGGGCCCATGGGTCTCGACCCGGAGGACGGAGCCGAGCCGATCTGTGCCGAGGCCCCGAGAGGGAGAGTCGGCACCGAAAGGTCGGTACGACTCTCGGTCACGGAACCAAGGAGAGATCGTCGACTCCGAGACTCACCTATCGGTTCCGATGGAGTCGAGGTAAGTGGTGTCGATCGTGCTATGGACGGTTTCAGCACCGATGGCTCCACTATCATCGGCTCATCCTCTTCCGGCTCCGAAGACTGGATGGGTCTCGAAGGAGGACCTGTTGGAGATAAAGGGAGGCCTTCTAGTTTCGACACCAACTGGGAGGAAACTGCAATCAACCTGGAAAGAGCCGTGTTCTCCATCAGTTTCTGCACGACACGATCCACATCAATATCAGAAAGTGGTCTGGAAGAACGGGTCGAAGGAGCCGAAGATGGCACCGACCGAAGAATCGATGGTGGCGGTAGTTCCGACACCGGTTCCAAGACCTGGGGCTCAGTGAGAGACAAACGTTCGACGCCGCCCCAAGTCTGTGGAACTGGCGAACTAACTTTGAAGATGTACTGAGCCGATGACATGGGCTCCGACATCTTCGACCCCTTCGAAGACTTAGAAGCCTGGTCCGACTTGTCCAAGGCTTCTTGAAAAGCAGGCTTAAGAAATCCCCTATCAATAAGTTTCCTGCGTCTATCTGTCATGACCCTCCCACTGAAGGAATGGCAAATGGAGCAATCCTCTTGCAAGTGGAGAGGGCCAAGACAGTAGACGCAGGAGGTGTGGTTGTCAGTGATGGACATTTTCTGTCCACACTGGCACCTTTTGAACCCACTTTTAGCTTTTTCAGACATACTGAAGAAGTGAGGTAAAACAAATAAAGGAGAGTTAGAATTTAGAAGGAGGTAGGCCCCAAAGGGAAACCTATAGAAAAAAAACTAACAAAATAACTAGTTACACACACACACACTATTGTGATAAAATACAATTATTCACAACAAAAAACTATAACTTTTTAGGACTAAAAGAAGCAAAAAAAAATACTATCTTATCTGTCAAATTTTAAAACTCTGGTCTGAGCTCTCCGACGCGATGTGACCTGTTGCAGCGGCAAACTAGATCTGAGTAATGGCAGGGAGGATTGTGGGATATAGCCTGGTCTCGAGCTTCTCTTAGATGCAGAGCTTTGCTATGCGGCCGACTCGGAGCCGAGGATCGGCTCCGAACCCATGTGTAAAATCAAACGGCGAGATTGAACACTCTCACATTTACATATTACACTAATGAGAATAACTGGGATCATCCCATAGATAATTTGAGTGGGCCCATGCATATGTAAAGCATTTAGGAGCTGCATCTGACGATTGGTAGTGCATGGGGCAGTTCTGGAGTAAATTGATAAATTTTCTGTTTCCCATCCATATATCTAAATTGCACTTGAAAATGGACAAGGATGAGCTGTGTTTCATGTGGATGAGGAGTCTGTTCCACAGCGCCAATATCATCGGCGAGATATACCTTTCCCTCCAAACTGTTAATGTTGCAGAAGAGGTTTAGATACCTAGGCAAAGTATTTCTCATCAACAAGCAAAGCCAGCACCAAAACAGATACAGTCATGGAATCTTTATTGTAGAACAGAGACGTCAAACCAGTTTTGGTGCAGAGCCTTCAGTGATACTACAAACAACAAGATACAATTTTAAATATTCAAACCACCTCACTTCCTGTGAAATCACATCTCATTTGATTTAAAGCTATATTATAATTTATCATTGAGCCCTGGTGTGAAAAGTGCACCTAACTTGACAATCTATCTAGTCTCCTTATAATTAAGTAAGGAATGCCAACCCCTCTTACATTTCCTATCTCCATGTTCTTTGTCTATGACAGTAAACCTGAATCTGGCAGTGGAATGTGATTGACAGTGCCTGTATAAGGCACTGGTGATGCGTGTGTTGCGAATGTCACTCATATGTTCAGATATTCTCAAACAAAGGGGTCTGGGCGTCTGTCCAACGTAAAAAGAGGGACAGGTACAATTGGCCAGATAAATGACCCAGTCTGATCCATAGTTAGCATAAAAATTAATATATACGTGACCCGTATTCTGACTGGAAGAATGTTTAGACTTGCAAATGTGTTGACATGATGAACAGTGCCCACATGAAAAGGACCCAACTAGTTTCTCCCCTGTGATTGTTAATAGATCCACATAATTCTTGTTTATGCTATGATGTTTGTAATAAGAAAAATGGGATCCCAGTGTCCTGCCTCTACAAAAGGAAAACTGACAATGTTCTGGCAAAATCTGACCCAATTCCTCAATGGCCATCAAAATATTCCAATGTTTACTCACCACATTCCTTAATAAATTGACATTTTGACCATAGCTTGTTATTAGTTTCAATGTATCGGATTCCTTACATTCATTCTTCTGCTTATAAGTTAACAACTCAGCCCTGGGCTGTTTAGAAGCCCACTCTCTAGCTGTGACAACATCCGCCATCCTATAACCTCTATGGAGAAATCTACACGTGAGATCATCCCTAGAGTTGTTGAAATCTTCTTTTGAACAAATCCTTCTAATTATTAAGAATTGGGACTTGGGTATATTTCTGATTGTGTTTGTGGGGTGCAGACTGGAAGTGTACAATACATTGTTGTATTGAGGGTACTTTCTATACACCAAGGTGTGCAAGGTATGATCAGGTTCTCTCACAACCTTGACATCTAGATAATTAATTTCCTCATAACTATGAGAAAAGGAAAATTCAATACCCCATTTATTATCATTCAAATATTGTTCAGACTCCTGTAGATATTCAGTATCTGCATGCCACACCAACCAACAATCATCTAGGAATCTCCTCCATATGTCGATTTGTGGCAAGTATATATTATGGGCCTCATTGAAAATTAGTTCTTCTTCTATATACCCCATAAAAAGATCTGCATAAATGGGGGAAAATGAGGCCCCCATAGCTGTCCCCTGGGTTTGTCAGTAACAACTCCCTTCAAAATAAAAAACATTTTTGGTTAGGACGTGCTCAGCCATACAAGTGAGGAGTGTATTGAATCCCAGTGTATACAACCCAGCTCTGTTCAACCAGTAGTCCAAAGTTTGCAACCCTGCCCAGTGTGGTATACTGATATATAATGATTTCACATCCAGGGTGCACATAAGCCAGTTGGGTTCAAGTTGGGAATCCAATACAGTTTGTAGGAATTGGATAGTATCTTTAATTCTAGCCCGAATGAGCGTTAACAGAGGTTGTAAATATTGGGTCAAATATGCCGACAAAGGTTCAGTCAAAGAACCAATTCCAGAGACTATGGGTTAACCTGGGGGCTGATCTAGGCTCTTATGAATTTTTGGCAACAGATATAGATATTGTTTGCCTGGGTCCCTCACAGAAAGATGTGAACTAATGATTTTACAGATAATGCCTTCCTCCACTGCTCTCTGCAAAAACATAGCTTAGTGAGATTGCACCATGAAAGGCAACATGAAAGACAACACGATTAAGAATGAGTAATCATATTGTGGAGCTCTTGCAAAACTTAAGTAGATGCTAAAGTGTATCCTGTTTTGTACCACTTCTTCTGAAAGGGTAGATCTCACAAACAGTTATTTGATTGGTTCATATACTGCGATGGTGATTGACTGTAATTGCAGAATACAAGCCAATCAAAAACTGTGTAGCACAGCCAATGCTGTTCAGTATAGAACAGTGGCATACCTATTTGATTGGTTTGTATACCGTGATGCTGATTGGCAGTAATTGAGGTATACAAACCAACGAAAACCCGTGTTGTGGAGCCGAAGCTGTTCAGGGCGGAACAGTGGAACGGTGACTTCACTTACTGTTGAATGCAGAGCATTCTGCATAATTCAGAGCACTTGGCTGCCCAGGTGGGGACATCACTCTCCCCAAAGGGAATGATGATGCATCTTTTGGCATTCAGCTTGAGGCCATGTTTCTGGAACCAGTCATATGTTTGGGTGAGACCCTCTTGGAGGACATCCACATCACTTGGGGAATTGATGACCACACCCAGCTTGCAGTCATTTGCAAACTTGGTCAGCCATAGCACACTGGTTTTGGCCTGCACCTTAGAGAAGTATATCCTGAATAACAGAGGCCCCAACACTGATCCCTGGGGTATGCCACTCATTACAGGTCTACTGCTTGAGGTGGCTTCCCCTATTTTGATTAGGTGGGTTCTATCACTGAGCCATTTTACTACCCATCTGATAACATACGGATTGATACTTAGTTGAGAGTGTTTGTCTACTATGCCTGAGTGGGGAATAGTGTTGAAGGCCTTGGCCAGGTCAAGGTAGGTGGTGTGCACCATCATCCCCTCGTCCATGGCTTTGGTGACTGTCTCAAAGAAGTCGACCAGATTTAACAGACAGTGTGAATTCAGGGTTGTTGAGGGAGGGAGTTATGTGTACTTCACCAAGGAGGTCTTTGGGGTTTATGTAGGTTACATTTAAATGTCTCATCATATATGGGTCTATATGTTTCTGCTTTGAATTGTGTGTGATCAGTGCAGTGTGTATACTACTGACAAACTTATTGACATTATAAGTGGTTTTATGCGAGAGCCTTATATACAGTGACGTATAAATACATCTCTTGCATACCATATCAATTTGTTAAATAATTAACTGGTTGTCTGTAAATATGAGGCAATTTCTACATTACCTCAGGATGCCCATATCCACCAAGCTGGTAACAGAGGTATTGGCAAAGTTCATATCCATGGCAACAGAGCCTTTTTATTGATTAGACAGTTGGTGAGATGTTGTTTGTTTTGTTGAGTGCATGAGTACACTCATTTTTTTTAATATTAAACCATTTTTGCAAAGGACTGCAATAAACATTTTTTTCTGTAACAAGTTGGAGTCAGACAAAAGGGAAAACATTGCCCATTCCTAATGTGGAAAATGACTGCATATGTGTTAGCACAGCCTGTGTGTATGTGTGTGTCATGTCTTTCAACTTTTACCTTGGAAGTCTGGACAAAGAAAATATTTAGGGAAAAGGTACTCTTTAGTGGGTGCTATTAACTCAAAATAATTTCCAGAAGTAGGAGGGATGGAACAAAAGTTTGAGAACAAATTAGATGTGTTACCCCAAATCCCTATGATCCCTGGGAGCTCTGCCATCTGTGCTTCCTTTCTGGTGAGTTTCTTCTTATAAGCCCTACCTGCTTTCCCTTTCCCCATCCCTGGGAGCTCTGCCATCTGTGCTTCCTTCCTGGTGAGTTTCTTTTTATAAGCCCTACCTGCTTTTCCTTTTCCCCATCCCTGGAAGCTCTGCCATCTGTGCTTCCTTCCTGGTGAGTTTCTTTTTATAAGCCCTACCTGCTTTCCCTTTCCCCATCCCCATGCTCATTGACTATATTTGAGGACAACTCTCCTGTATTGACCAAACCTCACCTTATGAAGCATCATCAATGAGCACCCTCCCTCCCAGGATGGGCATTCTCATCCCTCCCTGCTGCTCTCTGTCACCCAAGCCACTAATCAAACACAGGTGAGCTGAGCCATGGTTAGGGCTTTATCCCTTTATGCCACTTGAGCTGTGCAGCTGGGCTGTAGTTAAGCATTTATCTGTCTGCACCACTTCAGTGGCAATTTTCATTTTTAAGTTTATCTATTTAGTGATGGTGGATGGTTTTCAGCAGGAAACATTTAGTTGAAATTACACTTTTCATTACATCTTATAAATTCTGCTACAACTGTCGGGCCACTATGAAGGATTGTGGATACCACTGTTGGTGAAGGGAGTTATCCCTGTATTGTTCCCTATTAGAGTTAGGATGAATTTACTCTCTTGAAAATTTCTGACAGTTGTAAAGACTATAAACAGAACAGTTACACAGAAGTAGAAGTTGGGTGGTTACCACACATACTCACATTGGCATAAAATACTGCAACAGAGACCACTATTCCATAAAGTAATGAATCTTTATTGAAGAGAAAAAAAATATTGGTGAAGACTCTGTATACACTGAAGCAATAGAACTACACAAAGGGCTATTTCTATTAGTCCACAAAAAAAAGTCTCTCAAACCAGTTTTGTCACAATCTAAAGGTGCTTTTCATCATCTTTCTTCTTTTATGACTTCCTAATCGAAAACATCTAAGCTTCATTGGGGTATTCTGGAAGGTTTTCTTTTTTGTAGCACAATCCTACAAACTACAATTCCATGCCCAAACTCCCACATCATTAAGATACCAGCTTCTCTAACAGGCCCAAAGCCCACCTGTAATACAATACATGCTCATTAACTAAACCTTTCCATCTACTACAAAAATATATCGGTCTGTTTTAAAGAAGCATTATTATTTAGACTATGTGCAAAATGCTCTATTTATATCAATGGTATTTACTTTTATGTCTGTTCAATTTAGTAACAATTTGTCATATCATATGGCAAGAACTTCCACACTATGTAACATTCACATGCGTAGATATATACTATTGATTTTGATTAAACTTGACCCAGAAGTAACTGAAAATGAAACCTACAAGATGAGCAAAATCTGCTGTAGACAAATTTGTATAGTATATGTTGTAGAAATACACGGTCTCACCAACAGAAAATGTTAATGTACAGATTTTACCACCACTCATACAGAAAGTTGAAACATAGTTCAAACTATATACATTCAAAACGATGTAGTTACTGCAGCTGAGCATTGAATTTCCACTGCTATTTTCAACAAACACACAAGATCCTTGAGTCCATCTGAGCTAACACCTCTTTGGCAAATGGACCTCAGTTTAACATATCATGTGAAGGGTGGCAGATTCAGGACTGTATAGCTCTCTTGTGTTGTACTGGAATGCCATTAATGGGAAATTAACCCAACTACCGTGGGTAGTGAACAGACTACCATTACATGGTGGATGTGCCTGGAGAGCATACAGAGGAGTTATAAAGTAAAACTGATGATACCTTTAAGAGATGTCTTCAAAGTATAGGATTTTTCCAGCAGAGGGGGAAGAATTCAACGGATAAGGGTATGGGTACAAGGGGCTGACATGATGTTACGTCACGTAGCATATCTAGACACTCACAACAGTAGACATGCAGAACTTTGAGATTTAAGAGATCTCAAAGTACAGATAACTGTTTCTCTTTGACAGGAATTACTTAATTTGATTGGAGCAGAATTCCAGGATGCCACCCCAATATGTAATTCACTTTGCTGGAGTAACACTCACAGATCACTTAAAGGTGTCTCTGAGGTATACACCCTAGAAATGCAGGGGAGATACACAGCTGAGGCTGAAACTATTGGTTGGCTTGTGATAGTGTAGGGTGTCCTTTTCATAATGCCAAAACAAGAACAAATGGCTTAGAAATGGATATATAGTGGTCTAGATAGCTAATAAATAATGGGGGTTCACAACTTTATTACACTGACACCTCACATTTGGACTTGTACTTTTATTTTATTTTTATTGGACTGCTATCTTTACTGTAATCTGTTTCATGGAGGTTTTCTCCCTGGGCCTCCACTGAAAACTGGCTCTCTCGGCCCAGTGGACTTCCCCGTTAATCAAACTGGAAATAAATAAATAAATATTAGGCATAGCTAAAAAAAATCAGTGCTAGACAAAGCTAACAAGCTGATGAAGCACATGACAATTGTTTTGTAGCAGAGAGTGACAATCAAAAGGATGAAAAGCATGACATCGTATGATCAGGAATAACATGCGTATTAGAGCATAGCTGCATGGTCTCAAGTACATTTATTATTTATTTATGTAGTTATTGACACTTGAATATAATGTTGTATAATCTCAGTTATCCAGTCAAAAGACAGATGGACCCTCATGTTTAAAATCCCCCTATAACAAAATGAGATTGTAACCCTTGTATTGAAAACAGAAGTTTTGATCTAGACATAATGCAGGTAGTACAGTATTAAGAAATAGTTATATTGCAGCACGGTGGTGCAGCGGTTAGTGTTGCCTCACAGCAAGAGGTTCTCCTGTTTGATTCTCGGCTGGAGCGCCTTCTGTGTGGAGTCTGCATGTCCTCCCCATGGTTGAATGATGTTTAAAAGACAAGCAGGTAGGTGCGTGCATGAATGGGTGTCCTTCCTTGAAGGTTTGGCATCGGGCTGGCAACTTGGCACCGTAAAAATCCACTGCCAATCATTAGCAGACTGGAGTTCCGCTGTGGTGACCCCTAACCGGGAAAAGCCAAAAGACATTGCTTTTGCTATAATGCAGCACTGACCAGCATTATTTTAGAGAACAGATTTCCAATGTGTGCTGCGTATCTTCAGCAATGTCAGTAACATAGGGTTATCACATTTCCCACTTTATGCAGGACAGCCACTGCATGGGCAGTTGTGTCCTGTGAAAAAACATCAAACATGTCAAATATCAGAATCAGAAATACTTTACTGATCCCGCAAGAAATTGCTGAGAATGAGAATTTTAGGACAGAAATGTTTCTACATTTCCTTCAATACACGCATAAATCCATTATTGTGTCTTTGTAACACATAGATATTATATGAAACAGCATAAATAAATCAAATTCTAAAAAAAAAATGAGCTTTTATTTTAGCAGTAAACTGAAGTCCAGTCCTTTGCACTGGTTGTAGGTGTGGTTTGTCCTACAAAATCTCACATTTTCATACAAAAATCCCACTTTGGCAACAGGGGATGTGGCAGCCCTGCAGTGACACTATATAATTGTGCAAAAGCAGTATATGAAGTCAGGATACAACACACATACAAAGAAAATTATCTATCTTGTGTTGATTAGCCATGAAGGGCAAGGCATTAGAGTATGAGGTAGTGAAGAGGGTAGAATACTAGCTGTGTCACTGCTCTGACATTGCCTTCTTGTGAGTAACTTGGAACAGCAACACAGTTGGAAAAGTGTCATCTAAGGATTGTCAGACAGGGAATTAGCCACTCCGGCAATACAGACAGAATGATGACAAAAGAAACACTATCATTCAGTTACTTGTCTACAGATAACAGTGGAATCAAGTACAAATAATGCAATACAGTTGTAAGGTAGAAATAGAAATAAAACTGCTTAAGAGCATATCATACAGTGCAACCAATAAATCACCAACATGTAACATGTAGCATATAGTATGTAGCAGGTAGTATGTATAGCAGGAAATGCATGAGAACAGCACAAAATAAAATATGAAATTAAAGAATGGATGAGTGTGACTCATACCTCTCAACCAGGGTTGCCAGACGTCCCTATTTGGGCGGGACTGTCCCGAGATCAGCAGCCTGATCCCGAGTCCCGCCCTGCCGGTTTAAATCCCGGCCAGCCTCGGCTTTCTTTGTTTTTTTTTTTTTTGATTGTCCCGTATACCTGGCATACGGGCCAATCAAAAAGAGCTAAACACGGAGCTTCTTGTGTTCCGCATTAAACACGAGAAGCTCTGTGTTTAGTGATTTTTGATTGGCCCATATGCTGGTATACGGGACAATCAAAAATCGCTAAACACGGAGCTACTTGTGTTGAATGCGGAACTGCAATGCATTAAACACGAGAAGCTCCGTGTTTAGTGCAGAGCTACTGAGCTACTGTTCTTTAATGCGGAACTGTGTTTTTTTTTTTTTTTTTTTTTTTTTTTGGTCTTCACTTGCAGTGAGAGACCTTCTTTTTTTTTTGTCCCTACCTGGGGGGCTGGAAATCTGGCAACCCTGCTCTCAACTGTCCAGATTTTTGCAGAATGCTCAAATTTGCATCTGATGTTTCTTGTCTGTCCTTCATAAAATTTGCAGTTTTCCTCCAAATCAATGAAGATCAAAGTCACTAAATAATGGCATATATTTGAGCTCAGACTTCTTATCCTTCAGAAAATGCACAATAACACAACTTGTGTTATTCTGGCAGCTTTCTGAGTTTATATGAGCAATGTAGACTATAAAATAAAAGGCACTGATGACTGTCTACTCGTGTGAACCCTTTAGAAGACATATGCCTTTTTACAGAGCAATTAGCAGAAAACCATCACACTTGGCTAGTATTCAGAGATCAATTTAAACATGAAAAAGAAACAAGACTGTTTCTACTACTGTTTGAAACTTGCATCTTTTAGATACGTTCTACAGAAGCTAGGACATTTGTGTCATAAAATCATTGTAGTTAGCTAGCATTTTGAATTCAGCTCAAAATAAAATATGAAATTAAATTAACTGGAAACTCTGTTTACCAATGTTTTAACTTTGCACTGGTCAGATGCTTTCCTGCAGGGTATTACCAAGTCAGATCATAACATTCCTGAAAAGCTAGTTTCTCTGAGGATAAAAAGGACAGTTGAAACTAATGAATGACTGAGGGCTGTTGTGAGTACAACTGCAATTTGAGAAGGAATCTGTCTAACACCTCTGAAGGTTCCTGTAAGCACCCTCCCCCAAACCCCTGCAGGCAAAGTTGGGACATGCCCAGAAAGCCAGACTGAAAATGTAAACAAAGATCAGAATCAAAACAAAAAATCCCTGGGATTGTGAATTGTCTCAAACTGCCTCACCACCTAGATTACATGCAGCTTGTCTCCACAGACAGCATTATTCACAAAGACAGTGACTGCCCTGACTTTGCTCATATTCCACATTCCTATCACCATAACAGACTATTTTGATCTAATGAGCAATATCTTCTCAGCATATCTAAACCCAACAAATACTCTGGCCAAAGTCTCTACTCATACTCTGTTACTAAAAATTAAATTCCATCCCTTTGCAAATTAGATATACCTCTACGATCTCCAACTTCAAACTACTACTAAGAGACGACCCAAATAAAACCTGGCTCTGCTCATGCACTAGCCTAGGCTGAACTAGTTTCTCCCTCCTTCTGTCACCGGCATACTTTGACTAAGTTCAGAGATACGGAATTTGTAAAATCTTTTTTTTTTTTAGCAAAGATCGAATATATTTTTGGCTAGGCCATATCATCTAGTCATCTCTGTTCCAAAGAGTGTAGTCAGTGTGTTTACTGTCATCTCTAGTAACTAACTTGTAAATGTTTTATCTGTTGACAATGTTATTTTTCAACTTGTTATAGTTGTCTAAATATTTACTCTATAAATATATAGGGTCACATTGTATGAGATGAAGCTGCATTTTTTACTTAGTTAGTATGTCATTCTTTTGTATTGCATTTTGTAATAACTTTAACTATAACCATATTATGTCAATGTGGAGCTTTTCTCCCGAGGCCTCCGCTAAAAATGGGATATTATCGCAGTCAGACTTTCCCAGTAAACAATTGTCAAATAAATAAAAAATAAAATAAATTTATGGATGTAGAACAGGCTAAGGAGGAAATAAAAAAGTTAATCCAACAAAAAAGTGATTGATAAACTAATAAACAGAAGTTGTGTTAGATGCAGTTAGATAACCTCCTCTAGCTCTCAGCTCAAAAAATTTGTGTCAGTTGCATGAGTGTGAACACTGTACCATTGCACTAGCATTCAGATAGTTTTTAATTCTGTCTCATACCCTTCTTCCTGTGATCTAGAATGCCCTCAGATTCATAGCTGACTCAACTACTGCAACCTCCATAGTCCTGAAATAGATGCTTTTCAGCCTTTTCCCCAGGTAACTGTTCAGACTTCCTAAAAAGTAGTCTCCTGTGGTCTTGCAATAACAGGGGGTCAAAGAGCAAGGAGTTGAGGTTAAAGGTCAGGTCAACTAAGGACTTGTCAGCCATACAGACTCATTAGTCAGAAGTCCTGAGTACTAACTGCTTTGTCATGATGTAATCACATAACCAGCATGTAGGTCCTGGAAAAGTGCCCAAGTATTCTGCCTTATGACTTCTTACACAGATTTACACCCATTCTCTTCAATATACTAAGTAACAGCAAATGGAAATCCCCCTTTACCCAGAAAAGGTCAGAGGGTCAGCAGCTGCTCCTTTTTTTCTTCCTCTGGCTGGACCTGCAGATTTATCCAGAATTATTCTTGATCCCTGATCACTGGTGGCACACATGTATTTCCTACTTCTGTGCCATTAGGCAGCACATTAAGAATATAGCTCTTCAAATGTTACAACTCAAAAACAGTGTCACTATCAGGCTAAGGCAGTGGAGCAGAAAAAGAGCCATCAATCAGCACTGCTGCTGACAAGGGTTTCAGAACCAGTCTGAGATGCTGGAATGGTCATCAGAGTGCAACTAGGAAGAACAGCTAACAGACTGCCTTCCTTTCCTAGCAGAAGGTGGAAAAGTAGAAATGTTACTCACATGGCACCTGGTAAAACCTAAGGGGACATGTAAGGATTAGCTATCCATGCGTTTGAACTTACATAACAAGTGGGGATCCTGGCTACACTGACTGCAAAGACAATAACTCCGGGCAGACAGAGTTATCTCCTGTACTCCATGTATTGAAGCCTATACATTAACTGTAGCCTTTAGGCTCAGTCCCTCAGGGAACCAGAAGATTTTGCCATGCAAGTGTTAAATCAGGCATACTGGTAACAGACAGAGGCAGGAAGAGAGTTAGCAGTGGCACAGAATAGCAAGAGGAGAGTTAGGAGTGACACAACATGGCATAAAGACAGAAATGATACAAGATGACACAAGACGGCAGGAAGAGAGTTAGAAGTGGCACAGGGCAGCAGGAGAGTTAACAGTGACATAATATGGCAGGAGAAGAGTTAGCAGTGGCACAAGATGGCAGGAGGAGTGTTAGTGATACAAGATGGCAGGAGGAGTGTTAGCAGTGACAGAAGATGGCAGAAGACAGAAATGACACAAGATGGCAAAAGGAGAGTTAGAAGTGGCACAGGACTGCAGGAGGAAAGTTAGCAGTGACATAATATTGCAGGAGAAAAGTTAACGTTGACACAAGATGGCAGGAGGAAAGTTATCAGTGACACAAAACACCAAAGGAGCTGACTGTCCACAGAAAGTGGAGGGGACTAGAACACTTAATTAAACAGCATTATTTTGCAAAATATAAAACATTATATCTTAAACTAAATATATATAGACTATCATTACAAGAGGAATAAGCCCTGCTATAATAACTTAGAATCTGAATACAGGTAAAATTAACAGAGAATTTCATTTTTTGCTTAACTGCACAGAACTATTTTGGAATGTGAAACTACTGTGCAATGTTTTAACATTCTAGAAGCCACAATCGAGGAAAAAAGGTATGTATTCACCACAATGTTCCATCTGTCTTGTCCATTTTCTTTCTTCCTCAACTAATGAGCTCGTATTTGACTCAGCCATTATACTAGCTCGAGGCCTCCAACAAACTCTCAAAATCCTTCCCTATCCATAATGTACCAACCCCTAACATCTCTCAGATTTTGCTTGCTGCTTGACAGGAAGGCTAATATATGCCATAACTGGAGTTCAGGGCAAAGGACACTGGTGTCCTTGAAGTGTCTCATTCCTCCAGAAGTCAGTTATTATAAATGGTGGGGGTTGGTGGGTGAGGAGTGGAGGAAGAATGAAAATGGATAACACAGATGGAATGTTATGGTGAGTGCATAACTTTTTTATATGATGTTTTCAATTTTTATTCATTCCTCAACTAATGGGACAGAGTCCCCAGCTACCTAAAATATTGGGTGGACTCTAAGGAAGGATATTCCTGAGTACAGTTGAGAAAAAAAAGGCTCATCTTCCCCAGATCTAGTTTGTAATGAGTGATAAAAGTATGAGGATTTGACCAAGTTGCAGCCGCACATATATTGCCCATAGAAGCTCTAGAATGGAATACAGCAGAAGTTGCCATAGATCTGGTTGAGTGAGTCTTTAAGGGCTTTGGAAAGGGGAGATTCAATTTGTTATAGATAAATGGCTGTTAACCATCTAGCTAGATTTACCTTTGTAATTGATTCGCCCAGCTTATGTGCAAAGAAAACAAATAGTTGACTTGTCCTTCTAATTTCTTTTGGTCTGTATATATAGAAATATAATTCTCAATGAACATCCATAAATGTAGCATATGTTCCCTTTTATTTGTAAACTTTGGAAACAACACTGGCAAATTAATGGATTGACTTATGCTGGATTCAGACACCACCTTAGGAAGAAAGGAAGCACTGGTAAGTAATGTAACCCTATCCTTATGAAAAATCAAAAATGGAGGCTTGGAAAATAATGCTTGAAGTTCTGAAATTCTTTTAGCATATGCAACTGCAACTAAAAAAAGAAGTTATGTCTTACCATAATGTTCCATCTGTGTTGTTGATTTTCATTCATTCATTACTGATGGGTTATCGGTTCCGTCCTCTGAACCGAGCCGGCCATATATCAAGCTTGCGTCAGCCAAAAACTCTCAAGCCAAGGTCCTACCCAGAATGCTCTGCTCCCTGTTACCTCAGATTGAGTTTGCAAGTTGACAGACAAAAGTAAAGGCTACCTCCGGTCATAACAGACCTACAATAAAGGAGTATATGAGATCAACCAGAAAGATGAGGAGGGGGACAAAGGGTGGAGAGTAATGAGTGAACGAAGATCAACAACACAGATGGAACGTTATGGTAAGACATAACTTCTTTATCTGATGTTGTTAATCTTTGTTCATTCCTTACTGATGGGACAGAGTCCCCAGCTACCTGTATCCCTGGATGGTCCTCATGGAAGGACATTCCTGAGCAGCATGGAGCCAAAAGAACCTCTACCTCTGGAGGCCAAATGCAATTTGTAATGAATAAAGGTATGAAGTTTGGCCAAAGTCGCAGCTGAACAAATATCATTGCGGGAAGCCTTAGCATGGAAAGCTGCTGAAGTTGCCATAGACCTTGTAGAATGTGCTTTCACTCTGAGGCAAGATGACATTGTTCTTGTTGTAGATAAAGGTAATGCAATTTCTCAACAATGAAGGCAATGTAACTTCTGAGACAGGATGGCCTTGTCTTGGTCCAGAAATGACCAGAAATAGTTGGTCTGATTTACGGGTAGATTTTGTTCTGTCCAGATAAAATCATATTTGACTATGAACATCCATGGAGTGCAGGCAATACTCTCCCTTGTTAGAGTGGTTAGGAAAAAAATACTGGAAAGTCAGTAGATTGGTTGATAGACTGCTCTGACACCCCTTTTGGATAAAAAGGAAGAATTATTTCTCAGTGATACCCTATCCTTATTGGAAGATAAGATAGGGAGGTTTGATGCATAAGGCTTGAAGTTCTGACAAGCGTCTGGCCGATGTGATTGCAATCAGAAACAAAGTTTTCCACGAGAGATATTTTAAATCACATGAAGACCCAGGCTCAAAGGGGGGAGCTGTTAGGGCTTGCAGGACCAAAGCCAATTCCCAAGGTTGTACTGGTTTTCTAAAGGGAGGTTATAGGTGAAGAACCCCCTTCAAGAAAGTTTTAGAGAGTGTATGTGACATGAGAGAAAAATCCTGAAAACCAATGTGGAAATTCAAAACGGCAGAGAAATGCACACTAATAGTAGAGGCAGACACCCCAGAGGGGAAAAGATGTGATAAGTAATCCAAACCAACGAAACTGGGGCTGACAAGGGGTCGGTTTATTCGCTGCCCATAGAGAAAACCTTTTCCATTTATTGAGATAGATTAGTCTGGTGGATGATTTATGAGATGCAATAAGAACACTGCTCACTGGGGACGAGAAGTTTTCCTGCCTGGCAATCATTGGAAGTGGAGAAACCAAGCTGTCAGCTTCAGGATTGTTAGACTGGGGTGAGTCAGAGCCTGCAGATGGGAGATCAACACTGGGGATGTATTGAGGATCCACGGTTGATCTAGCAGGTGAGGCCAGAGGAAGGGGAACAGACTTGTCGAGGCCAATATGGAGCAATGAGGATCACTTTGCTTTTTTTTGTGCTTTCTTCAGAAATTTGGAGATGAGGGAGATAGGAGGATAAGCATAAAGTAGACCCGAATGCCAAGCATGGACTAGAGCGTCTCTTGGTGACTGTCCCCGAGGGGGATCAGGGCAAAGTAGTTGCTGCATTTGAAGTTGGTTGGGGAGGCGAAGAGGTCGCAGCAAGGCTGGCCCCAGCGGTTTAAGATTTTTGCCGCTATCACAGGGTTGAGGGACCACTCATGAGATTGTAGAATGCACCTGCTCAATTTGTCCACCATCACATTGGAGCTCCTGGGAATGTGCATTGCAATTAGAAAGTGGTTGGAAGCTATCACCCACTGCCATATTCTCAAGGCCTCTCGGTATAACGGATAAGATCTGGTGCCTCCTTGCTTGTTAATGTACCAGACCACTGACATGTTGTCTGATTGGATCGGTATAGTCCCTGATGGAAGGATGGAATGGAATGCTTGCAATGCTAGTAACACCGTCCTCAGTTCCAGGACATTGATATGCAAAAGGGTCTCTGTCTCCAATCAGGTGGCTTGGACCGAGTTTCCCAGACATAGCCCCCACCCCACCCCATTAGGGAGGCGTCCGTGGTCACCGTGGCTTTCGGCTGATGGGGGCTGAAGGGGCGAGACCATTGCTGGGGATTTCGAGACATCCACCAGAGTAAATCTTGCTTGCATCTCTGAGTTACACTTATCTGAAAAGACAAAGGATGTTCTAGAGGGTACCACTGAGTGAGAAGTAACCACTGAAGGAGCCTCATGTGGAATCTGGCTAGAGAAACAATGGTGATTGAGGCTGCCATTGACCCCAAGAGTTGGAGTATAGATCAAGCGGGAGATATGTAGTGACAGAGCAGTGGCTGAACCTGTTGCCTTATTCTTTGAAGCCTGTGGTCCGGAAGAGATGCTGTGCGATTTCTCGTGTCCAACAGTACTCAGATGAATTCTAAAGACTGGGCTGGGGTCATGTTGGACTTCTCCCAGTTTATAGTAATACCCAGGCATTGTGCTGTGAGGAGAGTGTAGTGCAGGGCTTCTTCCAGTACATGTTTGGTGGGGGCGATGAGGAGCCAATTGTCTAGATATGGAAATGCCTGGAATCCTTGAAGTCGCAAGTGAGTGATAACCACTCCAATGCATTTGGTGAACACTCTGGGGGCTGTAGAGAGACTGAAGGGCAGTGCTTGAAATTGGTAGTGACTGGCTCCTAGGTGGAAGCGGAGGTATCTTCTTGAGCATTTGTCCATTTTTATGCGGTAATATGCATCTTGAAGATCTACACAGCACATCCAATCATCTTCTTCCAGAAGAGGAAGGATAGATTGAATCATGACCATCAGGAATTTCTCTGTTTTTACAAATTTGTTCAGTGTTCTGAAATCCAGAATTGGTCTCCAGTCCCCTGTTTTATTTGGCACTAAAAAGAACCTTGAGTAAAAAACGGATCCTATCTGGTCTGGGGGAACCATTTGGATGACTCTTTTTTTGTAGCAGCTTTTGGATTTTGTGTGTTGCTGCTTCCCTTTGACTGGGTGTAACGTGTAATTCTCTGGATGAGGTTGGACAAAGATGGAAAGGGATGCGATAAGCCTCTGGATATCCATTGTACCCAACAGTCGGTGGTTATGTTTCGCCAGGCAGCGGGGTACAAGGAAAAATGACCCCCGACTGCTTCCAGGGATGAGCAGTTGGGCAACGCTTCAGGAGCGCTGATAGGGTTGGCCAGAGAAAGAATCTCTGGAACCCCGGTTTCGTGGACCTTCTCTAACCCGAGAGGGCATCTTCCATTGGACTTTCCCCCCTGCCTCTAGGGAAGAACTTGGCACGTGCATCACGGAAAGAGCCCTGTGATTTCCTGTGCCACATCTTCTCACTCCTCTGATTTCTGGAGTAGAATCGTTGAGGAGAGGTGTGTCTGACACCAACAGCAGACAGGGCCTTGCCATCTTGTTCGCACCTTGCCAGCGTATCTTTAACTTTAGGGCCAAACAAAGAAGCGGGCATTCATGAAGGAAGCCTTAAAGGAGTCCTTAAAGTCGCAAAGGCGCATCCAGGCATGTCATCTGGTGACTATACCTGTGCCTGCTGCTCTAGCCGCTCCTCCCATTGCGTGAAAAATAAGCTGCATGGAAGAATTGGAAATGGACTCTAGGGTAGCTATCTGAGAAGGCACATTGTCATAGACCTCATCAGAAACAGCTCCTGCCAAGGTTTCAGAGAGTTGGTTGACAAGATCCATCTGGAGCCTCGTAAAGTGTGCCAAATAGTTCAAAGACCTTACTGCGAAGTTCGATGAAGCAAGCACATGCTTCCCTATTCTGTCTATCACCCAGGACTCTCTGTTGGGTGGATGGACAGTTTGGCTCTCTTCTGCTAAGTCTTTCTTTGTTGCAGCCGCCACCACCATAGCATCTACTGAAAGACCTTGTGACCAATGGGGATGCTCAGCTGGGGGAGATAACATTTTATCAGGCCTCCATGGTATCACTTCCAGGGTGTTAGGAGCCTTCCATGCATGCTGGACAAGCTCATCAGCTAGCGGGGTAACCCAGGAGGTAGGGGGCCGGGCACAAAAGGCCTGCAGAAATATGGATTCCTCTGAGGAAGGTTTAGAGGACTTCCAGTCACCCCTCTGGATCTTGAGGATGTCACCAAAGGACACCTCATCAGAGGATGACCGTGGGGACCCTTCCCAGTCATCAGAGTCCGTATCTTCGGTCAAAGACTCCTCAGTGGAGTCCATGTGCTTCCTCTTGCACGAAGCTTTGTGGGGTACTATCTCAGTGGGAGGTGCTGGGGAAGACTGCAAAGATTGGGTCTCCTGGGGGGGAGAAACCGGAGGACCTTGTGCCCAGTGTCCGGTGGCTGTGGCTTGTGAGAGTTGCAGCACAGAGGAGGGAGAGGACTCTGACAGGTGGGGGTTTGCCAGCGGAGGCAAACGCCCTCTCCATGGCCTGGAAGGCTGGCCCACCCAAGGAGGGATGGAAGCCTGGAACCAAGCATGACAACCTCGAAACTGGGGTCACACCCCACCCCAATGAGCCGACCCCCAGACAAGGAGTCTCAAGAGGAATGTGAAGAGTGAGAGAGGGAGGATTCCTGGAGAGTGCCATAGAAAAAAATCGGTGTAGAACCAAGAATGCCCTCCATCACGGCACAACCACTGGCCTGAGAAAAGCCCAATGCCCAGTGCACTGAGGGCCACAAGGATGACTCTGGCTCCAAAGTGAGATCCACTATTGGGGTCAGAGGGAGGGAAGCTGCTGTCAGAGTAATGGGCTTCAATACTTGGGGTGGAAGTCGAAGGAGGAGTGTACATTGGAGTTTGAGAAGAAATACATTCACCTGAAAGAGGGAACGTGGGTTTTGATGGTTGAGTGAGACCTCTGGCCACAAGCAACTGGTCAACAAGCCGCAACACATCTTGTTCTGAGAGGCTCCTGGTCGACCTCATAGAGAAACCTGAGAGTGATTCAGGCCTTTCTAGAAAAGGACTATATTGGCTGTCAACGAATGGATCTAAGGAAGGAGAGTACTTGGTCCTTGCTAATTTGAGAGGTGCAGAGCCCGGAACCAAGGATGTCTGCGCCGAACAGAATGGTGTCGAAGTAGTCTGCACTGACGAAGTCAGCACCATAGAAGTCCAAGGTGTCTGTACCATAAAAGCAAGTGTCTGCACCGATGGGCATGGTGCCATCGAGGAAGATGTCTGCACTGGTAACAATGACGGTGCCGAAAAGGACTGCACTGAACAGCATGTCAGTGCTGAAAGTGTCTGCACCATGGAGGACAGTAACGTCATACTCAAGGCCAAAGGGGATTGCACCAATGGTGCCAAAGGAGACTGTACCTGCATGGACGGTGCCGGTAAGGGCTGCAACGAACTGTCAGAGCCCTAAGTGTTTGCACGGGGAATGCCAGTGTTGATAAGATGGACATGGCTGGAGCAAGAATCAACTGGGGCGGTGTCATGCCTGGAAGCGAAAGGGTCACAGGTGGCAGCGTCAAAGTAGAAGTAATTTTCACTTTCTTATGAGTCAACTCCCTGCGATATCCAGAGGGAGATGAAGTGAGCGACCTCAATGAGGAAGAGGAAGAACACTTCTTAAGGGGTTTAACAGGAGAGGGTGAGCCCTCTGACCCTGAGATAGCCTCACAGAAAGGAGATTTGATAGGGCCTTTCAGGATTAACTTGTTCTTTCTCTCATAAAAAGTCCTGGTCAAAAAAATTCTACAAATCCCACATGGGGGATCCACAGTAAGGTGGGAGACATTCAAACAATACACACATAAGTCATGGTCATCGGAAAGTGGTAACTTATGGCCGCAATCCTTACACTGTTTAAAACCAACACTACTTTTCTTATCCAACATAATGATGTGGAGAAGAACGGCAGTATCTAGAAGAAAAAAAAGGGTAAGACAAGAGAAGGAAAGAAGGATTAACAACGATGGTAATGAAGAATTACCTCAAAGGTAAGAAAAGGGTAATAGCGGTGGTGCAGCAGTAGCGTTGTTGCCTCACAGCAAGAGGATCTCTCGTTCGATTCTCGGCTGGAGTGTGGGGAGTGCCTTCTGTGTGGAGTCTGCATGTCCTCCCTGCGGTTGGGTGGGCATTCGAAAGACATGCGTAAATGGGCGTACCTTAGTTGAAGGTTGAACGTTGAGCTGACACCTCGGCATTCGTCAGAATCTACTGCGAATCATTAGCGGACTGGAGTTCCGCTGTGGCGACCCCTAACTGGGAAAAGCTGAAAGACAACAACAGACTAAAGGGAGAGAGTCTAAAGGATACATTAGGGTAGGAGAATTAATACAAGTAACTAATAGAAAAACTTTAAAGTAGAAATGATATATAAACTTTCAAAAAATTATTCACTTAGCTGAGGGAGAGTGGCTTGACACGGCTGTACAGCAATGCGACAAACGAGATCTGAGGTAACAGGGGAGCAGAGCATTCTGGGTAGGACCTTGGCTCAAGAGTTTTTGGCTAACGCGAGCTTCATATATGGCCGGCTAAGTTCCGAAGACGGAACAAATAACCCATCAGTAAGGAATGAACGAAGATTAACAACATCAGATAGATAGTTTTCTAGGTCAAAATTTTAAGATCACATTTAGCTTCTGGTTCAAAGGGAGAATGAATTAATGCTTGCAGTACCAAATTTAAATCCCATGGTGGCATGGGGTCTTTATAAGGGGATCTTAGCAGAAGAATACCTCTCAAAAAGGCCTTGCACAGTTTAGAGGAAGGCACTGATGAATTTTAAAATCCTGCATGAACGTTAGAGATTGTTGCGAGTTGGACTTTAATAGTTGATGAACTAGCACCTTCATTAAATGAACTCAATAAAAATTCTAGAACAGATTGAACTGGAAATAAGAAGGGATCTATCTGATTTTGCTGTGCCCAACAAATGAACCATTCCATTTACTTCTGTAGAGTTTCATAGTAGAAGGTTTAAGGGAAGATAAAAGTATGGAACGGACAGGGGAAGAGAGCACTGGTTGTCTGGCTATTAAATGAATTGGAGAAACCATGCTGTTAGTTTGAGATTTGAGATATCCGGGTGAATCACGCCTGTTGGGTGAGACAAGAGGTCTGGATTTGGATCCACAATACAAGGTGGATATAGCAGATGAGTCCAAAGGAAAGGAAAGCAAATCTGTTGAGGCCAGTAAGGTTCAATGAGAATGACTTTGCTTTTCAACCAGGCTGCTTTCTGAAGGGATTTGGGAATTAGGAGAGTCAGAGGATAAACATACAGAAGACCAGGGGCCAATCATGGAGTAGAGCATCCCTCGGTGATTCCCCCAGTGGGGGGATCAGGGCAAAGAAGCTGCTGCACTTGTTGTTTAGGGGAAATGTAAAAAGATAGCATCATGGCTGACTCACTGACTGAAAACCATTTCTGTCATTTTGTTGTTGACAGACCATCTGTGAGGTGTTAAAATGGACCTGCTCAATTTGTCTGCTATCACACTGGACTTCCCTGGAATACGCATTGCTATTAGAAAGTGGTTGGAAGATATTGCCCATTGCCACATTGTGAGAGCTTTTTCACACAGGAGATAAGATCTGGTTTCCCTTTGTTGATGTACCAAACTACTGACATGTTGTCTGTTTGGATTGCAGCTGTCCCAACAGGGAGAGAATCTTGGAATGTCTGCAATGCCAAAAGCACCTCTCTCATCTCCAGAACATTGATATGCAAGTTGGCCTCTTTGGGGGACCAAGTACCTTGGATTGTTTTTCCCAGGAAATGCCGTCCCCAATATGGGAAGTGTCCATGGTGACTATGGACTTGGGCTGAGGGAGGATGAAAGGACTACCTTGTAACACCTGCTGTGACTGCATCCATAAGCAAAGGTATCATTTCCATATCCAAGCTATTCCTGTCTTCGCTGACGTGGATTGAGAAAGTATTGACCATTGTGTTGATAGCATCTGTTGTAGAATTCTCATGTGAGATCTTGCTAAAAGGCAGTACAATTTTTGCCAGTGACATGGATCCCAGGGCTTGTAAAATCAACTGGGCTGAAATTCTGGTACTGCAAATTATTTTCCTGACCTGCATCCTTATCATTTGCACTCTTGATAGTGGGAGAGAGGCTACCATAGATACTGTGTTGAACACTGCTTCTATGAATTCTAATGTCTGGGTTGGTTGTAAATGTGACTTCTTGTAATTTATGGTTATTCTGAGATGTGAACTCAGACAAAACCCCTCGCAAGTAAGGCAGGTGCTAAGGCCCAAAACACACCAAGGAAACAAAATAAAGGGCCAGCACAAGTGGAGGTTGCCCAAAATTAATTTAATATAAATTGGAAAACTAAATACAAAATGAAGGATATAAACTACCCCCAAATCAGCACCTAAGTGCCATAAATAAGCGAAGTCAGCACAAAAGTGCCATAAATAAGCCTTAAATTAATTTTGGGCAACCTCCACTGATGCTGGCCCTTTATTTTGTTTATTATGAGATGTGAACAGGTCTGTAGCACCTGATATCATGCTTCTATCAGTTGATGCCTGGTCAGGGTTGTAATGAGCCAGTCATCTAAATAAACAAACACCTGGAATCCTTGCAGTCTCAAGTGAGCTGCTACCATCATTGCCATGCACTTGGTAAACACCCTGGGGGCTGTGGTGAGGCCAAAGCGCAGTGCTCTGAACTGATAGTGACTGGCTTCCAGACAGAAGCTCAAGTGCCATCTGGATTGTCTGTTCATCTTTATGTGACAGTACATATCCCGAAGATCTATCCAGCACATCCAGTCATCCTTGCCCAGAAAGGGCAGAATGGACTGAACCATGACCATTCAGCACTTTGTGTATTGAACTGACTTGCTCAATACACTGAGATCCAAAATTGGTCTCCAGCCCCATGTTTTCTTTGGCACTACAAAGAATCTTGAGTAAGTTCTGGAGTTTATTTGTTCTGATGGGACCTCTTAGATGACTCTTTATCTAGCAGCTTTTATATTTCTAGTGCTGCTGCTTTCCTCTGGTTGGGTGGAACATCTGGAAATTTTCTTGACAATGGAGCTGGTAGGGAAAATAGAATTATATAACTTCTGGAAATAATTCTCTGCACCCAACTGTCTTTTGTTATATCTAGCCAGGCTCTCTGGTACAGAGGTAAGCAACCCTTGACTGCTTCCAGAGGTAGGCAATTGGGCCTCCATTCAGAAGCACTGAAACGGTCCGTCAGAAAAAAAATCTCTAGACCCCCCCCACAGTTTTGCAGGCCTTCTCTGCCACAGGGGCATTGCCTTCCATTATAGCTCCCCCCACCTCTTGGAGAGCTATCTCCATATTTGTCCTAAAAATGACCCTGGGACTTTCTGAACCACATTTTTTGACCTCCCTTTTGATCCCTTGAAAAGGTCCTTTGAAGGGTTGAAGAACACATGTCCACTGCAGAAAGGGTCTTTCCATCTTTCTCACACCTGGTGATTGTGTCCTTCACTGTTTGGTGAAAGAAGTGCCATCAAAGGGAGCACTGACGAACAAGGACTTAAAGAACGCCAGAAAATCACACAAGCTCATCCAGGCATGCCCCCTGATGGAAATATCTAAACCCATGGCCCTTGAGGCACCTTCTGCAGAGTGTGAGATAAGTCTCATAAAAGAATTAGATACAGGCTACAGGGTAGCCAACTGAGATATGACTGAAGATTGAGCCTCAGCAGTTTCATTTCCAGAAAAAGAGTTCAATAACTCTTTAATCAAATCTCTTTGAAGAATCATTTAATGTGCCAAACAGTTCAGTCACTGAAGCCTAAACATGCTTCCCAAATCTGTCTATCACAGTAGACTCTGTATTAGGAAGATGGACAGTGGAACTCTGTTCCATGAGTTCCTTTTTTTATACCTGCCGCCACGATCATGGCATCTACTGGCACCCCTTTACCCAAAATTCCCTGCATACTGGTGGAGCCAGAATCTGGTCTGGTCTCTTTGGATTGGCGCAACCATATCAGGTTCCTTCCACGCCTGCCTAGAGATCAAATCAATGAGCTCATCTGCAGGCGGAGTAAACCAGGAGGTAGACAGACCAGTTCCAATGGCTTCCAGAAACAATGATTTTTCCAGAGAAGGGTCTTGAGAAGACCAGCCACCCTTCTGCTTAAGGATCTCAAGAATGTCTCCAAATGAGAAGTCATTGGATGGTGATTTTAGTGACCCCTACCTTCATCGAAATCAGAATCCCCAGTGACTTACTCCTGAGGAGAGTCCAAGTGCCTCCTTTTGTACTTTCTCTTCCTAGGGACTCCGTCAGTGGGGTGGCCCAATGAAGTATCAGAAGAGATTAGGATACGCAGCTGGGTAGTCTGAAAGCTTTGAGTTGGCTGTCCCTGTAGGGTTAAATGTTGAGGATCATGGTGCAAAGTCATCTGAGAAGTAGAGGGTGGATCTGAGAAGGTAGGACCCATCTGACTTGCCGGAGCAGAGAACACTCTCTTCACAACCTCAAAATCAGATTGCTCCAGGGAGAAGGAAGACAACGGAACCAAGAAATCGAGTTTCTGGCTCATCACCTCCCTCTGCCCCAAGAACAATCCACCTGAGCGGAAGTCAGAGCCAACCTATCTGGTGCTGAGGCTCCAAAAGGAAGAGATGACTCTAAAACCTCATAGACTACTTCAACCTCCCAGATCTGACTGGGATACTTCGGCTCCGAGGATGTTGGAACCAGTGCACTCAGAGCAGTATTCGGATTCCAAAGAAGGTGTTTTCTTCAGATCCAAACCAGATGGACCCGGAACACTCAGATCCAAGGACTCTAAAACAACAGCTTGTATTAGAGAAGGAGCTGTAATGGGTGGAGCAGAAGATGATTGGACTTCCTGACCTGAAGGGGTAAGAACCATGAGAACTCCTATATGAATTTGCACTGTGCAAAATTTCCTCATCATCTTTTCCACATCTGCTTCCATGAGACTCCTGGAGAAATGAGATGATGTTAGGGACGGCTATTTGAAGCACCTCTGTAAAAAGGGAGAGGGCATTCTAGATGGGAATGGATCCAGACTAGGAGAATAAGTTGTCCTTGGTAAAGGTTTCGGATTAGATGGTTAGGATCCAGAACAGGCTTGATCGGATCCGATGAGGGTGTGACCGTAAGCAATTTCAAATCCAATTTCTCTTTCTTCTTCTTAGGTTCTGAGGAAGAAGAGGATGGAGAGTTGTAAGGTTTAGACTGTTTTGTAGGGTCTCCAGATTTGTGTTTGTGGGATTAAACCCCAGTAATGGCTTCAGAGAAGGAAGTTGTTAGTAAGCCTTTAAAATCAATTTATTCTTCCTGTCAGTTAGTGCTCGGGGGTTGAACCCATGACAGATACTACCATCCTGTTGTAAATGATCCAGGCCCAAGCAATATACACAAAGACTGTGAACACTTATCACACTTTTTTAAATCCTGTAGGACTATTTTCAGACATTTTGAAAGAAAAAAATATTGTAATAACAGAAGTACTAAACTAAACTCAACTTTTTTTTTAACTAGAAAGAGGAGGAAAAGATAAATACCAACAATGATATTGAAGAACTACAAATACTGCGGTGGTGGTGCTGCGGTAGCGTTGTCACCTCACAGTAATACGTTGTACTGTTCGATTCTTAGCTAGAGCATCTTCTGTGTGGAGATATGCGTGAATGGGCGTACCTTCGTTGAAGGTTGTGTGTCAGGGCCGGCAACTCAGCACGTAAAAATCTACTGCCAATCATTAGCGGACCGGAGTTTCCACTGTGGCGACCCCTAACCGGGAAAAGCTGAAAGACACAACAACAACAACAATAATCTTGCAGATAAGAAAAAATAGCAATTATGGTAAGGAAAAAGGTATACACTAAGTGTAAAGGGAGTATGAACCTATGAGTAGGGAAGGAAGGTTAGACTTACTAACGATGGTAGAAAAGCTTACACTCAAACGTGTATGAAAAAGGACAGTAATAATGACTTAAAAATAAAATTAAAGATTAAAGAATAAAGAAATAGTTGTATACGAGGATTTTTTTAGATAAGAAATATCAGAAAGGACTTATCTCCCACTGAACACTCAAGAGCTGAAGGCGACCATATCAGGAAGCAAAAGTGGCAAACGAGATATGAGAGATGTTAGGGGTTGGTGCATTATGGGTAGGGAAGGAGCTGAAGAGTTTGTTGGAGGCCAAGAGGTGGTATAACAGCCAAGCTGGATCCCAGGATTGGATCCAATCTCATTCGTTGATGAATGAATGAACATTGACAACATCAGATCTAGACATTTTAAACAAATGCTCAGTAGGAAAAAAAAACATAAACTTTGTTAACTGAAGAGAACAGAATTTGGTAAACCATTCACTAAGTGTTTTAATGAAATGATTATTCATAACTCTTACTTACCTGTGGTTTTGACTGATATTCTGCTGACTGAGCTGAAGTGGTAGGAAAGTCAGATGGCTGTTCAACAATCTCCACAGTAGCTGTAATGGTTAACAGTTAATACACTGGTAAGTAAACAGAGTAGTTTTGAGAGTTACAGTTTTCAGGATGGAGCATGCAAAATTGCAGTCACAGTTAAATGCTTACATAGGAATATGCTCATACTAAAGCACAGTTGGTCCAGTACTAATCATAAAGTACAACTGTGTAAGTAAATTCACCATATCAGTGATGTTAAAATAGATCATTGTTGTAATACTCTAAGCTATATAGGACAAATCCTACCAAGGAATAGAAAACCGGGTAGCTGCCAAAGCTTGAGACACCTTCTAACGATGTCCAGCTTGAGCTGAGCAGTATAAATTCAATGGATAGGGTGCCAAACAGAGTTTTCTTGCTTCAGAACAAGGGAGAGTGGAGCCCTACCAGATAAGTATGTGTCAGGAGAAGAAAATAATGAGAAAAATCCACACCCTAGCATTAAAACAAACAAAAAGGTAGGGGGGCGGATGGAGATTGCTTCTACCACAACAGTGATCTATTCAAACATGCACTGCTGTGTACGTTTCCTTACACAACTCTATCGTGTTCATCATTAGATCACTACTGCAGTAGCCTAAGCTGTATGGCACAAATACCTGAAAGGGAGGAGGAGTAAGAAGGATTAGAGTCCAGCAGAGCCAGAGAATAGCTCTTACAAGGCCTGCTGTAGCTCTAGAAAAAGTAAGTATTTTGTAGTGCTTGGCAACAGTGTACAACGATGATCACGTTGCTGCCGCAAGAACATTTGTAGAGTATACTCCTTTCCAAAAAAATAGCCAAAGCCCTGGTAGGGTGGTCCCTGACCTTCACCGGAATTACCTTATTATGGTGAGAATTGCAAAAAGCAATAGCACAAGACAGCCATTTAACAATTCTCTGATTTGACACTGATGATCTCTTTTTCTTACCTTTAAATGAATAAACATTTAATTAGACTTCTTCAAGGTTTTTATTTTGCCAATAGAGTATCACAGTTGCTCTTGGTCATCCAGAGAGTGTTGAATTCTTTCGCCCACCCCCTACTTTTGGTTCTGGACAGAAAATGGAAATGAATTGCCTGGCTCAAAGTAAATTCTGAAACTACTTTAGGCATGAAGGAAAGATTTATTTTCAAAGTTACATATCTTTGTGAAGGTCGGGCGGCACAATGCCAGGCCACTTCTATGGGCTAGGCTTGTAAAGGCTCCAGGGCCATTAGCCTAGTACACACCTATGAACCTATGAGATACAACTGATTCACTATAAGAACTTGTAACTCAGCTACTCTTCTTGCAGAAGTCAGAGCAATTTGTAATACTTTTTAATAAGATAACTTCAAATCAACTTGATGACCACGTTCAAAATGAAAAAAGTGGAGGTTTCTCCAAAATAAAAATTAAGATCCCAAGAAAGAGCCACCTGTCTACTAGGAGTATGGGTATGTAAAACTCCTTTCAAAAATGGTTTCACTTGAGGCAGAGTACAAAGTGGGAGGCCTGTCACTAACTTGATGGCAGTTATGGTGACTGCTGTTTCTGTGAAAATGTTTCTCCAAAAGTACTTTTGGCGATATGGAGAATTCTTTTTTCTCCACTATGTGACATTGGAGTGTGTGTGTGTGTGTGTGTGTGTGTGTGTGTGTGTGTGTGTGTGTGTGTGTGTGTGTGTGTGTGTGTGTGTGTGTGTCTATATATATATATATATATATATATATATATATATATATATATATATATATATATGTATGAGAACCACCACAGGAATGCAAAACCAGTCCACGTACGACAGACACAACCTCTGTAGATACAAAAAGTTTATTCAGCAATAAAAATCCACTATTAAGCACTTTCTTCCCTTAGCTTAAAAAAGGGACTTCCTCAGAACACTTTATAAAATGGATAAAATGCATAAAAACCCAACCATATATGCCCAAAATAATTATGTAATGAGTGTTAATTAATTAATTAATTAAACCTTAAAGTGATATCCACTTTGACGCCTTTAAAAATAATAGACTGCATATGATGACCATCCAATTAATTTACATATAAAAAATATAACTATATATAATATTCCATATCGGAAACAAAAATAATATAATAATATATGCTGTTAAATACAATGCACAATACGATATGTCTCAAACCATGTAAACATTCCATATATTATAATCCATACACTGATGTTAAAAAATCTATACATGACATACTTGTGTAAAAATCAATTAATTTCCTCATAAATTCATAAGGGGACTAAAAAACAATTATGCAAAATCAATTAACTCAAAATGTGCCTTAATTTCAATACACTGGAAATACTAATTGCCTCATTTAACCCTAGAAAGTTAGCTGCATCCAATTTAAGCTACCATCTCAATTCACAGATGTCTAAGTGAATGTCCAAAACTCTCCCCTGTGGCATATGTTGGATCACCAAAAATTTACATACATGGTTGCTATACTGATGTATATGTCTAGCAAGTGCATTCGTTTTGTAGCTTGTGTTTTATATCTAATAAATGCTCTGCTATTCTATTTTTAATGATGCTGTTAATGTTTTAGAACATTGTCTTATATTTAATGAGTTTAAAGATTTTAAGGTGTATGATTATTCCATGAAAGAAATCAAAACAGAGCACGTGAATGTCATTTCAAAGGGTTTTACATTTGTGCCATATAGGAGGGCTAGAATTGACAGTACATTGATTGACTTAAAATGTTACACAAGGGAACGCAACCTTAAAGTTTGGTTTAATTCACAGGATGGTAAGGAAAATATAAACGGTAGCTTAAGGAGACCCAGCACTTTTAATCCGCCTTTGAACAATGTTATTAGACTTTTTGAAAATAAATGTGAAAAGGACATATGTAAAGTGTTGAAACAAAAAACAGATGATAATCTATCTAATCTTACATTAGGAGAGGAATGTTTGCTTTTAGATTTGGTGCATGATACGAGTATTCGGTTGATAAAGCCAGATAAGGGCAATGGAATTGTTGTTATGAACAAATCGGATTATTTAAATGCTATTAACACTATGTTACTGGATGAATCATACGTTGAGAGGTCCATTAATGAGATACACGTCATGTATAGAAAATTGATTTGCTTATTGATGACATGTTGTTTCAAGGTCAAATTAGTGAGGATGAACACACCTTCATGACTAATAAGTACCCAATGATTCCCAATATTGTTTGAATTCCCAAGATTCATCAAGGGTTGATGAATCCACAATTTAGACTTATTGTCGACAGAAACCGTTCCAAGACATGTTTTATAGGGCAATTCTTGGATCAGAAATTGCAGATGGGTCTGAAAAGCTTTCCACATATTTGTAAGGATCCGTGGGAATTCCTGGATAAAGTGAGTATAATCAAGTTGGAGCAGAGTAATATATATATTTTGGTAACAACAGACGTAGTTAATCTCTTTACAGTTATACCACATAATGAAGGATTAGAGTGGTTAGAGGCCCAACTTTTGGAAACCCAGCTATTTGATCAGGATGATATTAACATGTACGTTACTCTCATGGAGGTGGTGCTCAAGAACAATTATTTGTATTTTAAAGGCCAATATTATACGTAGAGGACGGGGGTAGCAATGGGGGCTGCATGCACCCCCGTTTTTGCTAATTAGATTATGGTCTATTGGGAACGACAATTTGTTTTCAAAAATGAATATATGTCCAATATTTTGTTTTAGACAAGATTTTTGGATGACTTGTTCATTTTTTATGGACGGGCACCGAAACTGAATTGCAGCAATTCTATACATACATTAACCATACAGTTGATTTTTTGAAATTCACATACCAACACAGTAAGAAAAGTATAAATTACCTGGATGTAGAATTATTCATCACTGGGTCTAATAGCTTAGGGTCCAAAATTCATAGAAAACAGACATTTTCTAATTCCTATTTGGAATATACCAGTGCACATCCACACTTTCAGAAAAAGTCTATAGTGAAAGGACAGCTGGTCAGAGCAGCCAGGATTTTTAGCTCGAATACAACTTTTTTGGACGAAGTCAGATTTATTATGAACATGTTTACAGCAAGAGTATCCAGAGGCTGTTTTAGAGGGAGTAAGTCAAGAAGTGATTGATAAAAGGAATACTGGTTTCTATAGACCAATTCTGTTTTTTAGTAAAGACACTTTAGGTGTTTCAAACAAACTTTTGGATCCTAATTTTGGTATGGGATTCATTGTTTGTTTCAATCAGGATGTGTTGAAGATAGTAGACATTATATATAATAACTGGGACATACTACAATTTGATGTGAATATAGCCCATAAAGTGGGGGGAGGATCAAAAATTATTTACAAAAGGGAATATATCTTTCAAAGATATTTTTGAGAGAGTCAATCCTCACTATGGAAAGGGCACGGTTAGACAAAAAGGTAATTTTAAGTGTCAACATTGTAATTATTGCCCCCACATTTTGGAGACAGGGGAAAAGTTTGAATTGAATGGGAAAATTTTGAGACTAAATGGACACTAATTGTAACACAGCTGGTGATGTCTATTTAGCTAAGTGTCTTATGTGCCCAACTTTTTATGTGGGGAAGACAGCTAGTTTTTTTAAAAATAGAATAGCAGAGCATTTATTAGATATAAAACATAAGAGACAAACAAATGCACTTGCTAGACATATACATCAGTACAGCAACCATGTATTTAAATTTTTGGTGATCCAATATATGCCAAAGGACCCACAGGGGAGAGTTTTGGACATTCACTTAGACATCTGTGAATTAAGATGGCAGCTTAGATTGGATGCAGCTAACTTTCCAGGGTTAAATGAGGCAATTAGTATTTCCAGTATATTGAAATTAAGGCACATTTTGGGTTAACTGATTTTGCATAATTGTCTTTTTAGTCCCCTTATGAATTTATGAGGAAATTAATTGATTTTTACGCAAGTATGTCATGTATAGATTTTTTAACATCAATGTATGGATTATAATATATGGAATGTTTACATGGTTTGAGACATATTGTATTATTTTTGTTTCCGATATTGCATATTATATATATTTATATTTTTTATATTTAAATTAATCGGATGGTCATCATATGCAGTCTATTATTTTTAAAGGCGTTAAAGTGGATATCACTTTAAGGTTTAATTAATTAATTAATTAACACTCATTACGTAATTATTTTGGTTATATATAGTTGGGTTTTTATGCATTTTATCCATTTTATAAAGTGTTCTGAGGAAGTCCCTTTTTTAAGCTAAGGGAAGAAAGCGCTTAACTGTGGATATTTATTGCTGAATAAACTTTTTGTATCTACAGTGGTTATGTCTGTCATACATGGACTGGCTTCACATTCCTGTGGTGATTCTCAAGTTTATACTACTTCATTTGGAGTTTGGATATATATATATATATATATATATATATATATATATATATATATGTTTGTGAGATGTGGGTGGTACCCTCGGGGGTGCAGGGAGGGGACCAAAAAAAAGATTTCTTCTGCATTACTCTGAAAGTGCTTTCAGTGAAACGATTTCAGAGTTTTTGCTGTTGGGGAAACAGATGTCGATTTAGTGACATGATTCAGAAGGGGGTGGGGAGGACCCATTGGTAGATAAGTAGAGATGGCCTAGAGATTAATTTTGACAGAAAAATAAGAAAGGCCAGAGGATAATAACTCAAATACTGTAGAACCAGATATGCTTGGGTCTTAAAAGGATTCTGTTTTTTAGTCTGGCACCAATGAGACAATCTTTTCTAACTAGCCAAATATGATTTTCTAGTAGCAGGTTTCTTAGCCTCCTTTAATACCTGCTGCATGATTTCAGAAAACAAGTGCCTAAAATGTATTAAAATGCTATCATCTAGGCAGTGAGTTGAAGAAATTGCAGGTTGAGGTGTATTAACCTGTGTGAGAATGTCCATCATGTGAGGAAGCTTGTGGCAATTGCTCTTGGCAATTTTCAGAAGAAGAGAGAACCACTTCTGCCTGGGCCAAAAGAGTGTTTAACAGTATAATTTCTGGAGAATCCTTCTGAATCTTTATAAGAACCTGGTTATCATAGTAAAGTGTGAAAAGGTGTACAGAAATATTGTCTTCCTGGCCTTTGTCAAGGAGTCCTTGAGCAGAATTTCTTTAACCGGTTGTTGTGAATGGAGGCAAACACATCTACTTCTGGTATTCACAGTTGGATAAATTCCTGGAAGACCCTCTGGGTGCAATTTCCTTTTCTCGGAGTCTTTCCTAGTCCTGCTCGCTTGTCTGCTAAAATATTCTGCTGTGATAGAATGTAAGTAGCCTAAATGGTCATACTGTGCTGAGTTAATACTTCCAAGGCTACTATGGCTAGTCTGCAAATGGGGTTGGATCTGGTCCCCTCGGACAGTTTGTTTATGTGCCACATCACTGTGGTGTTGCCTGTGATTACTTGTAGAGTGGCTGGAATCCAAAGTTTGATTATAGATAATGAAATAATTTATTAGTGCCATCATTTTTTTGACATTTATGCATTTTAATTTGTCCTTCTCATTCCACAGATCTTAAACGTTCACAACCTCACCACCTTGGATACAGGTCCCCACTCCCCCAGAAAAGTCTGAAGCATCTGTGATTATAGACTCTGTAGGGGCTGTAAGGGTAAGGGGGAGATCTGGGTTGAAAGACAACTGATCAACCCAACAGAGTAGATCTCTTTTCACAAATCTTAGCACTGAGATCTGAAATGAAAGGGGTGCTGGTGTTGGGTCTAAACTAATTTGATGAACTACTGAATTTTCTCATGTGCTGTCTGGCCAAAGAAATCATGAGAACTGTGGAAGCCATGAAATATAGAATGGGGAAAAATTACCTGGCATATGTCAGAATCTGGTTGGAAAATATCAGAAACTGTTCCTTTGAAAACTCTACTTTGCCCTGAGGATGGAAGGCCATGACGAGTGATGTATCTAAGAGACATCTCAGAAATACTATGCCATGAGATGGAATGAGAGAAGACTTCTTTGTTTACCTAAAGACCTAGACTGAGGAAAAAGATTTTATATCCAATTCAAAGATTCTTGACAACTCTGAAAGAATCTGCAAAAATAAGGCAATTGTCTAACTATGGAAAAAATGTGAATACCCTGCAGCCTGCAATGGGTTATTACAGGATCCTCGTACTTTGTAAACATTATTGAAGCTGCTGACAACTCAAATGGTAAAGCAGAAAAATTTATTATTTATTTATTTATTTATTTGCAGTTGGTTTACCAGGATAGTCCATTGGGCCAAAAGAGCCTGTTTTCAATGGAGTCCTGGGGAGAAAAGCTCCAAAAACAATTAGCAAGGTTGCAATAAGGTATTTAGTTTCAATTATACAATTCCTATGGACTTGGAAATACAGTAGACTAGTGTATAAATATATACAAATGTTACAATCTTGTATCACTGAAAACAATTTACAATATACAAACTGAGAGGCTTTTACAACCTACAATCATACATTCAGGATGAGTAGCTTAATACAATCAAGAGAAAGGTATATGAGCTGACAAAACCTTTCAATATAGAAACAGAGAACCTTTTCCATCAGAGTGTATATTTACACTAAGGTACATTTAAGTATTCAGAAAAAGCTAATATAAGCAAGAGCAAGATCTATGAGTTTAGGAGAGTAAGTAGAAAATTTCATTATGAATAGGGGAGGATAAGTGGAAATTCTCAGTATGAGGAGATTATGTTGGGTGGGAGCAGGAGCATTCCCACTGGGAAATTAGGTGTGAGTGAAGGGATTTTTTGAATGAGAAGGGATTTGTGATGGTACGAATGGATGGGGGTAAGGAGTTCCAGAGACGAGCAAGACTGTAGGATAAGATATTTTTCCAGGGGGACGAATTGGTTTATACAGTTCAATTAAGTTTTGGTTGTTAGATCTTAGAATTCTATCAGGGAGATGCATTTTGAAGGTAGAGGAAAGGGATGGGTAGAGGGAGGGATTGAAGATGAGTTTGTGTGCAAGAGTCAGTTGGACGTAGGTGAGGTGATTGGGTAGTTCTAACCATTTTAGTTTGTGGAGAACTGAACAGTGGTGTGAGGAGGACTTATGGGAGGTAGCAAACTTGACAATTTTGTTATAGCAAGAGGAGAGTTGTGTTTTGAGAGAAGATTGTAGGTTAAGTAGAAGTGGGGCTCCATAGAGAAGGGATGGGATGAGAAATGTGGTAGATAGGGTGAGTGTGGTGGAGGGTGTAAGATAACGATTCTGGCTGTAGAGCATGCTGAGTTTTTGGTGGGTTTTTTTATATTTAGTTGAAGATGGGAAATTTAAGCTGACCATCAATTTGGACCCCAAGTAATTTGACCTCAGATACCAGTTCTAAGGGTGTATTGTTATGACTAGTAATAGTGAAATTACTTGGATTGAAAAAGGTAGCTTTAGAGGGGGTGAATACCATTACTTTGGTTTTGGAGGCATTGAGTACAAGGTGATTTGTTTTCATCCATTGTTCGGTGGTTGAGAATGCATCTTGAGTAAGTTTTAGCAGTGTGGGGATGGAGGTAGCAGAGCAGATTATAGTTGAATCATCTGCGTATTGGATAATTTTAGTTGAAGGGATAGAGTTATGGAAATCGTTTATGAATATATTGAAAAGCAGGGGACCCAGAATAGATCCTTAGGGAACACTGGTTGGGGTGTTGATGAAAGGGGAGGTGGCTTTTTTCCATCTCACTGCCTGATATCTATTGGATAAGTAGCTAGTGAACCAGTTCAGAGAAGAGGGTGACAAGTTAAGCTTGGTGAGTTTAGTTAGTAATAAATTGTGGGAAATAGTATCAAAGGCTTTAGAGAGGTCTAGTAGGAGGGTAGAGACAATTTGTCCTGTGTCCTGGGCTTTGTTCACAGCTTCCAGGAAGGAGAGTAGGGTGGTCATAGTACTGTGTCTTGGTCTGAAACATGTTGTGTTGGAGTTAGTAGATTATTGTCTAAGAGGTATGGTAGGAGTTGTAGGTGATTACACTTTTCTAAAAGTTTAGAGACAGGAGATAGAATAGCGATGGGATGGAAATTAGTAATATTGTTATTGATGCCTCCTTTTTGCAATGGAACAACAAAAGCCTTTTTCCAGATTTGGGGTACCAAGCTTTCTTGAATGGAACGGTTGATTAAAATGCTGATGGGGTAGTCAATGGCTTCAGCAGCTATACTGAGAAAGTAAGAAGGAATGTTATCAGGGGCATTGGAGCATGGTTTTAGTTTCTGCAGTAGTTTTCTTATGGTGGATGTGGGTATAGGTTTTAGTGAGAATGGTGGGGTGAGGGGGGAGAATTTGAGAATGTTGATGATGGGCTGGAGATAGGGGGATGAGCAGTGGTGAGGGGTGAAAAGTTGGTAGGGGAGGATTGGGGTGTAGTGGGGGGTATGGTGGGGTTTGAAGATGAAAAGGATGAGGTTAGTTTGGAGATAGAATCAATGAAGAAGGTGTTGAATTGAGTGGCCAAGTCTATGTCAGGAGTGTTAGGGTCTGGGCTCGGGTTATCTGGTTTGTTGGGATTGAGGAGGGTAGACATGCATTTCCAAAATATTTGAGGGTTTGTTTTGTTCTTGTTTTGGATTATGGAGAAGTAATTTTGTCCATCGGAGATGATAAGTTTTTTTACTTTGATTCTGAGTGTTTTGTATTCGTTATGGGCTAGGGGAGTCCTATGTTTCTGATATGATGACCATGCCTTATCTCTAAGGTGCATAGTTACTAGTGTGTTTTTGTTAGCCAAGGGGCAGTTTTGTTTTTTATTAGTTTTGTTTTTATGGGGGCTTGTTGCTCTAACAGGTTTAGAAAAGTTGAGTTAAAGTGGGCGACAGCCTGTTCCATGGGTAGAGTTTTTATCGTGTACCAGTTGATTGCTTTTAGAGAGTTGGAAAAGGTAGTGGGGTTAAAGTTTTTTTGGCAGCGAGCAGTAATAAAATTGTGAATAAGATGTAGGGGTGAAGTTAGTCGGTGTGTGAATGTGGGCAAGTGGTCACTAAGGGAATCAGGCAGGGTGCCACTATGTGAGAAGTAATGAGGGTGGGAGACTAATATCCAGTCTATGATACTATCACTGGTGAGGTTTTTTGAGGGCCTAGTTATGGAGTTTATCAATTGAGAAAAGTTGTAAAGATTAATGTTAAGTGGATTTGTGGGAGACTGTATTGCAGACCAATTAATATTTATGTCACCCATAATGAGAAGTTCTGTACCTACCATAACGTTCCATGTTAGTTGTCTTCTTCTCTCCTTCTTTCTTGCTGGATGGGTTCGGAGCCGATCCTCGGCTCCGACTCGGCCTATACTAAAGCTCGAGAGCTAATTTTACCAGCTTGAGGCAACCCTATATCCCATGATGCTAGGCACTATCTACCCAGATCTCGTTTGGTAGCCGAGAACATAGCAATTTTAGCCTCCCAACCCAAGGGAGAGAAGGGGAAAGATTCCCCATGTGCCACTACCTGAAGCTATAGCTACCCAAGGATAACCAGTTTAGGCTTCAAATTGTGTAAGGTGAAGACCCCGATAAGAAAAGGAGAATCCTTTTGGTCTATCCAGGCTAGGGGGATGGCGGGTGGGATGCAAGAAAGAAGGCGAGAAGAAGACAACTAACATGGAACGTTATGGTAGGTACATAACTTCTAAATGTTAAGTTGCCAAACTCGCCTTCATTCTTGCTGGATGGGACCGCGTCCCTAGCACCTTCATCCCGGGTGGCTCATCGGAACAGGCTCTTGAGAATGGTGGAACCAACATTTGCCCTATTTCTGGAGGCCATGTCTAATTTCTAGTGTGTAATAAAGGTATGAAGAGAGGCCCATGTGGCTGCTGCACAAATAGTATCTATTGGTAATCTAGCTTGAAAGGCTGTTGATGTAGCTAAAGCTCTGGTTGAATGGGCTCTTGGCTTAGAAGGTAATTCTTTACCTCTGAGTTGATAGATACAGGTAATCACAGAGGACAGCCATCTAGACAAGGTTACTTTGGATACCGGAAGGCCCTTTTTACCTTCCGCATAGGACAGAAAAAGCTGATCAGATTTCCTAGTTTGTTTAGTTCTGTCCAGATAGTAACGGAGCTGACGATGAACGTCCAGATAATGTAGTTTTTGCTCCGCCCTGTTAGAATAATTAGGGAAGAAAACTGGAAGATCGATAGATTGATTTAAATTTGTCTGAGAAGCCACCTTGGGCAAAAAAGACGGGTTAGTTCTGAGAGAAACTCTGTCTTTGTGGAAAACTAGATAAGGTGGACGAATGCAAACGGCATGGAGTTCTGATACTCTCCTAGCAGAAGTTATGGCAACTAGGAAGAGAGTTTTTCAAGAGAGCAACTTTAAAGAACAGGAAGCCGCAGGTTCAAAGGGAAAAAGAATCAAGGATGTTAAAATCAAATTTAAATCCCACTGTGGTGGGGGGTCTTTGATTGGGGGCTTGAGTAAAAAGATACCCTTAAGGAAGGCTTTACAAAGCTTGTGGGACATGATGCTGGAGTCCAATAGGCCTATGTGAAAATTTGAAATGGCCGCTAACTGAATGTTTACTGTAGAGGATGAAGAGCCTGAATGAAAAATTTCAGCTAGGAAATCTAGAACTGATTGTATAGGAGGAGTGAAGGGATCTATATTCCTAGCCCTTGCCCAGAAGGAAAAACGCTTCCATTTACTAGCATAAATCCTTCTGGTAGAAGACTTAAGGGAAGCTACGATAATATCACGGACAGAATTGGAAATCAGGGGAAGCCTGGCTAGGGATGGAAGTGGAGCAACCAAGCTGTGAGGTTGAGAGATTGGAGGGATTGGTGCAGATGCCCTGACTGGTGGGCCAAAAGATCTGGCACTGGGTCCAGATGCCAAGGCTGTTCCAAAAGGTAACAATGCAGGAACGGGAACCATATCTGTCGAGGCCAATAAGGGGCAATGAGGATCATCCTGGCTCTCAAGGTGGTAGCTTTCTGAATCAACTGAGTGATTAATGGAAAGGGGGGAAAAGCGTATAGAAGTCCCCGAGGCCAATCGTGGACAAGAGCATCTCTGGGGGGATGGCCTGGAAGGGGAAAGAGAGTGAAAAAGTCGAGGCAGTTTGCTGTCCTGAGGTGTTGCAAAAAGATCGCAGCAAGGAAGACCCCACTTCTGAAAAATCTCCTCCATTACTGATTGCTTGAGAGACCACTCATGTGGCATGAGAATAGCTCTGCTCAACCTGTCCGCTATGATGTTGGACTTCCCGGGGATATGCGTTGCTATCAGAAACCGCTGAGAAGAGATCACCCATTGCCAAAGTCTGAGTGCCTCTCGACACAGGGGATAGGACTTGGTTCCGCCCTGCTTGTTGATATACCACACTACGGACATATTGTCCGTCTGAATTGCAATAGTCCCTAAGGGAAGAGAGTCTTGGAGGGCTTGCAACGCCAAAAGCACTGCTCTCATCTCCAGGACATTTATGTGCAGGTGGCATTTGAAAGGTTGCCATGTGCCCTGGACTGTCCTGCCCTGAAAATACCCCCCCACCCGATCAGGGAGGCATCCGATGTGACCGTGGCGACCGGAGGGGAAGGAACGAATGGTCTGCCCTGAAGGACTTGAGGGGAGACCATCCACCAAGACAGATGTTTCTTGCAAGATAGAGTTATTAAGATGTTGTGTGTCAAAGGAAGCTGTTGGAAGGACCACTGGGAGAAGAGCATCCATTGAAGGAGCCGCATGTGAAAGCGAGCAAGGGGAAGTAGCGTGATGGCTGCCACCATGAGACCTAACACTTTTAGAACAAACCTGGCCTGGATTCTTTTGCTCTGAAGGAGGATGTGAACGTGATTTTGAATATCTAAAACTCTTTGCTTGGTTAATTTTGCTGAGAGTTGTACGGTGTCCAAGGTGGCACCTATGAAGGTAATAGACTGACAAGGCGACAAGGCAGACTTTTCGAAATTTATGGAGATACCTAGCCCTTTGCAAGTTTGAATGGTGTAATCTCTGGCAAGAAGAAGCTGATGCCTGGTGGTGGCAGTAAGGAGCTAGTCGTCTAGATACGGAAACACCTGGAATCCTTGACGTCTCAGGTGAGCCGTAACCACTGCCATGCATTTGGTGAACACTCGGGGGGCTGTAGTGAGACCAAAGGGCAGGGCCCTGAACTGGTAGTGACTGGCCCCCAGCCGGAAGCGGAGTAACCTTCTGGAGCGCCTGTGCATCTTGATGTGATAGTACGCATCCTGAAGGTCCACTGAGCACATCCAATTGTCCTGACCCAGAAAGGGTAGAATGGATTGTAGCGTGACCATTCGGAACTTCGTTCTTTTTACAGAATTGTTTAGTCTGCTGAGATCCAATATTGGCCTCCAGTCCCCTGCCTTTTTTGGTACTTGGAGTAGTTTCTGGATCCTAGTTGGTCTGCTGGGACTGGCTGGATGGCTCTTTTTGTTAGCAGTTTTGATATTTCTAGTACTGCTTGTTCCCTTAGACTGGGTGGAACATCTGGGAGGGGCCCTTTTGGCTGAGTTGGGGTGTGGATAAAGGGAATTTTGTAACCCTCGGATATAATCGACTGTACCAATTTGTCTTGTGTGAGAGAAAGCCAGGCTTCTGGGTACAGCGATAACCTTCCCCCGACTGCCTCCAAAGGTGGACAGTCAGGCAGCTTCTCAGGGATGCTGGAAGGGTTTGTCAGAGAGAGACTCTCTGTTACCCTGATTCTGCGGACCTCCTCTGCCTCTAGGGCGGCGTCTGTTGTCCCCCCCCCCTGCCTCTCGGGGGGAACTGACCTCTTGCATCAGGCGTGACTCCCTGTGATTTGCGGAACCACATTTTTTCACCCTTTTGACCCTTAGGATATGGTCTAGATGGGGTTGAAAAACGGACTCCCATGGCAGAGAGAATCTTGCCATCTTGTTCGCATCTGGTCAAAGTATCCTTCACTTGAGGTCCAAACAATGCCGAACCATCAAAGGGGGAGTTAATGAAGGACGCCTTGAAGGGGTCTGCGAAGTTGCAAAGCCGCATCCAGGCATGACACCTTAAAGCCACACCTGTGCCTGCGGCTCTACTCGCTCCATCGGCTGCATAGGAAATAAGCCGCATAGAGGAGTTGACAGTGGAATTTAGGGTTCCTAGCTGGGAGTTGATTTTGTCCTGAGACCCCGCAGCTGTTGGATCCTGTAGGGCATCACCCATTTCTTTGAGAATGTCTCTTTGAAGGCGGGTGAAATGGCACAAGTAATTCAGCGACCGCATGGCGAAGGTCGCTGAAGAGAACATCCACTTGCCGTACCTATCCATAGTCCTAGATTCCTTATTAGCAGGATGGATAGGCACTGAAGGATCGGCCAGTTCCTTCTTAGTGGCTGCAGCCATCACCATGGCATCAACTGGGACACCCTTAATTAAAAATTGTTTATCTGATGGGGTTTTGATAAATTTGGAAGGCCTCAGTGGGGTGGGTTCCATCGTATCAGGGGCCATCCACGCCTTCTGTGCCACCACTTCCATGAGGGGGTCAAAAGGCGGAGACACCCAGGAGGTGGAAGGGAGAGAACCAAATGCCTCCAGGTAAACCGACTCATCCTCGGAAGGATTGAGGGTAGACCAATTCCCTCTCTGCTTGAGGATTTCAAGGATGTCAGAAAAGGAGACATCCTCAGAGGGGGACCGTGGGGACCCTTCCAACTCATCCAAGTCGGTATCAGATGTGATGGACTCAGGGGAGTCCACATGCTTCCTCTTACATGTCCTCTTTCGAGGGGGTTCACCTGACGGATCAGGGGAAACCTCGGAAGAGGAGGATATTCCCAATGGGGAAACCTGAGGCGTTGGATCTCTACAGTCAGGAATGAGAGAGTGGGCAGAGACCGCAGGAGGCACTACAGTGAGAGGAGCTGATGGAGCTGAACGTGGAGCAGGCAATGGGGCCAGTACGCTCCTCATGACCTTGAAGGCACCCCTATCAGGCAGGACAGAGGGCTCCCGCTCCGAAGAAATAGGAACCCCAGCCGGCACCAAGAGGGACGGCTCCAATGCCAATGTCGGGGCCGAACTCACCAGCACCGACGCTCCGAGAGGGAGAACGGGGTCGGACAAGAGTCCAATGCCACTCACCCCCTCGGAGCCGATGAGGAAGTCCAAGCGCCCGGATCCCTCCAAGGATGGGACCATGGAAGAGATTGGAGCAGACGACGGAGCCGAATGGGGAGGTATCGGCTCTGACGTCTTGATGGTCATGGCTCCGAGGAGCTCCGGCTCCGAACTCAGGGGCAGAGTCGGAGAAGGAATCGTAGATGGTATGGGTATAGCTTGGAGTCTTGGAGGGCTTGCAACGCCAAAAACACTGCTCTCATCTCCAGGACATTTATGTGCAGATGGCATTCGAAAGGTTGCCATGTGCCCTGGACTGTCCTGCCCTGAAAATGCCCCCCACCTGATCAGGGAGGAGTCCGATGTGACCGTGGTGACCAGAGGGGAAGGAACAAATGGTCTGCCCTGAAGGACTTGAGGGGAAACCATCCACCAAGACAGATGTTTCTTGCAAGATAGAGTTATTAAGATGTTGTGTGTCAAAGGAAGCTGTTGGAAGGACCACTGGGAGAAGAGCATCCACTGAAGGAGCCACATGTGAAAGCAAGCAAGGGGAAGTAGCGTGATGGCTGCTGCCATGAGACCTAACACTTTTAGAACAAACCTGGCCTGGATTCTTTTGCTCTGAAGGAGGATGTGAACGTGATTTCGAATATCTAAAACTCTTTGCTCGGTTAATTTTGCTGAGAGCTGTAAGGTGTCCAAGGTGGCACCTATGAAGGTAATAGACTGACAAGGCAGACTTTTCGAAATTTATGGAGATATCTAGCCCTTTGCAAGTTTGAATGGTGTAATCTCTGGCAAGAAGAAGCTGATGCCTGGTGGTGGCAGTAAGGAGCTAGTCGTCTAGATACAGAAACACCTGGAATCCTTGACATCTCAGGTGAGCCGTAACCACTGCCATGCATTTGGTGAACACTCGGGGGGGCTGTAGTGAGACCAAAGGGCAGGGCCCTGAACTGGTAGTGACTGGCCCCCAGCCGGAAGCGGAGAAACCTCCTGGAGCGCCTGTGCATCTTGATGTGATAGTACGCATCCTGAAGGTCCACTGAGCACATCCAATTGTCCTGACCCAGAAAGGATAGAATGGACTGTAGAGTGACCATCCGGAACTTCGTTCTTTTTACAGAATTGTTTAGTCTGCTGAGATCCAATATTGGCCTCCACTCCCCTGCCTTTTTTGGTACTTGGAGTAGATTCCGGATCCTAGTTGGTCTGCTGGGACTGGCTGGATGGCTCTTTTTGTTAGCAGTTTTGATATTTCTAGTACTGCTTGTTCCCTTAGACTGGGTGGAACGTCTGGGAGGGGCCCTTTTGGCTGAGTTGGGGTGTGGATAAAGGGAATTTTGTAACCCTCGGATATAATCGACTGTACCAATTTGTCTTGTGTGAGAGAAAGCCAGGCTTCTGGGTAGAGCGATAACCTTCCCCCGACTGCCTCCAAAGGTGGACAGTTGGGCAGCTTCTCAGGGATGCTGGAAGGGTTTGTCAGAGAGAGACTCTCTGTTACCCTGATTCTGTGGACCTCCTCTGCCTCTACGGCGGCGTCTGTTGTTGTCCCCCCCCTGCCTCTCTGGGGGAACTGACCTCTTGCATCAGGCGTGACTCCCTGTGATTTGGGGAACCACATTTTTCACCCTTTTGACCCTTAGGATATGGTCTAGATGGGGTTGAAAAATGGACTCCCACGGCAGAGAGAGTCTTGTCATCTTGTTCGCATCTGGTCAAAGTATTCTTCACTTGAGGTCCAAACAACGCCGAACCATCAAAGGGGGAGTTAATGAAGGACGCCTTAAAGGGGTCTGCGAAGTTGCAAAGCCGCATCCAAGCATGACACCTTAAAGCCACACCTGTGCCTGTGGCTCTACTCGCTCCATCGGCTGCATAGGAAATAAACCGCATAGAGGAGTTGACAATGGAATTTAGGGTTCCTAGCTGGGAGTTGATTTTGTTCTGAGACCCCGCAGCTGTTGGATCCTGTAGGGCATCACCCATTTCTTTGAGAATGTCTCTTTGAAGGCAGGTGAAATGGCACAAGTAATTCAGCGACCGCATGGCGAAGGTCGCTGAAGAGAACATCCGCTTGCCGTACCTATCCATAGTCCTAGATTCCTTATTAGGAGGATGGATAGGCACTGAAAGATCGGCCAGTTCCTTCTTAGTGCCTGCAGCCACCACCATGGCATCAACTGGGACACCCTTAGTTAAAAATTGTTTATCTGACGGGGCTTTGATAAATTTGGAAGGCCTCAGTGGGTTGGGTTCCATCGTATCAGGGACCGTCCATGCCACCACTTCCATGAGGGGGTCAAAAGGTGGAGACACTCAGGAGGTGGAAGGGAGAGAACCAAACGCCCCCAGGTAAACCGACTCATCCTCGGAAGGATTGAGGGTAGGCCAGTTCCCTCTCTGCTTGGGGATTTCAAGGATGTCAGAAAAGGAGACATCCTCAGAGGGGGACCGTGGGGACCCTTCCGACTCATCCAAGTCGGTATCAGATGTGATGGACTCAGGGGAGTCCACATGCTTCCTCTTACATGTCCTCTTTCGAGGGGGTTCACCTGACGGATCAGGGGAAACCTCGGAAGAGGAGGCTATTCCCAATGGGGAAACCTGAGGCGTTGGATCTCTACGGTCGGGAATGAGAGAGTGGGTAGAGACCGCAGCAGGCACTACAGTGGGAGGAGCTGATGGAGCTGAACGTGGAGCAGGCACTGGGGCCAGTACACTCCTCATGACCTTGAAGGCACCCCTATCAGGCAGGATAGAGGGCTCCCGCTCCGAAGAAACAGGAACCCCAGCCGGCACCGAGAGGGATGGCTCCGATGCCGATGTCGGGGCCGAACTCACCAGCGCCGACGCTCCGAGAGGGAGATTGGGGTCAGACAAGGATCCGATGCCACTCGCCCCCTCGGAGCCGATGAGGACGTCCAAGCGCCCGGATCCCTCCAAGGATGGGACCATGGAAGAGATTGGAGCAGATGATGGAGCCAAATGGGGAGGTATCGGCTCCGACATCTCGATGGTCATGGCTCCAAGGAGCTCCGGCTACGAACTCAGGGGCAGAGTCGGAGAAGGAATCGTAGATGGTATGGGTATAGCCACTGTCTGTTGAGACGGGCTATGAAGCATTTGGGCTAGTGCCTGAGACTTTAGGAGTCTACTAACCACCCTCTCGAGGTCATGGTCCAAAAGCCTGGAAGACCGAGAGGAATGGCTCCGATGGCTCTGCTCCGAGAGCAAAGGCGATCTCGGAGCCAAGTGAATGGACTCCAGGGACGGAGACCTAGATCTCTTGCGGGTGGAAGATGGCACCGAGACTAGTGGTGCCGATGGAGCCAAAGACACATCGGCTCTGGCCGGAGCTGACTTTGAAGACAGAGTCTTGGAGGCATTGGCTCTGGCCGGAACCGATGCAGAAGACTGCAACATAGATGTATCGGCTCCAGCCGGAGCCAATCGTGATGCAGTAGGTGAGCCACCAGCCGAAAGTTTGGAGCACGGAGCCAATGGTTTGGATGGCTTCGAAGGTTTCCCCGGCAAGGACTTAGCCGGGGAACCTTCGGGCTTTAATAAGCCCCTCAAAATTAACTTATTCCTGCACTCCTGCAGGACTCTTGGACTAAACGCATGACAAACAGAACAAGGGTCCTGCAGGTGCAGGGGTCCCAGGCAATACACGCAAGAAGTGTGACCGTCTGTCAGCGACATTTTCTGACAGCACGAGTCACACTTCTTGAAGCCTGAGACTTTAATGTCTTTAGACATTAAGCTGTCAAGGGAAAAAAATTTTCCTTGGAAAGTTAAAACACACACAAACAGTAACACATGAACAAAATTAAGGTTAACAAAACCAGACACACACCTAACTGTCCCAAAAAAAGGGAATGGGAAAAAAAACGGAAAGGGCCTAAGGCCTAACCTTAACAAGGGAGGGTTATAACTTTTGGGATTAGGGATTAACAAAATGGGAACCCAACGGAAGTGGTATACTAAGGAGGTTAAGATGCTAGTCTATTTTTAAAATAAAGAGGAAAAATCCTAAGAAAAGAGTAGAAAAATTTGAAATTTTTCACTGACCTGTGGAGCCAGTAAAAAAAGCACCTCGCTAGCGAAAAAGGCAAACGAGATCTGGGTAGTTAGCGCCTAGCATCATGGGATATAGGGTTGCCTCAAGCCGGTAAAATTAGCTCTCAAGCTTTATAATAGGCAGAGTCGGAGCAGAGGATCGGCTCCGAACCCATCCAGCAAGAATGAAGGCGAGATTGACAACTTAACATGTATAGTTTCATTGTTAATATTATTGGAAAGCCAGGAGAGGATATCTTCTAGTGTAGAAATATTGCTGCCTGGGGGGATGTAGAGGGAGGCTATGCATATGTGTTTGTGTTTATTTACTTGAAGCAGAGCTAGGAGTAGTTCTGCATTATTGAATTTGGGAGTTGGTTTGTTGTAAGGGGTAACTGTTAAGGAGGATAGGTACAGAAGGGCTACTCCACTTCCTTTTTTGTTTGTTCTATGTTTTCTGATTACAGAGTAGTTGGGTGGAATTATTTCTGAATCTTTTATATGAGGTTTTAACCAAGTTTCAGAGATTGACAAAATGTCTGGTTTGTTATATGTAAGCCAGGCATGCAGATTAGGGATTTTGTTAACTATACTTTGGGCGTTTAAGGAGGTGAGTAGTATGGATTTATCCGTTGGCGGGGATGAGGATGGGCCTGGGTTGGGGTGTATGTCTCCTAATAATAGAATAGAAGTCAGATATAGCATTAGGTTGGGGAGGTACTTTGTTTGCTTAGAGATGGGGTTGAGTTTAGCTAGATTTAAGGTAGTTGTTGTACGGTTCAGATAGTTGTGAGGAGTAATAAGTTTATAAGAGAAGAAAATATGGTGTTTTATGGGGTATAAGCATGGAGAGATTGGGAAGTGTGAATGTAAGACAGGCAGGTTAAGATGGTTAGTAGTATGAAAGGATGGAGTGTGGTTTTAGTTAGTTGGCAGGGTCAGGTAGTAGATATAGGATATGTTGAGGAACAGTACTAGATGAGTACAGAAGGATATGGCTTTTGAGAGCATAGTGGGATAGGATATTGAGGGAAGGTATGCTATGGGTGGCTAGTTTACTAGGTATGTGAGTTATACATTTTGGGAGGAGACAGAGATGGGAGGTATGGAAGAGTATTGGTGAAAAGAGGGGAGGAGTAAAAAGTGGGTGTGGAAGGGAGGAGGTTACTAGTTGGTTGGGGCGGGGTGATGTGTGTGGCTAAAGGATATAAATGTAGAGGTGCTGGGGATGGGTGGGACTTGGGGGCAGGGTAGGGGAGCGGAGTGAGCCCGCAGGGCGAATGGAGCGGGTAGACCCAAGGGAAGGCTAAGGGTGAACAAGAACCAATCTATGGAGCACTAGTAGCTGAAGGTAAGTCCAGGGGACAGGGATTACGTGGGATGGGGTGGGCCTAGAGTTGAGAGAGGGGAGTAGAATAAAGTTTATTATAGATCAAAGCAGATATCCAAATAAATAAGTAATTAAAAGATAGTGAAAATAAAGAAGTCATGAAACAGGAATTATGAGGAGAGGATGCCATCTAGTGGACAAATACTATAGTACACCTGTGGCTCCACAAGGACAGATCCCTAGAGTGGGAGGATAAGGGGGAGTCTTTTGTAGACTGCTGCAATTGTTCTTGTGGGGAGGGGGAGGATCAGAATAGACCAGAAAAGTGGTGGATAGCAGTAGTATGATGAAAAGGGCTGGCCCTGATTTCACAGATATGCAAGTCTACAGAAACAATAAGAAAAGGCAGTAGTTACTCTGACTTGCTTGTTTTGCATACCTGTCTTATTGAAATCAGCCAGTTTTACCAAGGAGTTATGTGGAAATTAGGAAGACAAGAATTTATAAGAGAAAAGGTTTATTAGAACTGGAAAAACAGCAGAGCATACAAATAGTACAGCATCTAAAGACAGATTGCAATTAGAAGTACAGAATGGGGGGGGGGGGCTAATGTTCTGAAACAATAAGAAAATCAGTAGGTACTTTCGACTTACTTGTTTTGCATACTTTTCTTTTGAAATAAACACTAGTAACCGAGAGTATGTGGGATTTAGAAAGATCACAAGTTATAGGAGAAAGGGTTTAGTAATACTAGAAAAACAGCAGGGCTTACAAATAGTTGAAACAGCTTGCAAAGGGAGACTGCTGTTAGAAAGTACAGTATGGGGAGGGGCAAACTAACGTCTGTGATGGAGTGCTTTACTTAAAAATAGAAATTAAACAAGGGCTAGCAATTAATTTTGTCTGGAGGATAAAACATACTTTTTGTATATTTTGAAAATAACACTCATTCCAAGGTTGCCTGGTTCTGTTAAAGAGCACTGCAGGCCAGTAGATCGAACTTGGCTTGGTGGGGATCCAGGGAAAGAGGAATTAAAAGGAGAAGCTGGGAAGAAAAATAATAAATATTAATACAAAATACAGCAACTGTTAAAAAACAAAGCTGATAACAGAGGAGTGGAAAGAAAAGGAAAAACTAGGTAATCTATACACAGATAAATACCTCAATTTGTGAAATGTGAAAATTAAGACAAGTTGTCACTTATCACATTCAACAAATGAATGCAGTTGCAGATATATAGGAATACTGATATCAATTAATTGGTATAACACATTCTAAACCAATAGGTGAGGAAATGTACACACTAATAACTAGGCATTTCTAAAAAATGCAATAAAGTGAGCAGCAAAGAAATAATATTCTAACAAAAAATGCTCTACACAAGTAAAGCTCTAACAAGTCTATACTCTAGTATCTGAGCCTACTAATACAATGGCTAAGTAAACAGTTTCAAGCACACGGAGTTACTGAAAATACTGTCTTCTATAAAAATACATGTCTAGCTTCATTACACTTTACAATGGTGTAAAGCAACATCAGTACATTTTACAAATGAAACAAATATGAAAAATAACCTTAGGTATGAGCACTCCATCCAAAGAGACAAGCAGCTACACCAAGAGGATTTTAAAAATGGCTCCTGTAGCTTAAGAAATCTATGTTAGGCTGTAATAGGCCATGTGGGGGAGGGGAGGACAGAATAGACCAGAAAATGTGGTGGATAACCAATAGTGTAATGGAAAGGGCTGGCCCTGATGAGGCTGCAATTGTTCTTGTGGGGAGGATCAGAATAGACCAGAAAAGTGGTGGATAGCAGTAGTATGATGAAAAGGGCTGGCCCTGATTTCACAGATATGCAAGTCTACAGAAACAATAAGAAAAGGCAGTAGTTACTCTGACTTGCTTGTTTTGCATACCTGTCTTATTGAAATCAGCCAGTTTTACCAAGGAGTTATGTGGAAATTAGGAAGACAAGAATTTATAAGAGAAAAGGTTTAGAAGAACTAGAGAAACAGCAGAGCATACAAATAGTACAGCATCTAAAGACAGATTGCAGTTAGAAGTACAGAATGGGGGGGGGGGGCAGCTAATGTTCTGAAACAATAAGAAAAACAGTAGGTACTTTCGACTTAATTGTTTTGCATACCTTTCTTTTGAAATAAACACTTATAACCAGGAGTATGTGGGATTTAGAAAGACCACAAGTTATAGGAGAAAGGGTTTAGTAATACTAGAAAAACAGTAGGGCTTTCAAATAGTTGAAACAGCTCATAGCTCTCAACCTTCCATCTCTAAAATGAGTAACACTAGCCCTCATAATGTGGAACAAATGGGCAAAATGTGGAACACATATTAATGGCTTACTAACAACCTTAACTAGGAAGGTCATAGAAAGGTTAAAATATAATGGTTTTACTTATAAAGAAGATCTTTTAATGAATTAATATGATTTATGTCTATTTACAATGGATTTCACTAAGAAAATTCCTAACACTGAATGTGTGACAGAGTCTTTCAATGTGGAACTTTGAGGAAAGTGAACTTTTTAAGACCCCAAATGAGGTGCGTTCCTCGTAATGAGGTACACTTGAGAGGTATGAAACAGCTTGCAAAGGGAGACTGCTGTTAGAAAGTACAGTATGGGGAGGGGCAAACTAACGTCTGTGATGGAGTGCTTTACTTAAAAATAGAAATTAAACAAGGGCTAGCAATTAATTTTGTCTGGAGGATAAAACTTACTTTTTGTATATTTTGAAAATAACACTCATTCCAAGGTTGCCTGGTTCTGTTAAAGAACACTGCAGGCCAGTAGATTGAACTTGGCTTGGTGGGGATCCAGGGAAAGAGGAATTAAAAGGAGAAGCTTAGGTATGAGCACTCCATCCAAAGAGACAAGCAGCTAAATAAGAATGTAAATCAGACACAGTCAAATGTAAAAAGCATCTGAAATCTTTGAGAATTGAAATGTGATTATAAAGCAGTTATGTACTTACCATAACATTCCATCTCTGTTGTCCGTTTTCATTCTTCCTCAGCTGATGGGTTCAGTTATATATTCTCCTATATTAGTAACTTTGAGGAAGAAAACTAGCAAATTAGTAGACTGACTGATATTAGATTCTGACATAACCTTGGGAAGAAAAGTATGCAATGGTTTATAATGTAACTCTATCCTTGTGAAAAATCAAGTAAGGAGGTTTTGAAGATAATGCTTGAATTTCTGAAATTTGTCTGGCAGAGATGTAATGGCTACTAGAAAAAAAATATTTTCCAAGTTAGATATTTAAGGTCATACTCAGTTACTGGTTCAAACTGGGAATGTATAAGTGCCTGCAGTACCAGGCTGAGGTCCCATGGGGGAGCGGGGTCTTTAAATGGAGACCTTAAAAATAGTGTGTCTTGCATGAAAGCTCTGCATAACTTATGAGAAGCTACTGAGGAACCTTGAAATCCAACACGAAAGTCAGATATCACTGCCAGCTGAAGTTTATTGGTTGAGGAACTAGCTCCTTCTTTAAAACGTAGGGTCAAAAACTCAAGTATGTCATTTATAGCAGCTGAAAAGGGCTGAATATGATTTTGATGGGCCCAGTACACAAACTTCCACTTACTGGAATAGAGTTTACACGTTGAAGGTTTGTGGGAAGATAAAAGTAAAGTATATACCAGACAGGAGAAGAGAGCATAGGTTGTTTGGCTATCCATGGAACTGGAGAAGGCAGGCCGTCAGCTTGATGCTTGATATGTCTGGATGGATCATATCTGTTAGGTGAGACAGGAGGTCTTAGGAGTTGGATCCAGAATCCAAGGTTGGTGAGGTAAGTGATGCCAAAGGAAGGGGAAGCAAATCTTTCCAGGGCAGAAAGGTACAATGAGGATGACTTTGCTCTTCAACATAGCAGCTTTCTGTGCAATTTCAGAATTAGCAGCATCCCTTGGTGATTCCCTCTGTGGGGGGGATTAGGGCAAAGTAGCTGCTGCATTTGTTGTTTAAGGGAGAAACAAAAAGATTGCAACAAGGCTAGCCCCACTGATGAAATATTATCCTTGTCACTTTCTTGTTGAGAGACCACTCATGAGGTACGAGAAGCACCTGCTCAATTTGACTGCTATCACATTGGACTTTCCCCAAATGTGCATTGCTATAAGAAAGTGGTTGGAGGAAATCGCCCATTACCACACTCTTTGGGCTTCTCGACAAAAGGTATAAGATCTGGTCTGTCCTTGTTTGTTAATGTACAAAGCTACTGACATATTGTCCAAATGAACTGCAATTGTTCCTAAAAGGAGAGCATCTTGGAAGGCTTGCAAAGCTAAAAGTAATGCTCTCATCTTTCGAATGTTCATATGCAAGTTGGCCTCTTCAGAGGACCAAGTGCTTTGGACTGTTTTTCCCAGAAAATATCCCCCCACGCCAACTGGAAAGCATTCAAGATCACTATGGCCTTGGGCTGCGAGGGAATGAAAGGACGGCCTTGTAGAATCTGATCTGACTGAATCCACCACTTGAGAGCTCTCTTGCATGTCTGAGTGATTCGAATCAGAGTTGACATGGGTTGGTAAAGTATTGACTATTGTTATGCTAACAGCCACTGTAGAATCCTCATGTAAAATTTGGCTAAAGGTACTAGTGCTACAGCCACTGACATTGACCCTATAGTTTAAAGAGACAAGTGGGCTGAAATCCTGATACTGCATATCGTTTTTCTGACCTGTGATGCATGAAAGCTCTGCATAACTTATGAGAAGCTACTGAGGAACCTTGAAATCCAACACGAAAGTTAGATATCACTGCCAGCTGAAGTTTATTGGTTGAGGAACTAGCTCCTTCTTTAAAACGTAGGGTCAAAAACTCAAGTATGTCATTTATAGCAGCTGAAAAGGGCTCAGTATGATTTTGATGGGCCCAGTACACAAACTTCCACTTACTGGAATAGAGTTTACATGTTGAAGGTTTGTGGGAAGATAAAAGTAAAGTATATACCAGACAGGAGACGACAGCATAGGTTGTTTGGCTATCCATGGAACTGGAGAAGGCAGGCCATCGGCTTGATATGTCTGGATGGATCATACCTGTTGGGTGAGACAGGAGGTCTTAGGAGTCAGAGCCTGAATCCAAGGTTGGTGAGGTAAGTGATGCCAAAGGAAAGAGAACCAAATCTTTCCAGGGCAGAAAGGTGCAATGAGGATGACTTTGCTCTTCAACATAGCAGCTTTCTGTGCAATTTCAGAATTAGCAGCATCCCTTGGTGATTCCCTCTGTGGGGTTAATTAGGGCAAAGTAGCTGCTGCATTTGTTGTTTAAGGAAGAAACAAAAAGATTGCAACAAGGCTAGCCCCACTGATGAAATATTACCCTTGTCACTTTCTTGTTGAGAGATCACTCATAAGGTGCGAGAATGCACCTGCTCAATTTGACTGCTATAACACTGGACTTTCCCCAAATGTGCATTGCTATAAGAAAGTGGTTGGAGGAAATCGCCCATTACCACACTCTTTGGGCTTCTCGACAAAAGGTATAAGATCTAGTCTGTCCTTGTTTGTTAATGTACAAAGCTACTGACATATTGTCCAAATGAACTACAATTGTCCCTAAAAGGAGAGCATCTTGGAAGGCTTGCAAAGCTAAAAGTAATGCTCTCATCTCTCGAATGTTCATATGCAAGTTGGCCTCTTCAGAGGACCAAGTGCTTTGGACTGTTTTTCCCAGAAAATATCCCCCCACACCAACTGGAAAGCGTTCATGATCACTATGGCCTTGGGCTGCGAGGGAATGAAAGGATAGCCTTGTAGAATCTGATCTGACTGAATCCACCACTTGAGAGCTCTCTTGCATGTCTGAGTGATTCGAATCAGAGTTGACATAGGTTGGTAAAGTATTGACTATTGTTATGCTAACAGCCACTGTAGAATCCTCATGTAAAATCTGGCTAAAGGTACTAGTGTTACAGCCACTGACATTGACCCTAGAGTTTAAAGAGACAAGTGGGCTGAAATCTTGATACTGCATATCATTTTTCTGACCTGTGATCTTACAGACTGGACTCTCGAAAGAGGCACTGAAACTATCAACTTTGTGTTGAACAGTGCTCCTATGAATTCCAGATTTTGAGTCGGTTCCAGTTGAGACTTGTTGTAGTTTATGGTTTTCCCCATATACGAACAAGTCTGAAGAACCTCATCCCTTACCCTTATCAACAAATGCCTGGTCAGTGTGGTAATGAGCCAATCGTCCAGGTACGGAAACGCCCAGAATCCCTGCAGTCTCAAGTGAGCTGCTATTACTGCCATGTGTTTGGTAAACACTCTGGGGGCTGTGGTGAGACCAATGGGCAGAGCTCTGAACTGCTAGTGACTGGCTTCCAGCTGGAAGCATAAATACCTTCTGGATCATCTATTTATCTTTACGTGTTAGTACATATCCTGAAGATCTATCAAGCACATCCAATCATCCTTGCCCAAAAAAGGGAGAATGGACTGAACTGTGACCATCCAAAACTTGGAGTGTCAAACTGACTTGTTCAAGTTGCTGAGGTTCAGAATTGGTCTCCAGTCACCTGTTTTATTTGTCACTAAAAGAATCTTGGGTAAGTTCCGGATTCTATCTCGTGTAGTGGGACCTCTTGGATGACTTGCTTTTCTAGCAGCTTTCGTATTTGTACTGCTGCTTCTTCCCTCAGACAGGGTGGAACAGATTTTTCATAAGACCACAGGTGGAAGGGGAAAAGGTATTATATAACCTCTGGAAATAATTCTCTGCACCCAAGTATCTTCTGCATTTTGAGCTGATGTCATCATGTGGACAATGACATCAGCTCCGTCAACCTGTCTGAATTGAGCTCAAGGGCTCACAACATGCACATTTCTGGGTGGCTGATTTCAAATTGTGCGAGCCAGAAGGACTTAACATTCTCTGAGCAAGAAGGACTGGACTTCTACCGGACTGTCTGGGCTGCTTCTATTACTGTGCAGATGCAGAGCTTTTTGTAAGCAGAGTGGGAAGGAAGGACTTTCTGGGTAGATGCAGAACTTATGCGAGTGGAAAGGAAGGACTGTCTGGGCTGCTGTGCAGCTGCAGAGCTTTATGTGAGCGGAGTGCTTCAGGTAGGAAACAAGGTGTGTGTGTGTGTGTGTGTGTGTGTGTGTGTGTGTGTGTGTGTGTGTGTGTGTGTGTGTGTGTGTGTGTGTGTGTGTGTGTGTGTGTGTGTGTGTGTGTGTGTGTGTGTGTGTGTGTGTGTGTGTGTGTGTGTGTGTGTGTGTGTGTGTGTGTGTGTGTGTGTTAATTGTCTTGTATATGCTGTGCCTGTTAGCCTTTTAAACAGTTACCTAAAAGGAGGGGTGGGGTCTTAGATCGGCCTGGTTAACAGATGTGTGAGTTCCTTTAATGTTCTCGTTCAATGAAAGTCCAGACCCTTTTTAGACAGAAGTTCAAACTGAGTACCCAGAGCAGTGCAACTGCTGAAATTTACATAGACCTCACAAGGGGATGACTGTGCTGAAACAAACGCTTGCTTAGTATCTCTTCTGAAACTAGTGGATGACTTGTTTTTGGCTCCGAGAGTAGTCTTTGATACAAATGAATGTTAAATGTTTCAGTCCTACAACACTGACATACAGAAAACATATAGGTAAAAGTATGTTGATGCAGTTTGTGACTTGTAGTTGCTGCCAGAGAGTAATGCCGTTTACAATGAACTTCCATCCTCTTTCAAGAAAGGAGGCTGGTCTCAGCTGTACGTTTTTTATTCATTCCTCCACCTAGGCTACAACTCATTTTCCCCATGTTTACACATGGGGATAGGTAGGGGTGTGACTTAAATAGTGACAGTAACCTATAGCTATGTCCATACCGCTGGGGATGGTTTTTCTTTCATACGGTCATTAGTATTTTTTAATTTTTAATTTAACTATTTTATTAAAAGTGTAGCATTTAACTGTATTATGCAAGTAAAGTGTACAGACTGACACGTGCATTTGCAGAACAGTTTCATGTTGTCTCATTGAGCACATCTCCAGACTCGGAGGCACAAGCAAATCATTGCTGTTTTGTCCTGTTACTCTTTTTTTTTTTTTTTTTTTTTTTTTTTTTGTTCGGGTTGTTAACTGACACACCAGGTTGTCGAGGTTCTACAGTATGAATCAGGCCACTGTGTGTTTGTACATGTTAACCAGCTAAGTGAATTGATGTAAGGACCTTTTTCATACATGACCCAGGTCAAAGGTAGTGACAGTAAATGCATTTAAGACTATAAAGAAAGAAAATGTTATCAAGGTACTTTGCAAAGATTACATGTACAAAATCGCAACCAAGTGGTAACACTGAATAAGTTAAATCATTAAACAACACTTGTAATGTGTATATTAATGATTAGGATATACAATGTTGGATTTTGTCAGTATAAATGCAGAGTAGTATGTAAGTATATTTATTGCACAACTTAGTAGTGTAAGATGGTACTGTAGTGTAGCTGAGTAGAAATCGGTTTGTAAAAGTAGCGTGGTTGAAAGTGTATGTGTGTGTCTGGAATTAAAAGGGCATGTCTTACAGCTGTCTGTGATTTCAAAGATTTCTATGTGGATTTTTATGGAGTGTAATGCTCGCTTTTCGTTATTATTGGAAAAAAGTCTATATGCTGATCAACAGTTTTTTTTTCCATTCCAATTGGTCTGATGGCAGAGTACTGTGCTTGTTTTTGCAGATTTTAATATAGAGTTTTTCTTGGAAAATAAAAAAAAATACTGGTTGACACTTACTTGGCAGGTTTGCATGTCTTGTGGGGAAATGACTGAGTAATACATGTTGGCAGAATTCTGTTCAGCTTAAGGCTATGATGATTCAGATTTATGAAAAAGATTTTCATTTATCTATAGAATGCAAGCTGCTTCTTGATTTAGCCATTACAAATCCTTTGCAGGAAAAGAAAAACTGTATTGTTAGAGCGTAACCACCCACCACCAAAGTCATTTAAAAAGGGTAAATGTGTGATAAGAAGGAAACTGTGTATTGATAAAATCAACATGGGGTTGGCTGCTAATCAAAAAAAAAAAAAAATTAGAGCCAAGAAGGTCTTTGGCCTTGCTTCACACAATTCCTGATAAGGGTGTGGTTTAAATATACTTAATTAGCAAGATAAGTCAAACTGCCCCTAGCCAAACTGAAATCCTTACATAAACACAGGAAGTACTTGAGCTAGAGTATCTGCATCAATATCAAATAGACTGTGAGTTTCAAGGGCAGAGAAGTTTTAATGTCTATTTTCACTGTGAGACAGTATTGTTTTGTTTAGCAGAATGATGTTTATTAGTGTTTGTGCATTGTGCTGTAAAATGTAAAAATAAAATTCAAATAACCATTGTAGAAGTAAAGCAGTATGCTCACATTAGTGTTTTGGTAAATGGGGTGAAATAGCCAGGTAATGGGACATTGGAATGGCTGCAGGGGGACTCTGCTGCCATATTTTGGTTGTCTGTTCTTCAGTTTGCTTTTGAAAGTTGGTATCCTACAATTCCATTGGAGTGAGTGGGGGTTACGTAATTATGTATGCAAATTATATGTTAATCAGTGTACAAATTTGTGCCTATTTTTCATGGGCCTTGTCCAGATTTTTGATGTTTCCAGATTGAGAGGTATGACGAGCACCCCTTTACTCCAAACTGTTTATCTGAAGGTGGTACCATAATCTTATCTGGTCTCCTAGGTGTAGGGTCCACTGTGTCAGGTTCCATCCATGCCTGCCAAGAGATCAATTGAATATGCTTGTTGGCTGGCAGAGTCACACAGTAAGTAGATGGACCAGTACCAAAAGCCATCATGAATACTGACAGCTCAGATGAAGGGTCACTGAGTGTCCAACCTCCTCTCTACTTTAGGATTTCAAGAATGTCACCAAAGGAGACATCTTCAGGAGGTGACCATGGGGACCCTTCATCTTCATTAAAGTATTATATGCTCCATGACTGAAAAGTTGGATAATATCCCTAAGTGTTAGGAATTTTTCTAGATTGAAAATTGCATATGGTTACCAGTTGCGAAAATGTTAGACAGTGTGGTAATTCTGTCCAGTTTAGCTGCTTCAGTGCCATGTAGCAATGAGATCTGTAAGGCAAGTGTGCATCAAATTTAGCTACTTTGTTGTAGCATTTTTCTAACATAATTATTATGACCGTAAATGATAATAATAAGGCTAGATCACCTGTAAAACAGGGGATCCTAGCTACACTCATTCAGCATTAGTTTCCTTGCTTGAACCAATAAAAGGTCATTGCCAAAGTCCTCAACTTGATAGGGGCTGGTGCACATCTATGTTATAGCTACATTGGCAGGCAATCAGTTCAATTTATTTCAACAAGAATCTTTGGGCAGAGACAGTAGTACAAACTGCATACTAATGCTCGCTGGTTGAATGTGGAACACAGCAAGGTTCACATATGATTCAAAGACTGCAGAGTGCACAGTAAAGACAGCAATATAGCCTGGCTCCATGGCGCAGAGGGATGGTGCCCTGATTTCAATTAGTGTTCCTAACTCTGGAAAAGCTGGGCAGGGGATGGGAGGAGTGAAATCGCTTGGCCAGTTTGTCATTCTCAGGAGGTGGGAGGTGCTTCCATGTATTCAGAAGCACAATGGGTGGTGTGATCTCCCTGGTGGAGACTGTAAAGAGACTACAGTTCATGTTACAAACTGAGGGTCAGGGTTGCTTGGAGGGAATGCCCCTTGCAGAAGTCAAGGGATGTCCTCCACAGATGACTTATTGAATGTCTCTTCCTGGCAACTAGCCAGCTGTGTATACATTATGGCTTGCAAGAAAGCAAGAAAACAAGAAAATGTGAACCACCCCTGATATCTTTCTGAATGGCAGCTCCTTCCAGTCCAGTTGACCTTCACCCATGTTATGAAGAATGAATGGACAGAAGGGTGCTGGGTGGAAGTGCCAAAAAGAATAAATACATAAATAAATGAAAAATAAATAAAAAGAGGAATACAAGAACTCCAAATCATATATAAGAAAGTATTGTACTGTGCAGCATGCCACTGTGAGGCATGCAGTATTTTGTGAAAGAGAGAATACAGTTCTATAAGTAAACTTACTATAACAGCAGATGTTCTAATGGATCATCATCGCACTAGCCTAAGGGGAGTAAAAAGCTCTTATGGTGAGACAACCCTACCTCATTTTTCACAAGGACAGGATTTCTTTAGGAAAACACCATACCTTTATGCCTAAAGTCATCGCAAGAGTTTGTTTCTGTTGCTGTAAACTGAATCCCAGTTCTATTCCTACACCCAGTAGACACACTCGCAAGCTTGGGCTCCCATGGTGCATTGCAAATTTAAAAGGCAACCTCAGCGTTCCCGCACCATCTTTGAATCCCCTTTCTACTACTGATTCCCAGCTGATCTACCGGTGATGTGCCAGTGCTTGTTATCCTATTATTGCTGTACGTAAGACTGCAAAAACCCTGTATCAGCAATTGATACTCTCTGTGCATTTTTATAACATCACTTTGAATGTATTACAAAGATCAACCCTGCTTATATGCACTCGGCTTTACTGCAGGCATTTAACTTCCATGGCAGTTGAGTGAACTACAGCCTGTTCTGCAAAATAGAACACATAGGTGTAATCTGTTTTGAATTCCAATGTGCGCATAGTAGTATGCTGTTATTTGCGACATAGTTTTTGGTTAATACCACCATGAAAACCACTCTATGGTATTGTACTTACTATCACTACATATGTGTTGTAGGTTTTACTGGAGGTTTTAAATTTGCTGCCAAGTTGTATCTAACACCTTCTATTGCTTATTTCACAGTACTTGACCTGTCTGTGCTTAACACTAGTGAAAAGCCATAGCTGCTGGCAATCTGGATTTGTTGCCCTGTATTTCTAATGTACATGTTGTACCTAATTGTGCCTAACTCTCGTATGCAAGCTATACTATTGTGCTGTAGCATACTCTATCATACCTGTGCCTAACAGACTTCTAACTTGTATTTCTCCCTATCCTGTCTGTATTATTTCTCTTTAACCACGTTCTCTTCATCTGCTCTCTCTCACCCTACCCACAGGTATATATTCCTACCTTTCTTTCCCCTAACTCATCATTATACTAATATCTTAGGGTAATCTACTGATTTTCTACTGTGCAAAAAGTGACCTAACCCCTTTCTCTTCTTCCCCACTCCATAGGTGGCAACCTACTTTGCACAATCACATACTGAAAATCCCCGACAGTGTGAGGAAATCGCAGCAAGTGTGCTATTAGACCTCAACACACATTGTCAGCACCTTCAACTACTGTATAAGTTATTGTATGTGATTGTGTTATAAATTACATCTGCTCTCTGCCTTAACAACCACAGCACATCATTGGGACATCCATCCCCCCTTTTCTCTAATCCAGACTGTATGTTTTTTCTGCATTATACATAGTAAATCCCCCCCTCAAAGAAAAAAAAAATAAGTGCCCGTAACCTGTGCAGTTTTTAGTAAACAAGTTAGTATTACACAAAGTTTCCCAGCAAACTTGCATTTCCTATTATCTTGTACTTTTCTAATTTTTAACACCACAATTTTATATAGAAGCTGTCTGCTTACCTATACAAAAGTACATAGCTCACAGACATCATTTCTGTTGCTGTAAACTGAATCCCATTTCTACCTGCTCCGTTCGCCCTGGCTACGTTCAGGCTCACTCCACTCCCCTACCCTACCCCCATTCCCATCCACTCTCATTTCAATTACATTTCTTCTTACCCTAACTCCCCCCTAGCTCCACCTTTGTCACTTTTCAGACGATCACAGTCCATCTACAATCAATCTTCCAAAGCACATCTTACCATCTACATCACTCCATGTACACTACTTCCAATCAGCAGAACAATCTACATCTTTCTTATCAGTCTACTACACTTCCACCAATATCTTAAACATATACCCTGACTGCTATTATCCTCTACATTTACTTTACTTCACAAAGTATTTAATCCCCTATCTACCATGTCCCCCTCATCTTACACAATTCTCCTCTCATTCTCTGTCATCCTCTATCTCTTAACAAACCTAATAGCTCTCCAGTCAGCTTGTCAACCATTCACACCAACCTGTACTACATCCACACAAACCCCACCATTAGCCAGCTACTCTAGCATATACCCTAGCCTATATGATCTAAATACATTTCTGCTTACCAAAATAAAAATCCTATCCCTGGGAAACAATAACTACCACCTCACTGTGTTAAATTATCAAACCAATTCAAAAAGGAACTACTGACTGGAAATTCAAAAAGGAAACAACTAACCAATTTTTTCCCAATAAATCACTCAAACTTGCTACAATGCGGAGACATTCACCCAAACCCTGGCCCCACCTCCTCCCCTACTAAATCCCCTAAGTCATATAAATCTCTAAATTTAACTACCCTGAACCTTCAAAGCATGAGAAATAAAATCCCAGAGTTTCATACCTGGATAGCTCACAACAAACCTGATATACTGGTAGCCACCAAAACATAAAAACCATATATAAAAGACACTGAATTCCTTCCTCCAGGCTATGCCTGCCTAAGATATGATCAACAGCACAAGAGGTGGAGGTGTAGCAATACTCTATCCTAACACCTATACTATTGTCCCATACTCTAAATCAATTCTGCAATTTTCAACAGCAGAAATAATAATTTCTTTCTTGAAAATAAACAACTGCAGAAATCTCTGCATAGTGGCCCTGTACATCCACCCAGGCAATAACATTCCTTTACCAGAAGAGATTCTTGCCTGGATATCAAGTAATATAGACAATGAAACAATCATTCTAGGTGATGTTAGCATAGACTTTCTTGAAGTATCCCAGCACATTTCCCCCTCAAACATTAACTTGTACAACTTCACCCAACTAATTCAAAATGGAATCAGACCTAACAGAAACAATGACAAAGGATCCATATTGAACTGGATCTTAGTCTCCAATCCAAACCATGTTGCCATTGCTGGCACACTACCCAACAGCATCAGTGATCACCTACCAGCCTATATATTTCTCAAAGCCACTCCAGCCCCAAGTAAACACCATTACAAGTTAACAAGAAACTTCATTCAACAACCTTCAATGAAATGTTATCGAGCCTAAACTGGGAGGCCCTAATAACAATCCCCCTTGATGAGGCTGTTGAATCATTCAACTCAAAATTTCTTGAGACCTTAATCTAGCACCAATACATCAAATAAGAGTAAAAACTAACCATGCCAGTTAGCTCACAAGACCTACTAAGCAACTCATGACTGCTAGGGACAAAGCCTGGAAACGATGGCAAAAAAATAGAAACCCCTCAGACCTAATACAGTTCAAACAACTCCACAACCAAGTTAAGCTCCTAGTTATTAAAGACAAAAAGCACACTACCTTCATCTGCAACCACACCATAAGCAAAATCCCAAACAGTTCTGGAACTCCATTACTGCCCTACTAAACCCAGGCTCAAAAAATAATCCTTGCCCAAATCCAGAGAAAACACCCACTGAATTAGCCACTCTCGTTAACACTTCAACACTATAATCAGTCTTGCTGCCACTTTCCCCAAATCAACCCTAACACTACTCCCACATCTCCAAAACAATCCTCTCAAAATATCTCTGCACCCTCCCCATCCAGCTTTTCCTTTTCCCCACATTCCTACCACTTTAATAAAAAAAAACTACACCTCAAGCTCAAACCATGCACCAATTCCCCTGATGATCTACCCCCCCCCCAATTCCTACAAATCACAGCAAACTCCATTGGCTACCCTATCAGTATACTCCTTAATAGATCTATCAATGAGTCCTATATTCCTAATATCTGGAAAAAGGCATATATTCTCCCCTTACATAAAGGTGGAAATGCCACAGACATTACCAACTTTGGACCCATTGCTATCCTTTCACCATTTTCTACAATTTTGGAAAAATGTATACACATTCAACTTCTCAATCATCTGCTTCTCAACCAAAACCTATCCCCCAATCAGCATGGCTTCAGGCCAGGCCACAGTACCACAACTGCCCTAATTTCCTTCACGGATACAGTCAACTGGGCTTAAGATCCTGGTAAGATTGTTTCCTCTCTATTTCTAGAGCTCTCTAAGGCCTTTGATACTGTCTTCCACCCTCAAACTGTCTACCTAGGCATCTCACCCCCACACTAACCTGGTTCAGAACCTACCTCACAGACAGACAACAATCAACCAAATGGCAGCACTCTCTCTCTCTATTCCTTAATACCACAACAGGTGCTCCCCAAGGGTGCATACTAGGGTCCCTTCTTTTCACCATATTTATCAATAATTTTCATACCACCCTTTCTCAGGGTTCTGTAATCCAATATGCAGATGATTCAATCATCATCTGCTCTGCTAATTCCAACAATAAACTACAACAAATTACCCAATGTGCCTTCACAACCACCAAAACCTGGCTGGACAACAATCACCTCCCCCTAAATCCCAACAAAACCAAACTCATGCTTTTCACCCCCCAAAATACTACTTCTCTAAATAAAAATGAATTCTGCATACAGGCTCAGAACAAAACCACCTTAGTGGTAGTCTTACAAGCCAAACTACTGGGTGTAATCATAGATGAAAACCTAACATTTAACCAGCGCATTCACAATATAAAAAAATCACCAAAAACTGGGCATGTTCTACAGGCACAAACAATTCCTCAGCTGCTCTACCAAACAGACTCTTACATCCACCATTCTTCTGCCCTCTCTCTTATATGGTGCCCTCCTCTCTTTCCCAACATTCAGTCCTCTTTAAAATCAAAACTTGAGATGTGCTACAATAAAATTGCTAAGTTCATAAGCAATGCAAAATACTCTTCCCACCATTCCTCTTTTCTGCACCTTCTAGACTGGCTCGAACGTCCACACTATTTTTATACCTTCAATTAATCCCAGTCCACAAAATCTCCAAGCCTGCTGACTGCCCTGCCCTTACCAACCTTCTTTCTCTCTACCACCCAGACGTCTCAGATGTGAAAATCAGATACTCCTAACAGTAGAAAAACCTAACCTATCTGCTGGTCAGATGCTTTACTCCATTACTATTGCTAAACTGTGGAACATGCTCCCACTGTCGATCAGGGCTTCTAGCAATCTAATAGACTTCAAAAAAAAAAAAACTCTGAAGCAACATCTTTCCTCCTTATGGCAATGTACATGTACCAACACTGCACCCCTCAAAACCTGACTCTCTCTTCCTCCACTCTCCTTACCTTTAACTAGTCCTGTTTTATCACAACCTTTAAATTGTAACCTACTTTTTTTTTTCTCTATTTCACTAGAACTAAATTAAGTCCTCTATTGCAGGGATATCTACTGAATCCAAATATTGAAGTTACAGGCTTAACATTTCTACTGAACTAAATAGTGAAGTTAGTTTTAATTTTTCTCATTGTGTAATCTATTGTTTTATACTATGTCATTATATCCTAAGCTGCTAATAAGCTAAATTTGTTTGTTTAACTAAGACATTGCACCTATGTATAATTCTTTATGTTGGACTTTTGTAAACTTACTAGGTACTATCACTTGTTGAATCTTTGTAAGTCCAAATGTTCCAAAGACTTGTGTTATGTTTTCTACTGTATTGTATTTTACATAACTGTTCTGGTGGAGCTTTTCTCCCTGGGCCTTATCTGAAAATGGGCTCACCTTGGCCCAGTGGACCTTCCCGGTAAATAAATGCAAATAAATAATAATAAATAAGAGTTTACTTTAAGCCAGATTATTTAATCTCCCAGTTTTCCTACCTACATCAAAGAACAAGGGAGAAAGAATTCTACACTCTCTGAATGTACACAGGCAGCTCAGATACCACCAAGCTAAAACTTGACCTTTCAGGAAAACTGACCATATGTTTGTAAAAGGATAGGTCAAAGCTATTTCTAGATGGTTGTCTTATGCTATCACATTTTGTTATACTCACCACAATAAGCCACTTTCAGGCAGGGTTACAGCTCATTCAAGAAGAGAATTGGCTTCTTCTGTGGCTTTCTGGAAACAAATGGACTCAAAGTATTCCCAAGGCAGCATCTTGATCCTCTATACATATTTTTACAACGTACTACAAAATGAATTCCTTTTCCAGACCCAGGACAGGCTTTGCCAAGACCATTTGTCAGGGGCTCCTGGTATCTTAGTTATTAGCCTTCTTCCTTTCTCTTTTTTTTGACTAAGCTATGGTAAATCTACGTATATAGCTCAGTCTGCTGCATACCTCTCAACTGTACAGATTTTTGTAGAATGTCCAGCTTTTGACGTCATATTTTTGGTCCATTTTTCATAAAATGTGTGGTTTTCTTGCAAAATAATGGTAAATCATTAAGGACTGAAGTTTGAAAATAATGGTAGACATTTGAGTTTCAGACTTCATATCCTTCAGAAAATTAATGCCAATGAAAAACTTATTTTATCACCTTTCTGAGACTGCAAGAGTAATATTTAAAAATTGTCCCAATTTTTGCCCTTGTCTTACTTTTATTTATAGCTTTGTCCAGATTTCTTGTTCTAATAGGTTGAAAGGTATGGTCTGCTGTACAGGTGATACATGCAATGAACACAGTACAGTTGGGTAAATAAACTTACCATTACAGTGGCTGTTCTAATGGATGATTAGAAGACTGGACACTCTCACTGCTGTCCACAGACAACTGAGGTACTATCTTGACAAAACTTAATGTGTCAGGTCTTCAGAACAGTTGCCCATTTTTTGCGAAGGTAAGAACAAGGGAGAACCTGTGCCAAAACAGATAATTTCCAAATGGTTGTCTCAGGCTATTGCCTTCTATTATTCTCACCACAATAAAATCATTCCAGGAAGGGACAAGACTGACTCTACCATGGCATTCATCTATTGCTTTTTGAATTCTGGAAGTATTCTAGAAACAGCAACTTGGTGCTCTGCACATATTTATACATAGCACTACAAGCTTGACTACTTCTCTAGGTACAGATCAGGCTTTGCTAGGTCCATTCTCCAGGGAGTTCCTGGACCTTTCCCCTTCCACCTCCCAAATGCAGTAAGCTAGAGTGATCTACCCCTATAGCTAAGGCTACTGCAGTGGAGATCAATATGATGAACATAGTACAGTTGTGTAAATAGGAACTAAAGAACGTAGAACCTCAACAAATCAAATCTTCCAGACAGCGAGAGTAAGAAGCAAGTGGCAAATGTCACTTCTTTTGTGAGTAAGTTTACCCAATTCACAGCAAAATAATCTCCAAACCAGCGTGATAAGTCGTGCTGAACTTTTAATAATCATGAACAAAAAAACTGAAGACAAACGTGATAAAACACAAGCGCTTTCGCCCAGTAATACCGGGCTTTTTCAAGTACAACCATCTTTGAATTAAAATGAGCTTAAATAGTCTACCCAATACAAATTGATTAATTAAAATATTAACTTAATTAAATAATTGATCAAATTGATCTACAGTGTGTAAGTAAAAAAGACAAGAAACTGTAATATACACTCCATGTACTTCACATTGTAACACTTCAAGTATAGTAAAAATAATAAGTTAATGAATGTATAAAAACAGCTTACTTTTAAGCTTGGTGTTTCTTACAATGAATAAAATTGAAAATACTTAGCCACTTTTTTAAAAAACTTTTTAAACCAAACATTGTACATCCTGACTCCAAATAATGAAAATATAGGATGTGAATAAACCTGTGCCAAACTATAACCCTAAACCAGTTAATCTCCTATGTACAATTTAAAGTGCATAATATTACTGTAAACTTCATTAATTTAAGAAACTGAATTAATTATGTGAATATAAAATTCTCAGTCATAAATTAAAAAGAATAAATATTAAATAAGTACACGAATTATTAAATAAGTACACGAATAGATATATATTAAACCAACTAAACAGCTAATGTCTTTGGTGCATATTCATCTTAAATACATATATTGATAAAAGATCAAATACTGATCAGTTATAGTTGTACCATAAATTGTTTCAAGTATATGTGCATTTTATACAAAATGCTAATAACAATTAATTATAACAAATGCGCTTGTTAAACAAAAATTTTAAAAATTTTTTAAAAATATACCAAAATGTGAACTCTATTAAAAAATAAGCATAATCTTGTAAACTCGATACTAAGCCCAGGATAGGTCAGTTATAAAACGTTTCTGTTTGCCTTTAATATATAAGCCAAACTGATATTTTCGTTCAACCCTGGGTATTTGGCAGCGTCTAATTTTAATTGCCAAATAAGCTCTCTAGTACCAAGCCTGGTCTCCCAGTCACCCCCCCTTTGATCCTGAGTCACCTTTTCTAGAACAAAAAATTTGAGGGACATTTTCGAGCAAGTAAGAGAATGTTTAAAAAATGCATTTGTTTCTCTCTTTTTACTAACTTCATATAAGTGCTCATAAATCCTGCGTTTGAGTGCTCTTTCTGTCTTGCCCACATAAAAAGCTGGGCAACGTTGGCATAAACCAAGATAAACCACGCCAGTAGATGTACAAGAATGGTGACTGTCAGCTTTTAAGGTGATTTTTCGGGAGGGTATGCTTACATGGTCATCCTGTAGTATGTAGGGACATTGGTGACATCTGCCACAACTAAATGTTCCCAACCTTTTGGTGGAACAATTACTAAGATGCCTCTGTGTAAAGTGTGTACTCTGTTCAAAAATTCCCTTAAGATTAATATCTCTTTTTCTTGTAAAGTTAATAGTTACGGGAATCAAATCACCAATGTCTTGTTGCGTTGTGACCATTGGCCAAAAATTCTTGATGGTATTTTCTATCAAATACGAGTCATTGGTGTAGGTGTATGTAAAGTTCTTTTGTGTATTCATTTCAACTTGCTTAGCTGGTGAAGGTAGAAGTAGCCCTGTTCCTAGTAAGGGGGGATAAAAACTATCTCTTTTTTTCCAAAACCTCTACTAGTGTTGTTTGAAAGAGTGTTAGAGGATAACCTCTTTTTAAAAAAAGCCTTCTTAAAAAATCAACTTCTTGAAGAAAAAGATCCAGGAAACTGCACATTCTTGAGGCACGAATGAGCTGTCCTTTTATAATTCCTTTTTTCATGTAAAGTGGATGAGCACTGTCGAAATGTAAAAAGGTGTTTGAATATGTACTTTTTCTGTATATTTGTGATTGAAAACCTTTTTTGCTTGTGTTTTTGGTAAGTAAAACATCCAAATAATGTAATGTGTGCTCACTAATTTCATAAGTAAAAGAAAGAAACTCTGTTGTTCTGTTTAAGTAGTCTAAAAATTCAAAAAATATTTCTTTTGAGCCTCGCCAAAGAATGCAAATATCGTCCAGGTATCTTCTGTAGTAACCTATGTATTGCTTCCAAGTAGTGGAATGTATGAAGAGCTTTTCCCATTTGTGTAATACTATGTTAGCATATGTTGTGGCACATGGAGCACCCATAGCTACACCACTCTTTTGCCTGAAAAATTCACTGTTAAAGTAAATAAAATTGTTGTGTAGAATAATGTCCATAAATTCTACTATAAGATTGATTAAGTTGTTACTCAACCCTGTTTCCGAGGCTAATATCTCAGTGAACCATTCTATGCCCGTGCCATGTGGTATGCTAGGGAAAAGTTCAACAATGTCTATGGTTATCATAAAAATGTCAGAGTTATCGATATCTGAAGACAAACTAGCCAAGAATTGCCATGAATCCTTACATACAAAGTCAAGGGTGGACACAAATTTTTTCAGATGAAAATCCACAAATTTACTAAGTGGCTCGGTGATGCCCCCCGCCCCTGCAACAATTGGTCGAAATCTCAGGGGATCTAATCCCTTGTGCACCTTTGAAATTCCAAACAACACTGGAGTTTTAGGCTTCGATACCATCAAATAATTATAAAGCTTTTCATCTATTGCACCTTGGATAAGATGGTCATGCAAGAAATATTTGATGTTCGCAAGTGCAATATTCAATTCATTTATTGAAACAGAATCATAGATATTGGTGTCTTGTAAAAGATCGTGAATATAGTTGTCATAGTCAAATTGATGCATCAGAACTATACCGCCTCCCTTGTCTGGTTTCATTACTCTGATCCCTTCCATTTTTAACCTGTCTACTACTAGTTGTAAGTGTGGAGCAAAATTTGAAGGTTGATCAAAGTGTTTCCCAGACATATTTTCTCTCCAAACTTTCTCAACAGATTCTTCAAAAATTTTTAGAGCTGGGTGGGTGGGGGGATTAAAAGTGCTACTTCTAGCAAGGGAATTATTTTGTGCTCCCTGCCCTTTGAAAAATAAAGTTAAATTCAAATTCCAAACAAACATTTTAAGCTCTATGAGTAACCTCGGTAAGTAACTAGATTTCATGGGCACAAAATGTAAACCTTTAGTAAATAATTGAAAAAAATCAATAGTTACATCCAGGTCTGTAAAATTAAAAATGGTAAAGTTCTCTTTGTTGATAACTTTATAACCTTTGTGCTCACCTTCTAATTCTGGCTGGTCACTTGTCCCTTCGCTAAAATAAGCAAGATCTATCTGCGACCCCTCCCCCAGCTCTGCTGTTGGTAATGGTTGATTCTCCCCCCTGGTCTGCCCTGGGGGAACTGAAAAACCTGCTGTGGGTTGGAAATACCTTTTTGAGCAATACGCTCACTTCTTCTAGGGGGTTCCAGGTTGAGAGTACTATCATGTACGTTAATGTCTTGTGCATTACTTATGCTTACATTGCCCATTAATGGACGCTTAGATCTGCCTGATGTAGGATAAGCTATCCCTTCTCTGTATTCAACCAGGTCTCTTTCAAGTTTTCTTGCTTTCCTATCCAAAACTTTCATGCAGTGTGAATCCACTTCTATAAAAGTGTCATCATATCTTTTTTTGAAACCAGTAAACCTTTCATGCTTAATAATATGTTCATTTAAAACCGTTAATTCATTTAAATTAGTATTTGCTTTACTTTGATAATCATCAGTTATTAATTGTAACATTTCTAAACCTGTTTTGTTAAATAATTCAATTAGTTGAGAGTGTAATACAGAGCCCATGGGTGCATTGTTTGGAAATTTAAAGCAGCGTAATCCTTTGGGCACCCGCTGCACTCTGATACACTCTTTCAAATAGTTAATTTCCATTTGTGAATTTTTGTAAGCATATAATTTGTTTGTAAAAGTGTCAAAATCATTGTCCAATTACTCAAGATGTGTATTAACAGTACCTGGTTTAAAGTGAGGATGATGCTCTGTCCATGCTTTAAAATTGAAATTGCCATCAGAAAAAACAGGTGTAAATAGACTTACCATAATGGCAGATTTAGATGTTGAAATGATCACTGCTGCAGTAGCCGCTCCCTTCCTCCAACCCGCTTTGTTTTTTTTTTTTGCTTTTTTTTTATGCTTGCATGTGTATATATTTTTACTCCTAGCTATGTCCTTTCAAGACTCAGCCTTCCCCTCTCTGTTGGCATGAAAGCTCTGAAGGGCTTGGCTCTCAAAGCTTGTGTGTTTTAGGCAGCTCAGCTCAAGCTGCTGAATGATTTGAGTGAATGGAAGGTGCCTCGAAGCTCTGAAAGCTAGCCAGCTGTTATATCCTTAGCAGGATATAATCCGTATAGCTAAGTCTACTGCAGCAGTGAGTAATATGATGAACATCAACAACTGTAACACAACAGGATTATTTCAGCAAAAGCTCAAATCAGTCCTGGGAACTCTCAGCTTTTATACACAAGCCTTCCTTTACAATTAATCATTAAGTGAATGTCATTGAATTGTTTTTAACTATTTTCTCTTACTTTGTGATCACCATTGTGAGGTGAGCACAACTGCACAGAGCTCCATTCAGCTTCTAACTTGGAAAGTTTTAATCAAGTTGGCCACTACATAGCAGCTTACTCTACTAATTATATAAGATCCTTATTCCCTCTGTATGCACACAGGTGAGTTCCTGAGTCTAAGGTCAAAACTATTCCTAAACAAAACTTTAGTTTAGCCCCAATTCCCTTAGCTCTACTCATCCTTAAAGAGCTTGCTAGCAACATTTGCTAATAGACAAATGGCTACTGATTGTTTTTTGAGCTTTCTCGTGCCTTGGGTGTAGCCCTGCTACGCTCGGCCTCACTTCACTCCCCTCCCACCCCCATATCATTCCCTTTATACCTAATCATTAACACCCACTCTGCACCCTACGTCCCCTTCCTGATATCCACACAAATCATAACTAACCCCTCCCCTCTCCCACACTACACTTGCAAACTATTACTTCTCCTTCCACTACCCACATTACACCTACCCCCCTACTCAAACATCACCTAAGCAACACACTCTCACATAGCTACCTGCAAAATAAACCTACTAACACCCCAATTACCAGTTTCAGTACTCTGGCACTCAGTACTCTTACCCATCATGCCTTTCTCTGCTACCCTTTTTCTTGTAGTACCTCCATTACTCCTCCTTCACACTCTCACCTCACTTAATGTCCAGTTATCTCCTATTCTCAAAGCTCCTACAATACCTCATACTAGGGATACCTTATCTCCTTATCATTCATTTGCTATTCTCACTTCTATCTTTTCTACTGACACTCCTCTTCCTAAAATCTAAATTCCCCCCACCTACACCACATTCCCTAAAAATAAAACAAAATATTTTATCTTTAACTTATACAAATATAACTGCCACTACCACCCTAATGTTCTTCTACTTACAGGAGATATTCATCCCAATCCAGGTCCCACTCAACACAACTTCACCTATAACTATAGTCCCACTAACCTATACACCTCTGCCCACCTAAACAAACAAATCTCCTTTTACCCCATAAAAACTAGAAGTATATTAAACAAAGTTAGTGAACTTCATGCTTGGATCTCAAGCCACACCCCTGATGTCATCACCCTAACAGAAACTTGGCTAAAACCCCAACACCATGACAAAGACTTTCTCCCTCCTGGCTATAGTACACTGCGTTTTGACTGCCAAAAGAAAAAGGGTGGTGGAGCTGCCATTGTTTACTCTAACCACCTTACTCTGACAACTCCTAATAAAACTATCCCGTCATTTTCCCCTGCTGAAATACTGACAGCCATCCTTGTACTTCATACCCATACCACCATAACAATAGTAGCAATCTACATTCCCCCAGGGGATAACTTATCCCTGCTGGAAAACATTCTCTCATACTTCTCTCAACATATTCCTAATGAAACCATTATTCTTGGTGATGTCAATATTAATTGGTTAACTCTCTGTACCCCAAATTCTTCCTTACACATCAACTTGTAAGGCTTTACTAAACTTATCACTGGTGCCACCCATACCAATAACTCTTATACACACAGCACCCTTATCAACTGGATTCTAGGCTCTCATCCCTCTAAATATCATAATCCTGACACCCTTCCCAACACACTAAGTGATCACCCCCCAATAAAAGTACTTAGATATATCCCTCACTTTACTAAACAGCATAGATATATAACATGCTGCAAGCTTACTAACTTCTACCCAGACGCCTTTAAATCTCTTCTCTCTAAAGTTAACTGGAATTTCCTTACCCAGCTCCCCCTTGTCGATAATGTCCTGTCTTTCAACTCCACCTTTCTCAGTATTCTTGACTCACTTGCCCCACTTCACACAGTCCATATTAAATCTAATATATCTCCATGGCTATCAAATTCCACCTGCATCCTAATGAAAAATAGAGACAGACCATGGAAAGCATGGACAAAAACAAAGCTCCCTGCAGACTCGCTAAAATACAAAGAACTTAGAAATCAGACCAAAAAATGTATTAATAAAGATAAAAGAGACTTCTACTATAATCCACCCTCAGCCTTGAAATCTAACCCCCAAAAATTTTGGAACTCATTAAACCACATACTACATCAAGGTGGTCCTTGCTCCCCCAATCCTTGTCCTGATAAGACTCCCAAAGATACTGCCTCCACCTTCAACATATATTTCTTGACTCTATGTTTGTCTTTCGGCTTTTTCCCGGTAAGGGGTCGCCACAGTGGAACTCTGGTCCGCTAATGATTGGCAGTAGATTTTTACGAAACGCCAAGGTGCCAGCTCAACACCCAACCTTCAACGAAGGCACGCCCATTTATGCATGTATGTCTTTCGAACGCTACCCAACCGCGGGAAGGACATTATTTCTTGACTCTATATCCAAACTAAAATAAAAAGAAAACCACAAGTGATGATGGAGCACTATATCACACAAAATGAACTTTAACCCACTGGTTTAGCGCTTTCAGCCCAAGAATTAGGCCTTCATCAGAACAAAGTGTTAAAAAAATTGTCTCATTCTTATACCATCATCAATACACATTACACCAATCAAATCTCATTTTACTTAAACCTAATGTAAAAACTGTTTAAAATGTGTTTAAATAAAAATGCATTTTAAATAAAGCATACATTTCTAACAAACATATAAACTATTTACATTTGTTGTAATAAGCTTTTCTTTTCAACACAGCTTTGTAGTTGACACCATTGTTAAGCCCTGGTGCCCTGCATGCATCTAATAAAATAAGAAGTTATGTACCTACCATAACGTTCCGTGTTAGTTGTCTTCTTCTCACCTTCTTTCTTGCTGGATGGGTTCGGAGCCGATCCTCGGCTCCGACTCGGCCAATACTAAAGCTCAAGAGCTAATTCCACCGGCTCGAGGCTCCCCTATATCCCACAATGCTAGGCGGTAACTACTCAGATCTCGTTTGATAGCTATACCAAGCAACCCTAGTCTTCATAGAATGGAGTAGGGAAACCCACCTCAAAACAACCTGCGTAAAAGGTATCGCAGACCTAAGAAAGGAGAAAAAGAGGTGGAAGAACATGTGGGAATGACGACTTCCAGAGGAAGAACACAAACTGAATTCCTGTCGGTCTGTCCAGGCTTGTGGGAAGGAGGGTGGGACGCAAGAAAGAAGGCGAGAAGAAGACAACCAACATGCAACGTTATGGTAGGTACATAACTTCTTAATGTTAAGTTGTCAATCTCGCCTTCATTCTTGCTGGATGGGACCGCGTCCCTAGCACCTTATCCCGGGTGGCCTATCGGAACAGACTCTTGAGAACAGTGGAACCAAAATTGGCACGGCTTCTGGAAACCATGTCCAATTTGTAATGTGAAATGAATGTATGAGGAGAAGCCCAGGTGGCTGCTGCACAAATGGAATCTATTGGCAGCCTATCCTGAAAAGCTACGGATGTAGCTAATGCCCTAGTTGAATGAGCTCTAGGTCTTGAGGGTAGTTTTTGATGTCTGATCTCATAGATGAAGGTAATTGTAGAGGTGAGCCATCTAGAGAGGGATACTTTAGTAACAGGAAGGCCCAATTTCCCTTCCGCATATGACAGAACAATTGATTAGATTTCCTGAATTGTTTAGTCCTGTCTAAGTAATATCTAAGTTGGCGATGAACATCCAAAAAATGTAGCTTTTGTTCCGACCTGTTTGAATAGTTAGGGAAAAAGACAGGGAGATCAATAATTTGGTTTAGGTTTACTTGAGAGGAAACTTTAGGCAAAAAGGATGGATTAGTACGGAGGGATACCCTATCTTTGTGAAACACTAAGTAAGGAGGACGACTGCACAGAGCATGGAGTTCAGATACCCTTCTCGCTGAAGTTATAGCTACCAGAAAAAGTGTCTTCCAAGAAAGCAACTTCAGAGAACATGAAGCCGCCGGTTCGAAGGGGGGAAGGATTAAGGATGCCAGAACCAAGTTCAAATCCCACTGAGGCGGGGGATCTTTGATTGGAGGTTTGAGAAGAAATGCGCCCCTTAAAAAGGCTTTACAGAGTTTGTGAGCCATGATGCTAGACTCCGAAACACCAACATGAAAATTAGATATGGCAGCCAATTGAACTCTAATGGTAGATGCAGATGATCCTAAATGAGAGAGTTCTGCTAGAAAGTCTAGAATAGACTGGATAGGTGCAGTAAAGGGATTTATGTTTTTTGATGTTGCCCAGAAAGAGAAGCGTTTCCATTTGCTACTATAAATCTTCCGGTTAGAAGATTTATGAGAGGCTATCAAGATATCTCGGACCGAGCGAGATATTGAGGGAAGCCTGGCTAAGGTTGGAATCAGAGAAACCACGCTGTGAGGTTTAGAGAAGGCAGAGATTGGTGCAGCTGACCCGATTGGTGGGTTATCAGATCTGGTACTGGGTCCAGATGCCGAGGCTGCTCCAAAAGGTAACGATGAAGAAACGGAAACCATATTTGTTGAGGCCAGTAAGGGGCAATGAGGATCACTGTCACTCTCAAGGCGATGGCTTTCTGAATTAATTGAGATATCAGTGGAAAGGGGGGAAAGGCATATAGAAGTCCCCGGGGCCAATCGTGGACTAGAGCGTCTCTGGTGGGATGGCCTGGTAATGGGAAGAGAGTGAAGAAGTCGTGACACTTGCTGTTTTGGGGAGTAGCAAAAAGATCGCAGCAAGGCTGGCCCCATCTTAGGAATACTTCTTCTAGAACTGATTTCTTTAGAGACCACTCGTGGGGCATGAGAATTGCCCTGCTCAATTTGTCTGCAATAACGTTGGATTTCCAGGGAATGTGCGTTGCTATCAGAAAACGCTGAGAAGAGATCGCCCATTGCCAAAGTCTGAGTGCCTCTCGACATAAAGGGTATGATCTGGTTCCGCCTTGTTTGTTGATGTACCACACTACGGACATGTTGTCCATTTGAATTGCAATAGTTCCAGTGGGAAGAGAGTCGTGAAGGGCTTGCAACGCTAAAAGCACTGCTCTCATCTCTAAGACGTTTATGTGCAAGTGGCACTCGAAAGGTTGCCACGTGCCTTGGACTGTCCTGCCCTGATAATGCCCTCCCCACCCGATCAGGGAGGCGTCTGTTGTCAACGTGGCGACTGGGGGGGGGAGAGTGAAGGGTCTTCCTCAGAGAAGTTGAGGTGATGTGATCCACCAAGACAGTTGATTCTTGCATGATTGAGTTATCAATATGGTACTGTTGAAAGGACCATTGAGTAAACAGCATCCATTGGAGGATCCTCATGTGAAAGCGAGCTAAGGGGAGAAGGGGAATAGCTGCTGCCATGAGTCCTAACACCTTCAAAACTAGTCTGGCTTTGACTTTGTTGCATTGTAAGAGAAGGAAACTTGTTTTCAAATGTCTGACACTCTCTGCTCTGTGAGTCTGGCTGAAAGATTGAGTGTGTCTAAGGTGGCGCCTATAAAGGTAATAGATTGACAAGGCGACAAGGCAGATTTTTCGAAATTTATCGAAATGCCTAGAGCTTGGCAAGATTGGATGGTGAAGTCCCTGGATAGAAGAAGCTGATGTCTGGTGGTGGCGGTAAGGAGCCAGTCGTCTAAATATGGAAACACCTGGAATCCTTGGCGTCTCAAGTGAGCCGCGACCACTGCCATGCATTTGGTAAACACACGGGGGGCTGTAGTGAGACCAAAGGGCAGGGCCCTGAACTGGTAGTGACTGGCTCCCAGCCTGAAGCGGAGATATCTCCTGGAGCGTCTGTTCATCTTGATGTGGTAGTACGCGTCCTGAAGATCTATCGAGCACATCCAATTGTCCTGACCCAAGAAGGGTAGAATGGACTGTAGCGTGACCATCCGGAATTTTGTTTTCCTGACATACTTGTTTAAGTAGCTGAGATCCAGTATGGGTCTCCAGTCCTCTGTTTTTTTTGGCACCAAAAAGAATTTGGAGTAGATTCCGGATCCTTGCTGGTCTGCTGGGACTGATTGGATAGCTCTTTTTGATAACAGCTTTGAAATTTCTAATGCTGCTTGTTCCCTTAGACCGGGTGGAATGTCTGGAAGGGATCTTTTGGGCTGGGATGGGATGTGAATAAAGGGAATTTTGTAATCCTCGGATATGATCGACTGTACCCATTTGTCTTGAGTAAGGGAAAGCCAGGCTTTTGGGTACAGGGATAACCTTCCCCCGACTGCCTCCGAAGGTGGACAGCCGGGCAGCCCTTCAGGGAACATTTCTCTGCTACCCTGGTTTTGCGGACCTCCTCTGCCTCTAGGGCGGCGTCTATTATTATTCCCCCCTCTGCCACTAGAGGGGAATCGACCTTGTGTGTCAGATGAGACTCCCTGGGATTGTTTGCGGAACCACATCTTTCCTCCCCTCTGACCTTTGGGATAGGGTCTAGAAGGGGTAGAAAAACGGACTCCTACGGCAGAGAGAGTCTTACCTTCTACCTTGCACCTGATCAATGTATCCTTCACCTGTGGACCAAACAAGGATGATCCATCAAAGGGAGAATTGGTGAAGGACGCCTTGAAAGGGTCCGCAAAGTTGCATAGCCGCATCCAGGCGTGACGTCGTAAGGCAACACCTGTGCCTGCGGCTCTACTCGCCCCATCTGCAGCATATGAGACCAGCTGCATGGAGGAGTTAACGATGGAATTCAGGGTTGCCAACTGGGAGTTCATTGTGTCTTTGAACCCCTCAGCTGTAGGATCCTTTATCAGTTCACCCATATCCTTGAGTAAATCTCTCTGGAGACGAGTGAAGTGGCATAAGTAATTCAGCGAACGCATTGAAAAGGTCGCTGATGAGAACATCCACTTGCCGTACCTGTCCATGGTCCTAGATTCCTTATTAGGAGGATGGACAGGAACCGAAGGATTAGCTAACTCCTTCTTAGTGGCTGCAGCCACCACCATGGCATCAACAGGGACACCTTTGGATAAAAAATCTTTATCTCTAGGGGCAGCAATAAATTTAGATGGTCTCCTCGGGGTGGGTTCCACTGAATCAGGAGCCGTCCAAGCCTTCCTTGCCACCACTTCCATAAGGGGGTCAAAGGGAGGGGACACCCAGGAGGTAGAAGGGTGAGAGCCAAACGCCTCAAGATACACTGACTCATCCTCCGAAGGGTTAAGGGCTGGCCAGTTCCCCCTCTGTTTGAGGATCTCAAGGATGTCAGGAAAGGAGACATCCTCAGAGGGGGATCGAGGGGAACCTTCAGATTCCTCTAAGTCAGTGTCAGAGGTGATAGACTCAGGGGAGTCAATGTGCTTCCTCTTGCACTGCCTCTTCCTAGGGGGATCTCCTACCGGGTCAGAAGAGGCCTCGGAAGAGGAGGAAATTCCCAATGGAGAAACTTGAGGAGTTGGCTCTCTGCAGTCTAAGACAAGGGGGTGAGTAGAAATCACCGCAGGCACTGTAGATGGGGGGGGGGCTGAAGGAGCCGACTGTGGGGCAGAACCTGGTTCTAGCACGCTCCGCATGACCTCGAAGGCACCCCTGTCAGGCAAGGCCAGAGGCCCCCGCTCCGAAGAGACAAGGACCTCCCCCGGCACCGACAGGGATGGCTCCGAAGCCGATGTCGGAGCCGAACTCACCAGCGCCGAAACCCCGAGAGGGAGAGCAGGGTCGGACAAGCCCCCATGTTTGTTAACACAAGAGGAAGGAATTTCAAAGAAATGTTAGAAAGTGGACAAAGAAAAAAGCCTCAAGGCAACATAGGTACTTTTAAATGTAAAAGTTGCAATTTTTGTAAATACATTTCAGAGGGAGCAGATTTTAATGTTGCAACTCAGAGCAAGATGTGACACGTTCCAGGCATTTTTAATTGTAAATCTACATTTGTGGTCTACATGGCAACATGCTCCACTTGTTCTTCATTCTATATTGGGAAAACCAATAGGCAACTTAAAAACAGAATGTATGAACACTATAATGCCATCAAAAAGAAAAATTTAGATAATGCTCTTTACAAGCACACTTTAAACTGTGCTAGTAGCAATAACAGTGTTAAGTTTCTTTTTACAGTTATAGATCATGTTCCATTGGGCTTTAATGGAGACAGAGATGGGGAACTAGATTTTGGAGAGTTTAAATGGCAGGTTTTATTAGATGCATGCAGTGCACCAGGGCTTAACAATGGTGTCAACTACAAAGCTGTGTTGAAAAGAAAAGCTTATTACAACAAATGTAAATAGTTTATATGTTTGTTAGAAATGTATGCTTTATTTAAAATGCATTTTTATTTAAACACATTTTAAACAGTTTTTACATTAGGTTTAAGTAAAATGAGATTTGATTGGTGTGATGTGTATTGATGATGGTACAAAAATGAGACATTTTTTTAACATTTTGTTCTGATGAAGGCCTAATTCTTGGGCTGAAAGCGCTAAACCAGTGGATTAAAGTTCATTTTGTGTGATATAGTGCTCCATCATCACTTGTGGTTTTATTTTCATTTTACCCAAGTTACACAAAGTGTGAGACAAGTCTGCAGTTTTCTTTGATCTATATCCAAACTATTTAACCCCAGTACCAACTCATCTACCTTTAATAATATTTCAAACCATCCTCTATAAAATTCCACTATACTCTCATCAAATTATTTTCCCTCAAACCTGTACCCACTAGCTACATCAAATCCCTACTCTCTAAACCCAATCCTTGCTCAGCTTCTACCGACAACATTGCTTCCCTTTTCCTTCAGTTAGCTCCACTACTTTTCAACATCTTCACTAATCTTCTTTATTCTTCCTGTCCTCAGTCATCACTGGTTCAATATGCTGATGACTCTACTGTTATCACTATTGCTGACTCTCCCTCCAAACTCATCTCTACAACACAGACTTCCTTTAACTCAGTAGAAAAATGGCTCTCAAATAACCAGCTTATCCTTAACCCAAAAAAAATAAATAAATAAGCTACTGCTTTTTCTTCCTAGAAACTACAACCACAATTAAAATCTACTTTCACAGTCCTGTCCCTCAATAACACACACATCGAGGTGGAAACTAGCATTAAACTCCTTGGTGTCATTACTGACGACCAACTTAAATTTGATCTACACATTAACAACTGCATCAGGAAAACTCATCAGAAACTAGGGCTCCTCTACCACAACAAAAAGTTTCTCACCAGTGAAGATAAAGTAACGCTGTCTTATTCCTACCTCCTTCCCAGTCTTTTATATGGCTCTCAAATTCTTACTTGCCTCAACTCCACACTCCTTGCCAAACTGAAATATACCTACAACAAGATAGCCAAATTTGCAGTCCATCTAACTTACAAGTCACATCATTGTCTCTCACTCAAACACCTTAACTGGCTTGAACTACCTCACCAGTTTCTTCTCCCTCAACTCAAGATCATCCACTCTATCATTTATCAGCCTTCTTACTGTCCTACCCTATCATCTGTCATCTCTCACTATTCACCTGTTAGATTCCTCCAGAGCTCTAACCTAGATCTGCTACAAATCCACAAGCCTAAAACTAAGAAAGGATGTATTCTCTACAGTTATAATCCTTCCAAGGCCTGGAACAAACTCCCACTAGAGATTAGGTTACTCAAGCTACTTACTCAATTCAAGCTAGCCACTAAAGAATACCTGTTAAGCCAATGGACCTGCCTCTGTACCCATCCTCCTTAAACAGATTATCAACCCTAACAGCACCTCTATCTGCTCCCAACTTATGTAATTTTCTCTAACTTACTAGACCTTGTCTCACATTAACTTTATCCTAAGCACATCACATACATTCTCATCTGCAGAATGTAAGATTTTACATCTGGTGACAAAACTACTGTTAGTCCTTCTAAATTATGTAGGATTCTAAATCTGACAGACATAATGATTAGTTTACTGTAATAAATCCTTGTTTTTCATGTATATGTTTCTGTAAACCAGTTGTTGATTTGTTTACTTATTTTTGTAAATGATAATCTGTATAACATGTGGAGCTTTTCTTCCTGGGCATCCGCTGAAAAAGGGCTACTTCGCTCAGTCGGACAAACCCGGTCAACAAATGTAAAATAAAATAAATAAATTGTTGCAGGAGTTGCAGAATGAATGCATCACAGAATTTGTGTGTGTGTGTGTGTGTGTGTGTGTGTGTGTGTGTGTGTGTGTGTGTGTGTGTGTGTGTGTGTGTGTCCGTGCATGTCCATGCATATGTGTAAATGTAATAGGTAGACAACCTGATCAGGATTAATTTCTCTGCTTCATGGCCATTGAGTACTGGGAAAGATCAGATTCCCTCTCAGGCCAAAAATGGATTATAACTGGAGAATGAATGAATGAATGAATGCTAATTAACCAAAGATAGGTGTTAGTCTTTGGTCTGATATTTTTCATAAGTGAGATATTCCCATGACGGCAACAACATATACTCTTAAACTAGGAGAGAGACAAGCAAATGTGAAGTATCAATAAATGCTCTTGAGAAGGTCATAATGCCCAAAAAACTTCACAGAAGCCTAACGTATCGGGAAACACATTGTAAATAAGAAGCTGAACTAGGAATTAAAGATTGTGTGACTAACAACAAGATAACATAAACTCATATAAATAGATGCATAGTCTGTGAAATAACACCCTGTTTAAAAAATATGCCAGAAGAATAATTGTCTGTATTGGGGTACAGAACTCAGTGTGCATAAAGTCAACCAAATGCCAATGATATACTGTACTGAGAGAGGTGGGAGGGAGCCTGACCTGCAAAGAAAGATTTATTGTATGTGACATAACAGAAAATAATGCAGTTAGCCATTCACGTGGAAAGAATCTGCTATGATAATGATCATTCATGGGTTTAATAACCAAGAAGAAAAAGTTACAAAAAGTCTTTTATTTTAAATGCATGGACAAAAACACTCAACTGACAAATTCCTATTTGGATATATTTTGACATTGTGGTTGTTTAGCATCATCTGCTTGAAAAGGCTGGGGTACTCATTTTTGATTTGGTTCTTGGTTATTATTGAACTGCAGTTTTAACCTAGTGTGGATTTGGTTCTAAGTTTACATAATTTAGGGTTTCCCTTAATAAAAGACATCATTTATTGGAGAATTCAGAACCTTTCTTTCTCCATTGTAGAATGAGTTGTATGTGAACAACTGTGTGCAAAATCCCTTCCATAGGTTCATAGGTTCATAGGTTGGTACTAGTCTATCAGCCCTAGGGCCTATACAAGCCTAGCCATAACAATCCCCTGGCTATTTCTTCCCACATTATTTACTTTCCTGGACCCCTGTCTAGCAGGGCGACTGACGTGATCCCTGGGGTGAATTTCTTTTCTCCCATCCAATCATCAAGGTTCCTCTTGAAGAGGTCCAAAGAGGCACTCTGCTTGACATGTATGGGCAATCTATTCCTTTCCTTTTTTTTTTTTTTTCTTTGCATGTGAAAGAAAACTCATAGTTGGAAAAACATGTTTGCACAAACATAAAACCACATCTGGCATAAAAAAAGAGGATGGTTCCCACAGCCATTCTATCATTACAGCTTAAGGCTCTTTACTTATTTACAGCTCAGTAATCCTTCAGGCAGAGGTAACTGCTGGAGAACATTCTATGAATGTTACTGAAGGTCTGCTTGACAAATTACTTTAAAAATGTCCAATAAGCTTTATGACTACATCACTGCTGTCACTATTATTATTGTTCTAATGTCAATATGTACCACCACAGATGTAACCAATACTCCTATGCATACATGAATGTATATACTCCATGTATATCTGCTGTCCTTATGTATTTATGTTACTCATATTCTACATTTTTGGCTTATGCTGGCATTGTTAAATTGCATTTATTTAAATTTTACTTTTTATTATTAATTCTGTAATTAATGTATCATTGTGTAGAGCTTTTCTCCCCGGGCCTCCGCTAAAAAAGGACCTGTGCCCAGTCAGACTTTCCCGGTAAACAAATGTAAAAAAAAAAAAAAGAGGCAACGTCAACTTTTCTGTCAGGAAGATGAGGTCCCAAACCAGACTGGATGCCTTACCAGTCATTAAATGGAGGGCTTCTTTCATAAACTATTTCTTTGAATATGTAAAACTATAGAAGAAAACAAGACATGCAAGTAGAAATGCACATTAATCGAAAAGTACAGCAGGCTAGAATTAAACTGAGTAAAAAAGGTACTACAAGATCTGAGACACTGACATGGTTAGTGGATCTATATCTTTATCTTGATACCAAAAAGGAAATTTATTTGATTTACACAAATAGCCTATTTGGAATTTTTAGTTCTAAAGATGAAATTCATCAGTGTCGTCAAACACATACATTCATTTTACTATTAATATAATTGTTTTTTCGCAAAGCTGTTCCAGTGGAGTAGAAGAATAAAGTTCTGACAACAACCCGATCAACCTGGGTTTGATTAATAGCTTTGGTGACTGTTAGAAGAGCAAGGATGATAAGCAAACCAAGGTGTGTGCATGGGCACACAAAGTGATTACAGCTTCCTGGAGCAGGTCAGGAAGCCAAATGCGATGTGCTACAAGTGAAAGGTGGGGCAGCTTGTTAATATCAGCTTCAGCCTCTTGTGGAAGTGGGGTAAAGTTTGACTTTGACAGCATCACCTCATTTCTCGACCTCATGAATGTTGTCAGAACACATGTTGGGGATGGGAAACAAGAGGAGGCTTAAGACAGAACCCCACCCCGGACTGGAATATAGACAGTACAACTCCCTCAGGATGCCCTTATGCTGCTCACTGACCCTGGCCATAAATTCTTCATTAGTACAGTGGGGATTGGAGTGGCCAGTAGACTCAGAAGAGGACACTGAGCACTGGAACAGCCATCAGGATGATGGCAGGGAAAATAAAGAATGCAAGAAAAAGTTTCACAAAGGGCAGGGACTTTCCTGTGCTTCAGATTTCAGCTTCAGTCAGACTTCAGTGTTTGCAATTATGCCAGAATTAGAGCTTCTACTTACATCTACCAAGGTAAGATTATTATCATAGACTACTAAGGAAATTGTAATGTCTGATTTAGCCACAGTGCATGAATTACAGGAAGGACAACATGAAAAGATCACTTATAATAACATTTTATAACTTTTGTGTGCGTGCTCACCTTCAGAAATCATGAATGTTCCATTTATTTCAGTTGTTACGGTTTTGCAAATGTAGGGATTTTCCTGTGTATCTGAATGCATCCAGTATTACATACACAGAACCTATAGCCATGTAACAGTGCATGTGAGCAAACTCTCGGTTCAGCATGAAGTCTCTGGAGAGGTACCTTACAGCATAAAGTAGTAAATTAAGGAAAGTCACAGTGAGGGCTCTGGAGTCTGGAGCAATTACAAGTATTAACTCCTGGCAGACTCAAAAATCTCACTTTTTTACATAACGTTTCTCACTATTTATTAGGGTGCATAATGAAGTATGTATGCAGTGTGCTTTCAAAAAATAAAAAAAATGAAAAAAGAAATGCATCAGCATGAATTACATCAGTGCTCTCTTGTCAATAAAAGTGAATGCAGTTGTGAATATTATTTATAATTTTTGCCAATGCCAGTGTTTCTGGGGTGCAAAGCAACACGATAATTGAAAGGACTGATTCATAGATAGCATATATCTGCTTTTGGAAAGAAACTTGAATTGCTGTTGTGGGATACCCTCTCCTTGTGAAAAAACAGATATAGTTCCCAACACATAAAGGTCCAAAGCTCTGAGAGTCTATTTGCAGAGGTAATGACCACCATGCAAAGAGTTTTATAGTATATGAACTTCACTGTAACCACAGGATTTTCAAAATATAAACTTAAAAACTGTCAAGCTAGCTTACTCAGATCAGTTCAAATTTAATTTTATTTGTGTACTTTTATTTGGATGGGAAAATCTTTTAGCCATAAAGTTTATGATCCTCGCAAGGAAGATGTCCTAAAAAGGAGAGCAGAGGTACAGCATTCCTTCATGGAAATGCTTGACCATTCAGTGTAGGCCTGCATTTGTGCCCTGTATGAGGTCATGATGTAGCAAGAGATAGCTGACAACTGCAACATGACCATGGAATAACTGAGTCTAAAGTCATGTATGAGTTTGACATACCGCAAGATGATCACTGACCAGGGCACTATAATTGCCCTCTACCTTAACTTAGAAATATATCCTTAAAGTAGTAAAGGATGGTTTTCTAGCAGCCTCAAACACCTTTGAGACATCCAAAAAAATTTGGCAGGATTAATGGGTCTACATCAGGAACCATGGCTTGAGAGGAGTTAGTTGTACTTACAATTGCATAGAAAGTCCTTGGCTTGTACTTGTAACATTTCCTGCATTACCAGGGATTTCAGAACTTGAACCTATGCACTTCTTCACCAACAAGTAGCAGAATTTTTTTTTTTTTGGGGGGGGGGGCTGCATTTTCCAAAAGTGGAAAAAAATAAGCCTATTTCTAGTGTGCAGTAGTTCTGAAAGTTCATAACTATGAATGATCTCTGAATCTGCAATGCTAGAATACAAGAAGAGTGGCACAAAATATCAGGCAGGTTCTTCCCCACCCTGAGATGAGAAACTGAATGTCTCTATGTATGACCTACAGTTAGATTAGTACTGCTTCCCTGCAGCAGGCTATAGCTTTATATTGTCTTTATTGTTTACGTACCTCATGATGGAGTAGTGTTCTGTCATAGTCAGGAAAGGTAATAGCTTTACCTGTATGGCCTTTAGGACCAGGAGAACAACCTTAGGTCAGAATTGTTGATAAGTAGCTTACTTATTTATTTTTATTTATTTTACATTTGTTAACCGGGTTAGTCTGGTTGAGCTTTTGGCTCATTTTCAGCAGAGACCCGGGGAGAAAAGCTCCTCAGGACTAGAAAACAATTTATTTAATTTTAGTAACATAGTAGTAACAATCAGCTATAGGATCTTACAAGCAGAGACCTGGAGAGAAAAAAAGATCCTCAGGCAATTCAATTATACAGGGTATTAACAATTGGCAGACAAGTATGTGAGTTGTTGCAAACAAGGTTTTAAACAATTAGCAGAAGAAAATGTGACTAGTTACAATATTATTTAAGCTTAGAGCAAAATGAGTTAATAGTTAGGCAGATGCTTATTTAAAGTGGGTAGGATCTAGTTGTATAGGAGTTTGGAGACAAGAAAGGAAAGTAAGAATGGCTAGTAGGAGATGTAGGGGGGCTAGTAGGAGATGTAGGGGAGGTAGAGACTAGACAGGTAGGTTGTTTTGAGACTGTAAGAATTAAGAGTGGTTGGAGACAGAGGAAGGGAAGAGGTAGAAGAGGCAGGGGAATAGTGTTAGAGATACATTAAGAGTGAGGTGGTGAAATAGGTGAAAGGATGGTGGTTTTAGGGTGGTTGGTTACAGTGGCAAGACCACTTTGTTTTTAGGTATTTCCATGTGGCTAATTTGAAAATTTTGCCATGCAGGAGGGATTTTATTTCCAAGGGGAGTTGGTTCCAGGATGTAGCTGGGTTATAGTTATAGAGAAGGGAGCCTATTTTGGTTTTGGGTTTGTAGATGTCTAATAATTCTTGATTTTGAGCTGCATAGCTTCCTAGCAGGGGAATATTTGGATATGATAGTGGAGAGGCTGGGGCAGAGGGAGGGTAGATAGAGGACAGAGTGGATAGTTTGTAGTTGGTATAGTTGGATCAGCTGAGGGAATTCTAGCCAGTCTAGTTGCTGTAGTGCTAAGCAGTGGTGTGACTTGTAGGTTTGGTTAGCTGAAAATCTGGCGATCTTATTATAGGTAGTTTCAAGCTTGGAAATAAGTGTAGAATTTAGATTTGTGAATATGTGGCAGTTGTACAGGAGTGTTGGGAGTAATAAAGGCTGGGAGAGAGTTATTCGGGCAGTGTTAGTTATGTATTTCTTGCTACGGAAAAGGTGTCCAAGTTTCTGATGAGTTCTTTTTACTGAGTTAGTAATATGGAGATCAAACTTAAGCTGATTATCTATTGTAACACCTAGCAATTTAGTACTAGATTCAGCTGAGATGGTAGTGTTGTTGCAGGATAAGATGGTAAATGTACTTTTGAGTGTAGTGATGTTTTTAGGGAGGAAGAGTAGGAGCTCAGTTTTTTTGGATTAAGTATTAGTTTATTATCACTAAGTCATGTCTCAATGGTGTGGAAGGATGCCTGGGTAGTTGAGTGGAGGTCAGTTGGGTTGTCAGCAATGGTTATAACAGTTGAGTCATCAGCATATTGCACAAGAGATGACTGGGGACAACAGGAGTACAGCAAGTTGGTGAAAATATTAAGGAGTAGTGGTCCAAGTATGGACCCTTGGGGAACTCCCATTTGTACAGTGAGAGGAGAGGATAGTGCAGAGAGCCATTTAACTGATTGCTGGCGGGTAGAGAGATAGCTGGAGAACCAGGAGATAGTAGGGGGAGAGAAATGTAAGTTAGTGAATTTATCTAAAAGGAGTGGGTGAGAGACAGTGTCAAAGGCTTTAGAAAGGTCAAGGAATAGGCATGAGACAAGTTTATTGTTATCACGAGCTAGGAAGACTATGTTGATGAATGATATGAGTGCAGTAGTTGTACTATGCTTGGGACGGAAACCATGCTGTGTGGGTGTGAGAAGGTTTTCCTTGTGAAGGTAATGCATTACCTGCTTGTAAATGCATTTCTCTAGGATTTTTGAGAGTGGAGAGAGTATGGCAATCGGTCTGAAGTTGGATATGTCTGAGGAGTTGCCTCCTTTGTGAATGGGTAGAGTAAAGAAATTCTTCCATACAGTGGGGACATAGGATTCAGAAATGGATCGGTTGATTAAGATGGATACAGGATAGGCAAGAGGTTCAGCAGTACTTTGAGGAAAGGGACCATACACAATGCACCATATGGGAGTTTAGCTGAGCTCTATAACCTGTAGATGAAGCAAATGTCTTCAGAAGGTATAACAGGTTCAGCTGCAGAAAAGGAAAACCGTTACAGTTTTGTTGAAAAAAAGAAGTTATGTCTTACCATAACATTCCATCTGTGTTGTTGATCTTCTTCCATTTATCACTGATGGGTTCGGTTCCGAGCCCTCGGAACCGAATCGGCCTAAACGAAGCTTGCATACACCAAAAGACTCTTGAGCTAAGCTGCTACCCACAATGCCCTTCTCCCAGTTACCTCAGATCGAGTTTGCATGCAGCATATACATATATATATATATATATATATATATATATATATATATATATATATATATAGAGTACTATTTCTGCGCAAAAACCCTGAAAACACCACAAGGACCCGTAAGAACCACCAGGAGACTTGGAGGGGGACGGAGGGTGGGGTGTGATGAATGGAAGAAGATCAACAACACAGATGGAACGTTATGGTAAGACATAACTTCTTTATCTGATGTTGTTAATCTTTTTCCCATTCATCACTGATGGGACAGAATCCCAAGCTACTTGAAACTCTGGGTGGCCCTTATGGAAGAATATTCCTGAGTACCACTGAGCCAAAGGCTGCTCTTCCCCTGGAGACCATGTCCAATTTGTAATGTTTGATGAAAGTATGGGGTTTAGCCCAACTGGCTGCTGCACAAATGTCATCCATGGAAGCTCTAGAATGAAAGGCAACAGAAGTTGCAATGGCTCTCATTGAATGAGCTTTGACATTAACAGGTTTAGGTCCATTAGCTTAAGCATATGAAAAAGTAATACAATCTCTGAGCCATTTTGATAGGGTGATCTTTGATATGGCACATCCCATTTTTGGTCCAGAGAAGGAGATAGAAAGTTGATCCGACTTGCGGAAAGATTTAGTCCTGTCTAAATAAAAACGCAATTGCCTATGTACATCCAATGTGTGCAGACAGTATTCTCATTTATTGGAATAATTTGGGAAAAACACTGGAGCTCAATGGACTGGTTGACAGAAAAATCAGAAATTACTTTGGGGAGAAAAGAAGGGTTAGTATGAAGAGATACTCTGTCTTTATGAAAGTTAGATATGGACTCTTAATGCACAAGGCTTGAAGTTCCGAAATCCATCTAGCTGATGTGACTGCCACCGAAAATAGAGATTTCCATGAAAGAAATTTTAGGTCACATTTTGCAGCAGGCTCAAAAGGGGGTAAAGAAAGAGACTGTAATACAAGAGAGAGGTTCCATGTCTCTACAGGCCGTCTGATTGGGGGTCTGCTATGGAAAACTCCTTTGAGAAAGGTCTTGCAAATGCGAGTGGAGATAAGTGGAATGCCTTCTAGACCATTATGAAAATTGGAGATAGCTACCAAGTGAACTTGAACAGTGGAAACTGAAGCTCCATTGTCAAAAAAACTCAGAAAGGTAATGAAGTATAACAGATGCAGGAGCTGAGAAGGGGTCCAGCATCTGTTTTCTAGACCAAATAGCGAACCTTTTCCACTTATCTCTGTAGAATTTTCTGGTGGATGGTTTACGGGAGGCCAGAATAATATTGCGAACAGGTGAGGAGAGGGATTCTTGCCTGGTGACTAACGGAAGTGGAGAAACCAAGCTGTCAACTTGAGAGTGGACAGATTTGGGGAAGTTAACCCTTGGGGGTGAGAGATTAGGTCCTGTTGAGTGTCCAGGATCCATGGAGGTTGTAATAGGTGAGGCTGGAGAAAGGGGAACCACACTTGTCGAGGCCAGAATGGGGCAATGAGAATCACCTTGCATCTCAACCAAATTGCTTTCTTTAAAAATAGAGGTATCAAGGGAATTGGAGGATAAGCATAGAGGAGACCCGTGGGCCAATCGTGAGTCAAAGCGTCTCTTGGTGACTCCCCTTCTGGGGCAAAAGGGTAAAGAAGCTGCTGCATTTGTTGTTTGAGGGGGGAAGCAAAAAGATCACAGCAAGGCTGTCCCCAACGGCTGAAATTTTCTGTCATCACATTCGGATTGAGAGACCACTTGTGTGGAAGGAGGATGCATCTGCTTAATCTGTCTGCAATCACATTGGAGCTCCCCGGGATATGCATTGCTATAAGAAAGCGGTTGGAAGCTATCACCCAATGCCAAATTCTCATGGCCTCTCGACACAGGGGATAGGATTTGGTTCCTCCTTGTTTGTTTATGTACCAGACTACTGACATATTGTCTGACTGAATTGCAATCGTTCCCAAAGGAAGGAGAGTATGTAGTGCCTGCAACGCCAACAGCACCGCTCTCAACTCCAGGACACTAATATGCCAAGATGATCATAGGCACCGACATCGGTGCTGTAAGAGGAGAAGTCGGTGGCGAGACTATCGTAGGCAATAAGGCTGGAGCTGTTGTTGTCACTATAGTTAAGTCTGGTGCCATCAATGTCTGTGCCAAAGGTGGTGCCGACGTTGAAGATTTTGTAATGTCCACAGAAGCAACTGGAGCTGAGCTCGGAAATGGAATATTCGGAGCCAAGGAAGCGATTTTGTGCTCCATAGAAGACTTGTGGGCCTTGTGTTTGTGGGACTTACCCTTATCACCAGCCTGTGAAGAGGGATAGGAATTTGGATGTTTTTGTCCTTCACTGGAGGGGTTGAGAACTCCGACACAGAGAGGGCCTCTGAGAAAGGTGAAGCTAATAGGCCTTTCAAGATGTTTCCTTTTCTTTTCATTCAGCGTCCACTGACTAAAACTTTAGCAAATCTGGCAAGGAGGTTTCACAGAGAGGTGGGAAACCCCCAGACAATAGACACAATCATTGTGTAAGTCACTGTTGGGGAATTTGACATTGCAGGAAGTGCAATGTTTGAACCCCAAAGACCCTTTTTTGTCAAACATATCCACACACAAAAGAGAATCAACAAAAAGGAAACAAATTACTGCTAGAAAGAATAGAAAAGGCAGAAAAGAAAGATACCAACGATGGTATCAAACAGTACCTCAAGAGTAGGAGAGGGCGTTACCAATGATGGTAAGAGAAATGCCCAAAGGGTAGCCAAGATAGAGAAAGCTAAATTAGAAGAAAAGTTTCAAAAGGTTTGAAAAAAGAAAAACAGCAAAATGTATAACATTTTGACACTTAGCTGGAAAGCTCGGTGAAACGCTGCTATATGGCTGCGTGGCAAATGAGATCTGAGGTAACTGGGAGAAGGGCATTGTGGGTAGCAGCTTAGCTTGAGAGTTTTTTGGTGTACACGAGCTTGGTATTAGGCTGGCTCTGAACCGAACCCATCAGTGATGAATGGGAAGAAGATTAACAACATCAGGTTGTCCATTAACAAAAATATTTGAAAAAATAGTATACAAACAACTGTTTAAACATATAAAAAGCCGTAGTCTCTCTTTTTTAATTTCTCCAATTCTTTTGGGTTCTTAATACCATGAAAGGAATGGACCTCATTCCTAAGTCAAAGTATGATTAAAGTTCACGAAATTAGTACTGTTTCAATCTTTGATGTTAGCCAGATGTGCTCTTTGCAGCACCCATAATGTGCCCAGTAATGACTCTTTCTGTAGTTCATACAGAGTTACATGTATCGGTAACATATCTAAGTACGAATGTAAGTTCTTTTTTATAAGACCCGTTGCTCCTACTACTGTTGGAACTGTCTGAGTATCCATTTTCCACACTGCCTCATTTCTGCCTACAAATCGTGGTATTTTATGACTTTATGTCTCTCTGTATATAATGCTACTTTGTCTTCTTTTCATGGACTACTATATGTGGTTTTCTCGCATCTGTTTTTGAACTGTTGGTAACGGATGATCCCATGTAATAAAAACTTCATCATTTCCAATAATGCTTTGGGGATCATGTTTCTAATGTTTTCAGTTACTTCAATATTATAATGTTTACACAATCCCCAATGCAACAGTCCTGCCACATTATTATGCCTTTTAGTATACGGTCTTTCTGCCATTAGTATATCACAACCAGCAACAAGATGTGAGACTGTTTCCAATTCTGTTTTACAAAACTTACATTTGTCTGTTTCTCCCACATGTTCAGTGGACTTTGTAAACCAACATGTAAGTAGTCCACTATCTTGGGCCGCCAACATTAACCTTTTGTCTTTTGGTTTAAATTCACCTCTCCTTAACCATTCCTGATCAGCATGAGGTTGTAGCAAGAATTTTTTTTACTTGCAAGTATCTTTATGCGTTTTCCACACTTCTTGCCTTCTCATCTGACTCTTCACCTTATATTCTTTCTTTTGTTTTTGACACATTCAGTTGCTGCCTGATTTTTATCTACTTCTGGTTTGATTTCCATTCCCACTTGACACTGATATGCTTCTGCTAAACTAATCAGGGAAGTCATCTTAGACTTATTCTTCTAATGTTTTAAAACTTTCACTACATTTGGGTCTTGTGAGGTCAACAGATATTTATGCAGTCCTACAACTACAGATCTATACATGTAATCAATTTCGACAAAGCCCATACTGCCTTCAGAACAGGGAATATATAGTCTTGGTATGCAATGATTCTTATAAATCATTTGATAAGCATGTAGCATCTTTCTTGTTTTCCTGTCCAACTGATCCAACACCTCATGGGGCCAGTCAGTCAGTACAAAACTGTAATTTAGGACAGGAAGTGCAAATTGGTTTATAGCTTGGACTTTGTTCCTAGATGTCAGCGCTGTTTTCAGTACTAACTTTAGTCTAAAATATTCCTTAGTTTTTTTATATCACATTCCTGTTCCAGCCTGATAATTTTTTTTTTGGTGCTGCAGCTTTCCTGCTTTAAAAGCTGCTTTTACACACATATCAAGACCAAATGACATTCTTATATCATCTAAAAAGTTTGACCACTTGCAGTTGTGCTTTCAGTTCCTCATCTGATGAACTATACAGTTTTAAATTATCCACAAAAAGAAGATAAGAAGTCTTTACACTTTGTTATTTTTTGGAAGCCAAATTTGTAGCCATGACCTCATTTGTTAAGTAGATAGCTTACTGGGTTAAATGCAAGACAAAAGAGCAACAGTGACAAAAACTCAACCTGAAATATCCCCCTTTGAATTTTTCTCTGTAGAATAATAATTTGTCCTTTATCATTGATTAACTGCAAAGTGGTTTGCCACTGTTTCATGGTCGCTGTAATGTAATCAATCAGTGTAGAGAGTATCTTATGCATTTTTAAGCACTCTTTTATCCATGAATGTGGAATACTATCAAATGCTTTTTTGTAGTCTATCCATGCCATACTTCGATTCTTCCCCTTTTTACGGTTCTTTATTACTTTATTTAACAACAAATGATCCTTTGTTCCTCATGACTTTATTTTGTTACCCTTTTGCTCTATTGCCACAATTGAGTTTTCTTCTAAATGACTATAAACTCTGTTGGCATCAATTCCAGTGTACAGTTTATATGTCGAAAGACAAGTTATTGGTCTATAGTTTTTAGGATAGCTTGCAGGTTCGCTATTAAGCAGTATTGTTTTTCCTGTTATTAACCAGGTTGGTGTCTGTTCTGGGTGTGCATATAAATAGTTCTTACTCATGGCTAAATCCTCATGCAAAGATACTTTTTAGCCATAAGTTGGATACTGCATCTAGGCCGGGCATTTTTCATTTAGGAGCTTTTCTTAACTTTGTTTCATTCTTTCTGTTCATTATTTCATCCCATTTCATATCCTGTACATTCAAAGTTATTTTACTTCCATTTATTCAATATCCATGTTATGTTCCACAGGATCTTCACAGATATTTCTCCAAAATGTATCTTTTTCTTTTTTTGGTGGTGTTTCAATTCTTTTTGCCTTGTTTCACAATTCTCTATAAAACTTTTTTGGGCATCAATAAATTGCTTATTTGGTACTTTCCCTTTATATATATATTTTTTAACATCTGTTTACCAGGAAAGTCCGACTTGGGACGAAGCCATTTTTCAGCAGAGGCCCTGGGAGAAGTGCTCCAGATACATGTATTTATTTGCATATCTTCTAAGTGTTTCTGCCTGTGCTGATATTTTTAGATTATTATTTGCAATAGTGCACGGCAGATCCTGATCTATTCTGATACTCCACATTGCTTTTATCACATCTATCTTTCTGAGTATTTTTGGGCATCAATAAATTGCTTATTTGGTACTTTCCCTTTATATATATATATATATTTTTTTAACATCTGTTTACCGGGAAAGTCCGACTTAGGACGAAGCCATTTTTCAGCGAAGGCCCTGGGAGAAATGCTCCAGATACATGTATTTATTTGCATATCTTCTAAGTGTTTCTGCCTGTGCTGATATTTTTAGATTATTATTTGCAATAGTGCACGGCAGATCCTGATCTATTCTGATGCTCCACATTGCTTTTATCACATCTATCTTTTTGAGTATTTTTGGGCATCAATAAATTGCTTATTTGGTACTTTCCCTTTATATATATATATATTTTTTAACATCTGTTTACCGGGAAAGTCCGACTTGGGACGAAGCCATTTTTCAGCGAAGGCCCTGGGAGAAATGATCCAGATACATGTATTTATTTGCATATCTTCTAAGTGTTTCTGCCTGTGCTGATATTTTTAGATTATTATTTGCAATAGTGCACGACAGATCCTGATCTATTCTGATGCTCCACATTGCTTTTATCACATCTATCTTTCTGAGTATTTTTGTTGATCTGTTCCCTCTGCTATACTCTTCCAACAGTAACACTTCTTGCCTTAATTGCTTTATAGTTTCCTCTGTTGGATATTTCCATGATGGCATTTGATTTCTCCCCTTTCCCTTCCCTTATTGCCCCGTGTTTTTGTGGTAAGACTTTATCTATTATTAATTTAGCTGCACAGTAATATATTCTATTTACTTCTGTTATATTGCAAATCTCTAAGAACATTCCTAATTACAGTATTGATTTGTTTTATCCAACTTCTAACTATTTGGGATTTATTGACTTTCTGTAGTCTATTTCTTACATTGCTCTTAATATGTCTGTCCATCTCTGCTAAATCAAGCAACTCTTCTCTTAGATCATTTTCTTCTAAACTGAGAGCACATTCTTTGCTCTCCATTTCCTGCAGACATTCTACAGAAAGTTCCAAAGCATCTTCCTGTGCCACCTTCTCTTTAGTTTCATCCTGTGTCATCAGTTGCTCTTTCATATGGGTACTCAACTGCTCTATCACTCCACAACATTGACTGTGTCAGAGTTGTCACAGTTTCATGTTCCTTAACTTGCTGTGCAACTCCAACTGAACTTTTGCACTGGTTTGCTATGGAAGGCTCCAAAGTATCTTCATATGGCAACTGATCAGATGTTTCCTGCTCCACTGGTTTCTTCTTAATTTGGGAATCCATTGCTCTATCCTGCTGTGATTTTATCAAAGTTAAATTTTCACTAAATTGTCCACTTCACAAGGAATCAAAAACCACAGTTTAACTTCTCCATTAGTAATCCTCTTTTCTACTTTTCCTCTTTGTTTTATTATTTTTTGTATTGTAAAATGTTCTACATCTGGATGCCTTTGCCATTATTTCTCTTCAAATATGTTTGATGTTGCTGTTTTTGCACTGATTAGTTTTGCTTTCTCCTTTGCATAAATACTGTACCATATTCTATCTCTTTTTCTTTCCAATGTCCATATTTCTTGTTCAGATGTCTCCTACTCCTGTTTCTCTTTACTTGGGAGACTCATTGTTCCATCATGTTGTGATATAACCTGTGTTAGAGTTTCTATACTAAATCCTTCACTTCGCAGATATTCCATAACTTCAGCTTCTATTTTTTTAACTTCTGTTTTACTAATCTTCCGTTCTGCGTTCCCTCTTTCTGATCTTATTTTTTGTATTGTGAAATTTTCCATATCTGGATGCCTTTGCCTGTATTTCTTTTCAATTATCTTTGGTGCTGCTTTTTTGTAGTGATTAATTTGGCCTTTTCCTTTGCATAAATATTGCACCATATCAGATCTCTCTTTTTTTCCCATGTCCATATTTTGATTTATACCTTTCAAAATCTCTAAATTTAATTATTTATATTTTCGTACTTCCTCACTCGCTTCTTTTTCAAATGGCCCAAGGTTTCTTGGTCTATATAATGTTTTTCATAACGCTGTTGTATTAATGAGCACAATTTTTATGTGAAGCTTCTGATAGTTTTAATTATGCAAGTATTTTTCTTTCCTCTAATTTCTCTCTTAATCTTTCTGTATATCTTCTGCCTGGAAATCCTGGTCTTCCTGCATAATAGTAACAATACACAATTTCTTTCTTATCCTCAATAGTCCACTCTATCATATTTATGGCTCTTTTTTGGCCTGTCAGTTTTTGTGATTTCTGTAGACTACTGCTTCCTTCTACAACAGGGGGGCCATCCTCCCCTGATCCTGGCCTACCCCCATTGTAGGAATGTTTCTGTGTCTTAAGGATTCTACACTGTCATTTTTTCCAGTCCTGGCACAAGTGCACCTACCAGGATTGGGCACTTTTTTTTATCCTGGGTCTTGTGCACCCAGCTACCTTTTTTTATTTTTTAACCTACTTCTGTCCATGATATATGCTATATAAAATGTAGTCTATAAATCAGTGTTCTCTTAGTGAGATTTTGTTAAAAACAGGGTCTACCTCATGAAGGTACTCATAAAGACTTAAGGATGAATTCAATTCCAGCAATACTACTCTCCTTTGCTTGCTGATTTATCATCTTTCCATTCAGAACCTCATCATCTCTCCATTTGGACCGCCTTTGTGATCAGCAACATGGTTTCAGAAACTCCTATAATGCCATGACAAGTCTCTTTTCAGCAAGTGATTGTATCTACTGTGCATAAACAACTGCCGGGATTTTCTGGGCATTTGAGACAATTAACCACAACCTCCTCATTTACAAACTTAAAAAGCTAAACTTTGGAGACAATACAATTTTATAGTTCCACAACTATCTGAAGACTAGAACTTTTCAGATCTACAGTAACAAAACGTTTCCTCAAAAAGGGGCAGAACACTGGCATCCCACCAGGTTCAGTGTTAGGCCACCTCCTCCTCATAATTTTTATTAATGACCTCACTCTTGTCCTCTCATCTAAAACCACTAGAAGGAAGGGTGTTGCACAATAAAATATTGCAGATTGAAAGTGTTGCAAAACTGGAAATAGAGGTGTCATTGCAGCCTGAGAATGTTGGCAAATGGAAAGTAAACATGACTAGCAAAAAGGAATGAAGTTAGGAAGCATATAAAGTGCATAAACTGAGAAGAATTCTAAATGTCTGTCAAGCTAAAGCTAAAACAGAAAGCTCCAGAAATGGAGAATTATAAGCAGCAGCTGAGTGTTAGTGCAATAAAAGTGGAAGGATCAGTACCTGGTCAGAGTTTTAAACCCATTTCTGTCACTGCAAGTCAGAAAACTCAAATAAGGAAAGTCTCTAGGTAACAGGTCAGTTTAAGTAAGGAAAAAAGTATAACTGAAGATAAATCCTTTACAGCCTGGGGCAGCAACACAGAGAAGAAAATGAAATAAGTGGGTGGTGTTTACTCCCACTGAGACAGCTGGAGAGAAATATAAAGAAGGGAAAAAAAAGGGAGACGGTAGTGTATACTAAGAGATGATAATTGTGAACAGAGGCCTAGTGACATCCCTGTTGAGCCAAGATACAGGAACACTAAAAAGAAGAAATAGTTTTATTCATCAGGTTCATAATACAAAATAAAAAAAATAAGTAGGCTAGAGTCAGTCACCTTCAATAAAGAATACCAGTGAGAGTTGCCTTTCTTTGGAGTTAAATACTGAGATCCTAATGTCTTGTATTGGTAGGACAGGAAGCAGTGCCTTCTACCTCATAAGAGACTGACCCTGAAGATGCTCCAGAGTTAACAGACTTTCACACAAGCTGGACAAACTTTAAAAAGGCACAGTTGGAAAATGATACTTTGAGTAGAGGAAAGGGAAATAATATATAGCTATACTTAATTATATGGTAAGGAGCTAAACAACTTAAGCTACACGGGATGAATACTGAAGCACAGAATGAAAGGGAGGATTAAGGAGGATCAGAGATAAGAAACTCCTGGAGATTAGTCCTGGCAAAGCTTGCTCTGAACTTAGAGAATTAATCTGGTTTGTAGTGCTCACTAAAGATTTGTGCAGATAATCCTTTCACAAAAAGCCACAAAAGTAGTCAAACCCTAGCAGAGTGGACCATGATCTTGCCTGGAAGTGTCATGTTATAATGAGAATAGTAAAGCAATAGTAAGAGACAACCATTTAGAAATTGTTTGTTTAGTCAACAATTGCCTCTTTCAATTACCTTCATCAGAAATAAACAGTTGACCAGAATTCTGATAGTTTTGCCCTGTCAGTATTGTATCTAAGCTGTCTATGGACATCCAGAGTGTGTAGAATTCTTTCTCCCCTATTTTTTTGGTTAATGATGGAAAACAGAGAGACTAACAACCTGGCTCAGAGTAAAATCTGAAACCAATTTAGGCTTAAAGGAAGAGTTTGTTCTAAAAGTTACCCTGTCCTTGTGAAAGATGAGATAGGGTTGAATCACCATAAGAGCTTTAAACTCAGATACTCATCTTGCAGAAGTCAGAGCAATGAGTAACACTAATTACAAAGATATAAACTTCAACTCAGCCTTATGAGCAGATTCAAAAGAAAACGTTGAAGTTTCTTCAGAACAAAGTTAAGATCTCAAGAAGAAGCCACCTGTCTTCTAGGTGGACTGATATTTTAAACCTCTTTCAAAAACTGCTTAATTTGAGACAGGGTAGAAAGATGGGATTGACTGGCAGCCAGGCAGTGATGGCCAAGAAGTGAATCTTGATAGAATAGTAAGAAATTTCACAGGATAATAACTCATACAAATACAATAAGCACTAGAGGTATATGAGCCTTAAATAGATCCTGGTTCTTGCTTTGGCACCAACTAGAAAGTCTTTTCCATTTAGCCAAATCTGATTGTAGTAGCAGACTTCTTAGCCACTTTTAATAACTGCTGCTTGTCCTCAAAAAACAGATAGCTAAAAGGTATTTAAATTATATCATCCAGACAGTAAATTGAAGAAACTGAAGATTGGAGTAGCTCAATTAACCACTGCATTGTGTGAGTATATCCATTCTGTGAGGAAGCTTGTAGCAGTTGCCCTTGGTCATTTTGAGAAGAAAAGAGAACCCTTACTGCCTGGACAAAAAGAAGATTAACAGTATTATCTCTATAGAGTCCTTCTAAATCTCAAGAATAAGCCCTGGTTAATACAAGAGGGGGAGGGCAAAAGGCATATAGAACCTTACCTGTCAATGGGAATGAAATGGCATCTGTCTTCCAGGCCTATCTACAAGGAGCCTTGGAGCTGAATTTCTTTTAACTATCTGTTGATAAAGGAGGCACACAGTATGGTCGGAGGAAGGAAGAGGATCCTGGAGAAGGAATCCAGGTTATAGTGCTTTCTAAAGTATACACAGATGACCAAATTACTGCATGTCGAATATTTCTAGAATCCAACCCTTTCCAAAAAGCCACAAATGAAAGCAAGTCCCTAGTAAAATGAGCCTTGACATGCCTGGATTACTCTTGTTGTGATCAGTATAACAAAAGGTAATAGCATGACACAACAACTTGGAAAAACTCTTCTGTGCCACAGGTTGCCCTTTTCTCTTACCTTTACAATAAATAAACAACTGATTTGGGTTTCTGAAAGATTTTGTTCTGTCAAGATACTACCTGTGTTTTCTGTGGACATCCAAGGCGTGAAGTATCCTCTCTCCCTCAGTTTTAGGTTCTGGAAAAAAGACAAGAGAGATGGATGGATTGTCTCAAGGTAAAGTACAGTAACCTTACCATAACAGTAGATGCTTGGATGATCACTGCTGCAGTAGCCATAGCTATATGGATTATATCCTGCATAATAAGTAACAGACAGCTTCCAAACCTTCAAGGTACCTTCCATGCACCCAAACCATTAGCTTGAGCTAAGCTGACTAAAAAGACAGATATGAATGCCAAGCCCTTCACAGCTTTCATGCCAACTGACAGAGGGAGGCTGAACCCTGAAAGAACATTGCTAGGAACAGCAAAAAATAAATGTCCACACATTGCCATAAAAGGCACACCTAAAACAGGGGGGATGGAGGGAGGGAGTGGCTACTGCAGCAGTGATGGTTTTGGTAAGTTTACTTACACAACTGTACTATGTTTGCCATACTGATCACTGGTGCAGAAGCCTTATTTATATGGTAAATTTACCTAGCTTACTATATTTGGTAAGTGGCAGGACAAGGGTCCAGGAGCCCCTTAAAAATGGTCCTAACAAAACCAATCTAGACCTGGAGAAGGAATCAAGCATGTAATGCCTTGCAAAAGTTGTACAGAGGACCAAGTTTTTTACAATACGTTTAGAATCCAACCATTTCCAAAAAGCCATAAATGAGGCCATGGCCAAGGCAGAGTGGTCCTTGACCCTGCAAAGAATAGTTCTGTTGCTGTGAGAATAACAAAAGGTAGTATTACCTGAGACAACCATTTGGAACTAGTCTGCTTTGACACAGATTGTCCCTTCTAATATTCACATTAAATGAACAATTGATCCAAAGATCTAAAAGATTTAGTTCTGTCAGTATAGTACCTGAGTTGTCTGTGGACATCCAAGATGTGCAGCTTACTTTCTCCCTCATTTTTAGGTGTAGGAAAGAAAACAGGAAGATGGATAGTTTGGCTTAAAGTAAACTTGGATACCACTTCAGGCATAAGAGAAGGATTAGTTCTCAAAGAAATCCTGTCTTTGTGGAAAATAGGATGGGGTTGACACACCACAAGTGCTTGCAACTCAGATACTCGTTTCAAAGGCCAGAGCAATTAATAAAATGAGTGTTATCTTCAGTAAAACAAAATTAAGATCCTAAGTAAGGGCCACCCGTTTTCTTGGTGGTTTTTATACACAACAATGTTCATAAGCATTTTGACATGAGAATGCATTGAAGGAGGCTGATCCATGGAAAACATGCTGAAATGGCCAGCTAATTGTTCAAAGAGGAGGCAAATAACTCTCCACAGATGGATCAAATCCTGGAAGAACCCCCTGAGCTAGTGTTCATTTTTGAGGGTCTGCCCTTGTACTACTCAAGTTTTTATGCCTCACAGTTTTGCTCTGACTGAATGCAGGATGCCAGAAAAGTGAGATTATGCTGTGAAGTGATATATCAAGCTAACACAGTAAGTCTGCAAAGAGGGTAAAACCTGGTTCTCCACTGTTGCTGATGTACCACATGACTGAGGTATTGTAACAACTTGAAGAGGTCCAGGGAACCAAAGATGATTCAGAGAGGTGAGTGCTTTGATCACGGCAAGCATCTCTTTTATATTAATGTGCTTGCATTTGTCCTTGGTATCCCATAAACTTTGCACTTTTTTCCCTCCTAAAACTGCTTCCCAAGCAAAGTCCAAGGCATTGTGCTGACAGAGTGCTTTGGAGCAAGGAGCTAGACATTGGGTCTTGGATTTAGGGAAGTTTACTGTCTTTATCAAGTAATTTCTCTTTTGACAAACCCCAGCACTGGTATTTGAAAAGATAAAGGTAGTTGGTGCTGGTACCAAAGAAAACAAGTTATGTACTTAACATAACAATAAATCCATGTTTTCTTATCTTCATCCAGTTCAGCATTATGAGTTGTCAGGCATGCTGGAAAAACTAGAACCTTTGTGAAATAGTTCAGGCAAAAATTATAATATACTGTAGATGGATTGGGACAGAATGGGAGCAGAAAAATGGATCCAAACCCTCGGACATGGGCCAAATAGACAATATTTTCCATTTGCTGTGATTTATTTTGTAACAAGTTTCTGAGAAGCCAATATAATCTCAACAACTATGTTGGGAAACCTGGCATCTCTTGCTATGGTTAGAACTGGAGAATCCAAGTGGTTAGCTTCATGGTGGTCTGGTCTAGAAGAGGCAATCTGAAGAGGTGATATAGAAGATCTGCATACTGATGCAGCAGGCAAGGGGGATGAACTAGTAGAGACCACAAAAAGGGGAACCAAAGGCCAGAAAGAGGCAATGAGGTTTACTTTGGCCTTGCAATGTCTGGCTTTCTGAATTAATTTGGTCATGAGTGGTAATGGGGAAAAGCATAAAGGAGGCCCAAGGGCCAATTGTTGACCAAAGCATTCGTCAGTGATTAACTCTGTGGAGGGATCAGGACAAAGAAACTGCTGCACCACCTCTTGTTGAGATAGGAGGCAAATAAGTTGCAGCAAGGTTGGCCCCAGCAATGAAAAATTAAAGTTGCCACTGTTGGATTGAGGGACCATTCATGAGGTGTTGGAATACTCCTACTCGGTTTGTCCACCAAAATATTGGAAGACACCAGGTTGTGCACTGCTATCAGAAAACAGTGTGAAGACATCACCAAACTCTCATGGCCTCTTAACACAAGTGATAAGAACAGGTTCCTCCTTGTTTGTTGATGCACCATACAACTGCCATGTTGTCTGTCTGTATAGAAATCACACCCGTGGGAGGACATCCTGGAATGTCTGCAATGCTAGGAGGATCACTCTCATCTCCAAGACACTGATGTGAAGATTGGCCTCTAAGGCTGACCATGTGCCTTAGATCATCTTCCCTTTGAAATGTCCCCCATCCCCAGAAGGGAAGCATCCTTGGTTACTACTGCTACTGTCAGATCTGTGTGAAAAGGCTGTCCTTCAGCTACTAAAGGGGAGGTTATTTACCATGCAATATGTTGTGTGCCAATCTTTGTGAGTCAAATCCTTGCATGTAATGAGTGAAAGTTCTGAGACTACTACACTGCTATAGTCCACTGAAGCACTGTCATCTAGTAGCAAGCCAGCTTAATCATTAGAAGTGTGGATGCCATTAGGCCTTGTATATGCAGAATCAAATGTGCTGCAGGAGAAGGATGATAAATTACCTGCATGGCTATTAGATGTAAAGGTGTAAAGTGAGGAAAGCTGACAATTTGTAGAACTGAGTCAAGGTGGCATCCACTGAATTCTATCTGTTTGGTTGGTAATAGCTGACAATTGGAAAAGCTTACTGTCATACCTATGACCAGTAACAATTGGTCAAAGTGATGCAGAAGAAAATTCTTGGAAGCAGCAGTTAGGAGCCAATCGTCAAGGTAGGAGAAGACTTGGATCCCTAGCAGGTGCAAGTGCACCGCTACCACTGCCATTATCTTGGTGAACACTCTGGGGGCTGTGATGAAATTTAAAGGCAGAGCTCTGAACTAGTAATGATTGGCTTCCAGCTGGAAATGGAGGACTTTCCTGGAGCATTTCTCTATCTTTACATGATGGTAAGCATTCTGGAGATCTACTGAAAACATCCAATCATCTTGCTTCAGTATAGCTAAAATGTTCTGAACTGTGACCACCTGGAACTTTGTCTGATTTATGAACTGATTCAGATGAAGAGATCCAAAATTGGTCTAGGGTCCCCCTTTTCTTTGGTACTAAAAAGAACTATGAATAGACTCCAGATTCTAGCTGGTCCCTGGACACTGGTTGGATGACTCTTTTTTTTTTTTTTAGCAACTTGAAAATGTCTGCTGTTGCTGGTTTCCATTGTCTGGATGGAAAATCAGGAATGATTTTCTTTTTTATAGGATGAAGGGAAAATGTATTTTTAAAGCATTTTGAGAATGAGAATTTTGTCAGTGTTTAATAGCCTGCAGTCACTACATTTGACCTTAATATTGCAGGAGCTCTGCCACAAGGCCTTACACCTACAAGTTTACTAAAAATTTTGTCAGTGTTTAATACTCTGTGGTCACTACATCTGACCTCAATATTGCAGGAGCTCTGTTACAAGGTCCTACACCTGCAAGTTTACTGAGAATTTTGTCAGTGTTTGGTAGCCTGCAGTTACTACATCTGACCTTGACATTGCAGAAGCCCTACCACAAAGCCCTACACCTACATGTTTACTGAGAAATTTGTCAGTGCTTAATAGCCTGCTGTCACTACACCTGACCTCGATATTGTAAGAGCTCTGTTACAAGGCCCTACACCAGCAAGTTTACTGAGAATTTTGTCAGTGTTTAGTAGCCTGAGTTGCTACATCTGACCTTGAAATTGCAGAAGTTCTGCCACAAAGCCCTACACCTACAAGTTTACTGTGAAATTTGTCAGTGCTTAATAGCCTGCTGTCACCACACCTGACCTCGATGTTTCAAGAGCTCTGTCAAAAGGCCCTACACCTGCAAGTTTACTGAGAATTTTGTCAGTGTTTAGTAACTTGTGGTCACTACATCTGACCTCAATATTGCAGAAGCTCTGCCACAAGGGCCTACACCTACAAGTTTACTGAGAAATTTGTCAGTGTTTAATGTAAGCATATTTATCATGAGGAACCTTGCAGCGTATTACCTTAATCAGTTAAATACATGCCTGCTCTGTGATTGAAAGTCTCTGCAAAATAGTCTGTGCATTTTAAGGACTTCTAACTAAGTTGGCCACTATTCCCTTTTGCTGGACCAGTAGACTATACTGCTTTTGCTAGTTATTTAGTCTCAGGAAATGACCAGCAACCTATATTACTTATATCTCTTTGTTAATTGTTTTTTTTGGCTATAAACCGATTGCTGTAACTTATAAACTGACCTGGGAGCTTGTCAGTAGAAGGACCACAGAATCCCTGGTTATGTGGTCCACCTCTGCCTTTTGGGCGACTTCCATTGGAATTTGCTCCACCTCTGTCGCATGGAGGCCTGTCACCAGGAGAGCCAAGATAAGAGCTCTGTGACTTATGAAACCACATATTTTTCTCAGCCCTCTGATTTATATAGAAAGATCTTTGGGGGTAGAAAAATGGATGCCCACTGCAGAGAGTCTTACCATCCTGCTGGCTCCTGGTCAGTGCATCTTTAAGTTTTGCTCCAAAAAGTGTTGAGCTATCACATGGGGCATTGATGAAGTATAGTTTAAAGCCTTCTGTGAAATCACAAAGCTGTATCCAGGTATGCTGTCTTACTGTAAGACCTGTGCCTGCCACACTGGACGAGCCATCATCTGTATTAGAGAGCAGTTGCATGGCTATGTTACAGGCTGACCAGAGAGTAGAGCTGAGAGTCCACTTTCTTCTGAACACCCACAGGCAATACTCCAGAGAGAGACTTTGGAGTTCCTTAGTCAGTTCTCTCTGGAATTTGATTACATCAGCCAAGTAATTCAGTGACCTATGGGCAAAGGTTGCTGGTGAGTAAATCTGTTTCCCACACCTGTCCAACACCCTAGACTCCCTGTTACGAGGATGGACAGAGGAAGTTTCCTCAGATAATTCTTTTTTGGTGGCTGCTGCTATGGCCACAGCAATGACTGATGGATCTTTGCTCCAATGTTTCCCGCCCTTTGGAGCTGCTAAAATCTTGTCTGGCTTCTTTCCAAGCCCATTGTACCATGAGACTGATAACAGGATCAATGGTTGGTACCAGCCAGGACAATGATGAGTCAGAATTGAAGACCGCCAAAAATACAGATTTGTTCAATGAGGGATATCAGTGGAACATCTCCCTCTATGTTTCATATGCTCAAGGATTTCACCAAAGGTGACATCTTCTGATGGGGACTGAGGGGACCACTGACCTTCATCCAAATCTGTATCCTCCATGAAAGAGTCCAGAGAGAACTCTACGTGTTTTTGTTTGCATGTCTGTTTCTTATCAACTGGTTCTGTTGGAAGGTCAGGTAGTTTGAAATCAACCTGGGAGCTAATGTAGCATGTGGTTTCCGAAGCCTGAGGTCTGAACTGTCCCTGGCTGGCAGGATGATGAGAAACAGCAGCAGCAAGATCTAGTTGGGGTTTGGGTGGAATCGAGGTAGATGAAAATGCCTTCTTCTTAGGTATGCCCATAACCCTTTCAAAAGCCTTGAAGGCTGAGACCACTGTCAGAACCAATGTTCTCCCAGGATCTGAATTTGAGAGAAAACCCTCAGCACAAACAAGCCCTGGCCCTGAGGTTAATCTTGGACATGAGCTATCTAGTGCTGGAGCCCTGAGGGGAAGGGATGGATCCAATAATCCTGGGGTCTAGCCATCCCCTCAGAACCTAGCACCAGTGCTGCGACTCTGAGTCCCTTCCCAATCCAAAGATATCACAGTCCAGTGAGAGAGGGAAACTGTTAGTTTTGAAGCAGATCCAGAGAACAATGTTTGACTGAAGAAGCTGAATTATTCTTCTCTTTTTCCTTGTTTGCCCTTCTCATTTTCTTTCACTTTTTCTTTGTCTTTCTCTTTTTCTTGTGGCTTCTCCCTAGACTTTGGCCTATGTTGTTGCTGAAGAAACAGAGGAGGATGGTCCCGGCAAAGATGACCCTGTCTGAGGTGGAAGAAGACCTTTTACAATCACCATTTCATGCCTAATTTAAAGTGCCCTGGAGCTGAAAGAGGCACAAAATTGACAGTCTGAATCTAAATGTGTGGTGTACAAACAGTAAACACACAAAGTGTGACAGGCTTCATAAGTTCATAGGTGTTTACTAGACTAATGACCTCAAGGACCTTTTTAAGCCTAGCTATGCATCCCAAATATCTGACAAGCTCTGGTACCCTTGATAAGTATAACCAAGAGCTTGGGAGGTGAAACATTTACAAGCAGGGTCCCGGGAGATGAACCATTTACAGGCTGCCTGTGCCCATTAGAGATATAGGTGCTAAATCAGGGATGGCTTTCCTATTTCCTAGTAACAACAGGAGGCCAGCAAAAAAATGTGTCGGATGGAAAGAAAAACACTAAGAATGATACATGAGTATCAGACTGAATAATGCTTTATTGTACAGACCGGTTTCAGCAAACCAATGCCTTCTTCAGTGTTGAAATAAATTAAAAACGCAACAGTGAAACCTCATGAATATTTATAGACCCCCCCCCCCCCACCACCAATGAGATCATTGGTATATTCCCACTAGTGCTAATACATAAATTTGAAATAAAAAAAGAATGAAGTTAATGAAAACCAAAAAACATATATAAAAAACAAAAATAAATATGAAGTGACCACTTGGAGACAAAATCCCTCCCTGTCTAACATATTACAGGAATAAAAAGGCATAGCAGACAGGCATCAAATGAACCTGATACCTGGTACAGTCACATAATTTAAGACGGGACCAGAGAAACAAAGAGAAATAACTGTTCAATATAAATGTACAATAATGTCCCCAGGAAAAGAACATATACTGTGTGAATGGGCATACACCAAATGAAACCAAATACTCAAGAAAATGCTCAAAAAATATATCAAAAAATGAATGAGCAACAATAAAATCTTCCATTCATAAAAATTGTGGTTACAAATGGTCATTGAGTCCTGGTGAGAATAAAGCACCTAATGTGATGATCCAGTACTTTTCTTTGTGATTAAGTATATTATGCCATCCCTGAGGATTGTTACGATTGCCAATAATCCTGTCTATAATCATAAAAGTAAACTGTGCATCAGGATGTTTCAATGTATGGCGATACAAAGCGTTAGTTTCCTTCTTAGTCTTAATATCAGATCTATGTTCATTAATACGCGTTCTGAGTGGTCTGGAAGTCTGGCCTACATAAAAGGCTTGACACCGACAGGTTGCCAGATAGCCCACCCAGCTGCTGCTGCAGTTACCAAACATTCTGCACTGATACACTCTACTAGTATTACAACTAGTGAACTGTTTGAGTTTGCTGACTTGTTTACAGGAACCACAATGACCACAGGGAAATGTACCCACTAGTTCATCACCAGACATAGTCAACTGTTTATATATGGCTCCCCCACTTTCTATATGTTTGAAATGAAAAAATATTGAACCCAATGTTTTGCCTCTTCTAAATGAAAATCTGCACTGTTGACCTAGTATAGACCTCAAATGTTCATTGGCTATGAGAATGTTCCAATGTCTGTTAACAATTCCCTTAATAGCATTACAATTTCTGCCAAAAGTAGTGACAAACTTGACAGTGGAATCCGGGGTGTCGCTAGCTTGTGTCTTGTATTGTAATAAAATGTTTCTGTCAGTATTGGTAGTCCAGGTCCAGGCCCTATTGATGTCCAGGTCTCTGTATCCTCTGTTAGCAAATCTATGATAAAGATCTGAACTAGCTCTATCATAATCCAATTGTGTGAAGCTTAGGCGTTTGATACGCATAAATTGTGACTTCAGGATGTTGCGCATGGTGTGGCGTGGGTGCATGCTGGAAGCATGCAATAAGGTGTTATATTGTGGATATTTACAGTAAGTCCTAGTGTTAAGTGTATGATCCCTGTTCCTAATGACAGTAACATCCAAAAAATTGATGCTTTCAAGATCAAATGTTACCGTAAATTCAATCCCCCAGATGTTATGATTGAGATGTTCAATAAATTCTTTCCTGTTTCCTATCCATTTGTCCAAGTTACACTTGAACTGGGTTAGGGAGGAACTCTGCTTCATATGGATAGGGAGTTTGTTCCAGAGAAGGGATATTCTCTGGGATACAAGCCTGTCTCTCCAGCAGGTTCTATTTATATCACAGGCATGGTTCAAGTCTTTAGAATGGGTAACTCTGGTGCTGTTTGTTTTGCTGATATACAGGAGATCCATAAGAGTAGGATTTAGAAATGCATTGTATGCCAGGCATGGATCTCCTCTCAACAGCATATAGGAGAGAGAATACAGGGATAGGGCATTGAGGTGGTCTGCAAAGGACATGTTAGTTACTCCCTGCATTCTTTTAGTGAGGAATCTCTGTGGATGTTCCAATTGTTGGATATGAAGAAGTTATGTACTCACCGTAACGTTCCATCTGTGTTGGCCATTTTCATTCTTCCTCAACCTGAACAACTCAGCCGCTATCATAGCTTGTGGTAACCAAAAACCTATTGCACTTATCTTTATCCACAATGGATTTAAATGTTGTCAGAAATGTGGCCATAAAATACCCTTTTTTAATACACACTCTTTATGTGTTTACTGTTTGGGGCCTCTCATCTTCTGAAGGATTGTTCGAATTGTCACTCGTTTAGTAATAGAGCTCTTGTCAAGTGGAAAAATAAACTAATCTTAAAAGGTCTTCTTCCATTTTCTTTCAGCGAGGTGTTATCTGGAGCCACTTCAACTAAAGAAAAATCAAGCAAATCTGTTTTTTCTAGTCCATCTTCTTTGTCTTCCAAAGTTTCTGGGAAGTCGAAGAAAATAAGTTTGTCGGTGCCAACATCACTATTGGCTCCAAGTTAAAAAAAGTCAAAAACATCAGTTCCATCTTCTCCTTTGGAACAGACAGGAAGAAAGTCACAAACTCCAGCTCCAACTGTTTCTTCGGAACCGAGAATTAGCAAAAGTTTACTATCAGAAACGACTAGCTCTTCGGTTCATAAGACTACAGGACAAGGAAAAACTTTGGTGCCAAAATCTTCGGATCTGACACCACAATTATAGGATTCCACAAAAATTGTTAAAATCCAAAACACCAAAAACTAGGAACAACACCACAAAAGAGATATCTGGCTGACAAGACTTCACAATTTATTGAGCGCTTTCGTCAGTGAGTGCACATAAGACTTCTTCAGAATAAGGAAGCATGCACTATCATTTTAAAATTTCTAAAGGCTCCACACTTTTTAAACCATGTTACCATGTTTTAACATGCCCCAGTGTTATACAAACATTTTAGTTAAACATTTTTTATTTATTATACCCCCCCACACACACACACACACACACACGTCTGTGTGTGCACACCCCCTACACATTTTTATACCAAAACATTACATTTCTAAAATGCTCTATTCTAAAAAGTTTCATATATTTATATTTATACATAAAACCAATAATGCCGACAATAATGCTACTGTTTGAAGTCAAAATACATAGCACCCATTCACAAACAGTTTACTTAGTTTTTATTTCTTGTTTTTTTATTTTTTATTATTTATTGTTTGTTATTTATTATTTATTTTTCCTCCACCCAAAATGTTGAGAAACATTTTGTTTTTTAGTTCAAACACTGGACCCCACCCAGTTTGGGTTCGTGAAGGGCCGATCTTGTCTCCTGAACCTGATTGACTTCTTTGAATCAGTCTCCAAAGCCGTGGACGAGGGTAAGGCGGTCCCACACAGCCTATCTGGACCTCGCCAAGGCCTTTGACACCATCCCCCACTCTGGAATCATATATAGACTTACTAAGCTGGGCATTAATCGATGGGTTGCCAACTGGCTTACTGACAGAACCCACACTGTAAAAGTAGTCAACTCCAAATCCAGCTCCAGGCAAAGGACAAGTGGAGAACCTCAAGGTTCAGTCCAGGGACCGCTCTTGTTTGGCATCTACTTCTCTGAAATACAGGCCAACACTAAGGGACTCTGGCAACAAAGTTTGCAGATGACTGCAAACTGGGAGCCATTATTGAATCCCCAAATGATGTGGATACTCTACAAAAGGGCCTTACAGAAACAGATGCTTGGTGCCAGAGCCATGGGCTCAAGCTCAATGCCAAGAAATGTATAGTTATCCCCTTTGAGAAAAAACATGTACCCGTGAATTACCACATAGGTGGCAGTACATGAAACACTCATCATCATCATCATCATCATCATCTTCTTTTGGCTGTTCCCATTAGGGGTCGCCACAGTGGATCATCTGTTTCCATTTCTTCCTGTCCTCTGCATCATGCTCTTTCACACCAACCACCTTCATGTCCTCTCTCACCACATCCATAAACCTTATCTTAGGCCTTCCTCTTTTCCTCTTACCTGGCAGCTCCATCCTTAGCATCCTTTTCCCAATATACCCAGCATCCCTCCTCAGCACATCTCCAAACCAATGCAATCTCGCCTCTCTTGCTTTGTCTCCAAACTGTCGAACCTGAGCTGACCCTCTAATATACTGATTCCTAATCCTGTCCATCCTAGTCACACCCAGTGCAAATCTTAACATCTTTAACTCTGCCACATCCAGCTCTGACTCCTGCCTTTTCGTCAATGTTACCGTCTCCAACCCATATAACATAGCTGATCTCGCTACCCTCTTGTAGACCTTCCCTTTCACTCTTATTGGTACCCATCTGTCACAAATCACTCCTGACACTCTTCTCCACCCATTCCACCCTGCCTGTACTCTCTTCTTCACCTCTATTCCACACTCACCATTACTCTGAACTGTTGATCCCAAGTACTTAAACTCATCCACCTTTACCAACTCTACACCCTGCATCCTCACCATTCCTCTACCCTCCCTCTCATTTACACACATATATTCTGTTTTAGCCCTGCTGACCTTCATTCCTCTCCTCTCTAAAGCACATCTCCACCTCTCCAGGGTCTCCTCAACCTGGTCCCTACTCTCACTACATATCACAATGTCATCTGCAAACATCATAGTCCACGGGGCCTCCTGTCTAGTCTCATCTGTCAACCTGTCCATCACCACTGCAAATAAGAAAGGGCTCAGAGCTGATCCTTGATGTAATCCCACCTCCACCTTAAACGTATCTGTCAATCCCACCGCAGTCCTCACCAATGTCACACTACCCTTGTACATATCCTGTACCACTCTTACATACTTCTCTGCCACTCCCGACTTCCTCATACAATACCACAACTCCTCTCTAGGCACCCTGTCATATGCTTTCTCTAAGTCCACAAAGACACAATGCAACTCCTTCTGACCTTCTCTGTATTTCTCCAACAACACTCTCTGAGGAAATATTGCATCTGTAGTGCTCTTTCCTGGCATGAAACCATACTGCTGATCACTAATCATCACCTCCCTTCTTAACCTAGCTTCCACTACTCTTTCCCATAACTTCAAGCTGTGACTGATCAATTTTATCCCTCTGTAGTTACTGCAGCTCTGCACATCACCCTTATTCTTAAAGATAGGTGCCAAAACATTTTTTCTTCACTCCTCAGGCATCCTCTGACTTTCCAAAATTTCAGTAAACAATCTGGTTAAAAATTCCACTGCCATTTCTCCTAAGCACCTCCATGTTTCCACTGGTATGTCATCTGGGCCAACAGCCTTTCCATTCTTCATCCTCTTCATAGCTGTCCTTACTTCCTCCTTGCTAATCTGCTTCACTTCCTGATTCACTATCCCCACATCATCCAACCTTCTCTCTCTCTCTCATTCTCTTCATTCATCAGCCCTTCAAAGTACTCTTTCCATCTACTCAACACACTCTCCTCACTTGTGAGTACATTTCCCTCACTGTCCTTTATCACCCTTACCTGCTACACATCTTTCCCATGAAACACTGAAAGTGTGAAAAGAGACAGGGGTTTGGACAGTGGTCTCACCTTCGATAACCACATCGCCACAAGAGTCAGGAAATCCTTCTTGGGGACACAGAGGGACAGTGGTCTCACCTTCGATAACTACATCGCCACAACAGTCAGGAAATCCTTCTATGTGGCACACCTCATCACTACAGGCTTTTCATCCAGAAAAAAGGAGGTAATTGTCCCACTGTACCTCTCAAGACATCTGCAACAACTGGAAAGGTGCAGAAATACCTCACTAAAAAAATCACAGGCCTAAAGCAGATGCCCTACTCTGACCACCTTAAAAAACTCCAGATATACTCTGTTGCATATCGTCTACTCAGAAGCGATCTCTGCTTAACATACAAGGCCATGTCAAACCCAGAGCTGTTGGCCATGCTACACTTAAAGAAATCCCAATCCCTCAGAGCCACACACTCCAGGGATCTAAACCTTGTCATTACAATAAACAAAACATGCTGGAGGGATAGGTTTCTGACCCAGAGACTCCCCAGACTCTGGAATAGACTGCCCATACATGTCAAGCAGAGCGTCTCTTTGGCCCTCTTCAAAAGTAACCTTAACGATTGGATGGGAGAAAGGAAATTCACCTCGGGGATCACGTCAGTCGCCCTGCTAGACAGGGGTCCAGGGAAGTAAATAGTGTGGGAAGAAATAACCAGGGAATTTTTATGGCTAGGTTTGTATAGGCCCTAGGGCTGATAGCCTAGTACCAGCCTATGAACCTAATGATAATAGGCACATGGTACCCTGCTTTTCACTTTAATTAACTAGAAATTGATGCCATGTCATTAAGTCCCAGGAGCTTGGTGACATTAACTCTCAATTGCCACATATGTTCTCTGTATTCCAACAACAATTCACATGGACCCCCTCTTATACATTTATTGATATGACCAATAGCTGAAAACCTGAAATTATGTCCAAGGTTACTTGTGTTGCCTGTTTGAATGTCATATCCATGTTGATATATTATTTTTTTAAAAGTATTAAAAGTTTTACCTACATAAAATTGTCCGCAACACTGACAGATGGCTATATATACTATTAATGTACTATTACAGTTAAATTTGTGTTTTAACCTAATGTCTCCAAAACCGCTACCATGGACACTGTCTCCCTCTAATATAAAGTGACACTGATGACAATGCCTGCATTTTTTCATTCTTCGCTTGTTAGTGTCACTTTTTTCACTTTCTATTAGATTTTGTAGATATTTATCTTTTTATATACCATTAATGGTTTGTCCCCCACCTTCTTTAAATGTTCATTTTGGGGCTCAAATATACTCCAATTCTTGTACATAATATCCTTGATGTCATAACACTCGGAATTAAATGGCAACACCATTGCATGCCTATATATCTATATATCTATATATATATATATATATATATGTATATATATATATACATATATATATATATATATATATATATATATATATATATATATATATATATATATACATATATATATATATATATATATATATATATATATATATATATATATATATATATAGTAACAGTGGATCTACAAAGGTAAAGGGATACCCTCTCCTTTGTAACATGTCCCTCAAAATATCCCTTTCCTTTTCATAATTCATAATATCTCTTATCATAAGTGCTAAACGTATACATTGTCCTTTTACCAGTGTTCCTTTTTGGTTGATAGGATGTGCACTGTGGAAATGTAACAATGTGTTCAAGTAAGTTGGCTTTCTATATAGTGTAGACATAAAACCATTATTTATTCTCTCTCTATGAATGGAAATGTCTAAGAACTGCACTGTATCTTGGTGTATTTCCATAGTGAACCTAAGAAAGGAAGTGTTTGTATTCCAACATGTAAAGAATTCATCTAACTTTTCTTGCGTTCCTTCCCAAAAAATAAGGATATCATCCAGGCATCGTCTGTAGAATCCACAATACTGGAATAAAGGAGAGGGGACGACTGAGGTTACTTCCCATTGGGCTAATACGGTATTTGCAAAAATGGGGGCACAAGTGGCTCTCATTGCCACTCCTGTCTTCTGTCTAAACAACTGATGGTCAAACATAATAACATTGTTATGCAACACCATCTCCATCAATGTCCTGAACATTAATACCCTTGTATGGTCAAGGTTTGTATTCTGCCATAAAAAAAAATCATAAAATAATTCAATCCCATCATCATGGGGAACTGAAGTAAAGAGATCTTTGGCATCTATTGTCACAAACACTAAATGGTCTGCATATAGTTCTTTTTTAATTTTTTTCAAGCAGACCCATGAATCTTTTAATATGTGTGGGAATTTTTCTAAACATCCTTTTAGGTGTAAACCTATGAATTTTGCCAAAGTAAATGTTTTTGATGCCCGGGCATCCACAATTAGCCTAAGCGGTGGATCTATTGTACTCTTGTGAATTTTAGGAATACCGAAAATTGTCGGTATTCTAGGGTTGGTCTGAATTAAGAATTGTAGTTCACTTGAGGTGATCTGGTCATCCAAAAAAAAATCATCTAAAATAATACCAATGTGTCTGTAAGCTATGTTTAATTCATTCAGAGACACTTCCTCATAGTCATCACTGAACAAATGTACCTGCATTTTGTCTATATACATTTGCTGGTCCATCCCGACCAGTCCACTACCCTTGTCGGGTTTCATACCTCTGACAGCTTTGTTGTCAATGATGCCCTTTAAGAGCCTATTCTCTCCTTCACTTAAATTCACTGTTGTCTTTTTTCCCCACATCTTAAACAATCTCCTAATGTCATTAGCACACATATTCTCATAGGTTCATAGGTAGGTACTAGGCTATCTGCCCGAAGGCATTTATAAGCCTAGCCAGAATGTGTTGGCTTTCGCCGGCCCTTAGATTAGTTCCCTGTGTCTCTGTCCAGCAGAGCAACTGAAGTGATCCCCGGGGTAAACTTTCTGTTTCTCATCCACTCGTCAAGGTTTCTATTGAAGAGTGTTAGTGAGGAGCTCTGCCTAATGTAGATTGGAATCTTGTTCCAAAGCATGGAAGGTCTCTAGGACAGGAATCTATCCCTCCAGCACATCCTATTTATTGTTGTGGTGAGGTTTAGATCCCTACAGCATGTGGCTCGAGGGAATATGTTTTTCTTTAGGTGGAGCATGTCCATCAATTCTGGGTTGGACATGGCCTTGTATGTCAGGCAGAGATCACCTCTGAGTAGGCAGTATGCAACCAAGTACAGCTGGAGTTTCTTCATTCGAGCTGCATAGGGCATCTGTTTGAGGCCAGTGATCCTCCTGGTGAGGTACTTCTGTGGTCTTTCCAGCTGCTGCAGGTGTCTTGTAAGGTACATCTCAAATGGAGCGTTGTACTCTATGATGGGTCTGATGAGTGATGAGTAGAGGGGCACAATGACTGCTTTTGAACTGGATGCGAACCCTTTTGTGATTAGGTGGGCCACATAGAAGGATTTTCTAACCACTTTGGCAATGTGATTATCAAAGGAGAGATTACTATCTACTTGGGTTCCCAGATACCTTATTCACCTTATTTACCTTATTACCTTCCATATTTAGGGGACTACCACCTATGTGGTAGTTTGTGGGGTTTTTTTTTCCAAAAGGGATGACTATGCACTTTTTGGCATTTAGCTTGAGGCCACGATTTTGACATCTGGTATCCGTCTCAGAGAGACCCTTTAGGAGGATGTCTGTGTCAGATGGAGAGTCAATTACAGCCCCTAGTTTGCAGTCATCCGCGAACTTGGTCAACCATAGTCCTCCTGTGCTTGCCTGTACCTCTGAGAAGTATATGCCGAACAGGAGAGGGTCCTAGGACTGAGCCTTGGGGAACGCCACTTGTAACCGGTTTAGAGTCGGACCTAGCTCCCGCAACTCTCACCATGAGGGTTCTGTCTTGTGACACAGGGGTTTATGCTCAGGCTGATGAGCTTGTCTATAATACCAGAATGGGGAATGGTATCAAAGGCCTTTGCGAAGTCTAGGTAGGCTGTGTGTACCACCTTTCCCTCATCTATAGCCTTGGTAACTATCTCAAAGAAGTCCACCAGGTTTAGGAAGCATGATCTGCCCTTAACAAAGCCGAACTGGGTAGGGTCCAGTGTTTGGAGGTTCCCAATGTCTCTGTTAATGAGTTCCATGATGATGAGCTCCATAGCCTTGCAGACCAAAGCTAGTCAGGCTTATAGGGTGACAACCATTGCTGTGTGTAGCCTGTGGAGAAGCTGAGTTTGAACAGTGTGTTTCGGTGAGGGGTTAGTTCTTCTTTAAAATCATGTAGGACACTGCCTGGGACCCCATCCAGTCCCCATTGATGCTGTGTTTTTGGCTTTGGAGAGGGCTGTTTTAGCCTGAGTGTCTGTGATTTCAGGGGCTCTACATTCTTCTGGTATGGTTATGGGCCCTTTTGGGGGTGAAGGGGGTGATGTTTGCACTAAACCTGTCTGCCAGAATGTTGGCGATATCAGTCGGTTCAGTGTATTTTGTGTAATTCTGCACTAACTCTGAGCAGATCTGAGCATTGCCACTTAGATTCATGACATAGCTAAAGAATGCCTTGTGGTTATCTTTGGAGTCCTTGACAATTTTTCTTTCGAAGCTAGCCTTGGATGATTTTATGAGGGATCGTAGTTTGTTGCTGATACTGATCAGGGATGTCTTCCCTTCTTGGGATTTTGCTCTTGTCTGTACTAGTTTCCTCCTTCTGTTGTATTGTACTAGTTTCCTCCTTCTGTTGTATAGCTTGTTTATGGCAGAGGTCCACCAGACTGGTTTCCTTTTCTTGAAGGAGTGAGTCTTGGTTTTGCTTGGGATAGCACAATCCATGCATTCTTGTAGCTGACTGTAGAATGTATTAATAAAGGATTTTGCAGCTTGGACAGCATTATCCGTTAGCATGGGGGCTTTGAAACTTTCCACCTCGGTCTTAAGTAACGTGACGTTTGCTTCTGAAAAGTTTTTCATGGTGGTTTCCTTGACCGGAGGTGGGGGCAGAATGTGGATATCCAGACTGATTTGTTTATGGTCAGATCTAACCAGCGAGGGGTTGACCTCTGGTGTGGAACACCGGTCGCCCATGTTGGTGATGACCAGGTCCAATATGTTGCCACCTCTGGTGGGAGTGTTGACCAGTTGATCCAGGGCATTTGAGTTTATAAATTCTAGGAAATGTTGGGCAAAGGAGTTAGTACTTGAGTAGTTCTCCCAGTTAATGTTTGGGTAATTGAAATCACCCAATATTAGGGTGTTTGGTAGCACCTTTATGTTTACCAGTGTTTCCAGAAACGCAGAATGGGAGTCCTGGGACATGGTGGGTGATCTGTAGCAAGCTACAATTTGAATTGCAGTTTTGCCCATTGTTAGTTGCACGTGAATGATCTCTGAAGCATCATGCTGTGCCACCAACCTGGAGGTGTGGGTATCCTCGATGAATATGGATACACTCCCACCTTTTGTACTTTGGTCCGGGCTCTGTGGCTGAAATGTATGGTTTGAGTTGTAGCCTGGTAGTGCTGGGGTGCTCTCTAGAGCCTTAAACCAGGTTTCTGTTACTGCACATATATCAATTTTCTCCATACTGAGGAGTGCCTCAAGTGTGTGCATTTTGAGGTTTAGACTTCTGGCATTGAGTAGCATTACCCTCAGTTTTTTGTTACTTGTGCTATTTACGGCGGTGGGCTTGTCTTTTGAGCCTTGCCTAAAAAAGGCACTATGGGGATGGCAAGAGCCTTGGCCAGTACTCGAAAGCCTAAGGGTAACAGGAGCAAGCCATCTCTAGCAAAGCAGGGTGGCTTTTCGAGCATGTCATCCCAGGTGGACAGACACTGGATCCCCTTTGAATGATACCAGAAACTTAGCCAATTGTTAAAATTGATAATTTCTTCTTTATACTGTGGTATCATTCTTGGTGAGGGTAGGATGCTACTCAGGGTCAGGGTCATACCGGACTGGGCTACATGATCAGAGAGCTCTTCCATGTCTCTTTTCATGTAATCCAGGGAGGTACGGTTCAGGTCATTCACATCAACATGGACAATGACAGAATCATATTTGTACTTGTTCTGGAGTGACCCGAGTGCTTGTGTTATGTGGCGGATCCTGGCACCCGACAGGCAGCTAACAGTAACCTCCTTGTTCAGCCTAGTGAGTGGGACGTCAGTGTGCCTGACTATAGAGTCATTTATTACTAGTGTGTTGGGTATGTTATTTTGCCTTATGAGCTGTGATTGTGTGGCACACTGGTTTTGTGAAGTATGTGTTTCATGGTTTGTGTTGGGGGGGGGGTGGAGGTTGCTTGGATGCCTGCTTTGGAAGTCTCTGTTGCTTTTGCAGATTTTTATTTAGAGCCTCCGAGTATGTTTTCATGTATTTATGTGTTTTTTGCCGGTGCTGGTTTAATGGGTCTGTGTGAGACTGGTAGTGTGATGCAAGCATTTCCCTTCTCCTCTTGACTGTCTGATCCAGTACTGGGTTGAGAGAGCTTAGCCTCCAGTTTGGCTGTATAATTGCATCTTTCACATGTATTCGTGTTTGGTGGTAGGAGGAGAGGGTTGTCTGTGTACATGAGGCAGTTGTAACATTGCCTCAAAATGCCCAGATTCACCAGTTGGAATGGAGAGTACAACTGAAACTGCCCTTTGGACATACCTGGATATGTACAGTGAACTGTTTTACTGATTGGCTGGTAAGGACGAATAGAGAGCCTTGTCCTTCTGTACAGTATAGGGGGGGTGTAGTGCTAGGGTTTATAAGTGCTTGCTATGAGTTCTGAGCAAGTGCCGGGCTAAGAAATGAATGGCTTGAGTGCTTAAGTTGAAAGTTTGTCTAGTTCCAAGGGAAAAACTGAAGAGGAGACTTTGTTGAGCCGGGAATAGTTATACCCTAGCTAACTGGCGCTGCCCGGCGCGCAAAACCAGGCAAATGCAGTTTTTATCACAGGGAAATGAAAGAGATAGAAATTAGCCCAAAATGGCTAATAAACTACTAATTTCTGGGCTGAATACCACTCCTCCAGGGACAGATAGGCTGCTAAAAGATCCCCTCTCTCACAGGTGAATAGAGAAGCTTCCTTCTATCCAAGTAAGGTATGGGCAAACACAGAGACTTGTAACATAGTCCTGAATTCAGCACTAACCTGAAAACTGGACTATACTAGCTTAGAAAGGCAGGAAACAAGTATATATATATATATATATATATATATATATATATATATATATATATATATATATTTATTTTTTTTCAGAAAATAAAGCATATGTCTGTAATATTGGATGTACAGGCGGATTATACACTTTCGGTTTTATACTCTGTTTTATACACCCCTTTCTTACTTCAGTTTGTTCTACACCACTGAATAAAAGGCAAAAATTCAGTTTTCTTACATACAGTTTTAAGTCCAGTAGTGTTTTTCTATATTAGCTGAACACTTCGGAACAAAGTTCAGACCTTTCTCAAACAAGTTAGCCCATTCACTGGTGACAGTAAACCCTCTCAGATTATGCATTTTGAAGTCTTGATGGTCATTGAGAATAACACGACAGCTATTACATACATTGTTCACTTCAGCAAATACACCATCATTATTATTGTCAGCTAAAATCATTGCCATCTCATATCTCCACCCCCCCTCCTCTCCCCCAAAAGGTCCTCCCCATGGTTGGAGTGAAATTTCCCTGAATTGTCCATATTCATGTTGGAATTCTGGTTCATTCAATTCTGAATTCTCTCTGATCTCCTCAAAGTGTTCCCTAGACTTCTTCAGAATAAAGAAGTATCACTTCCTTTTAAAATCACAAAATCACATGGCAAGATCACATGACAAGTTGCATAATACAAAATTTAAAGATTTTAAAATTTCAAAAGGCTCCACACTTTTTAAACCATGTTGCCATGTTTTAACATGCCCCAATATTATACAAACATTTTATTTAAAATGTTTTTTTATTTAAAATCTGAATGTAAACACTTGCATATATGTATATGTATGCACACCACACACGTACACGCCATAAGTGTGCACACCCTCCTACACATTTTTATACCAAAACATTGCATTTCTAACAGTTTCCTTAGTTTTTATTTTTTGTTTTTTTATTTTTTATTATTTATTCCAACAACAATTCACACCTATACAGTTATTGATCTGATCAATAGCTGAAAACCTGGAATTATGTCCACGGTTTTCTATTATGTGCTTAGCCAAAGCATTGTTTGTGTTGCCTGTTTGAATGTCATATCCATGTTGATATATTCTTTTTTTTTTAAAGTATTAATAGTTTTACCTACATAAAATTGTCCGCAACACTGACAGATGGCTATATATACTATTAATGTACTATTACAGTTAAATTTGTGTTTTAACCTAATGTCTCCAAAACTGTTACCACGGATACTGTCTCCCTCTAATATAAAGTGACATTGATGACAATGCCCACATTTTTTCATTCTTCACTTGTTAGTGTCACTTTTTCCACTTTCTGTTAGATTTTTTAGACATTTATCATTTTTATATACCATTAATGGTTTGTCCCCCACCTTCTTCAAATGTTCATTTTGGGGCTCAAATATATACTCTAATTCTTGTACATAATATCCTTGATGTCATAAAATCCGGAATTAAATGACAACACCATTGCATGCCTATATATATTAACAGTGTTGTCCACCTGTGTTGAGGCCTGTCTAACTTGCGTCATTCCATCATCTCCAGTCCCTAGCAGGGGAAAAAAATGACCATTGATTATGTTGGAATACAGAGAACTTATGTGCTAATTGAGAGTTAATGCCACCAAGCCCCCGGGACTTAATGACATGGTGCAATTTCCTCGTTATTTAAAGTTAAAAGCAGAGTACCGTGTGTAGTAGCCTATTATCATTAGGTACTAAAAAATAAAATGTTTCTCAACATTTTGGGTGGAGGAAAAATTCATAATAAATAAAAGCAAACAATAAATAATAAAAAACAAGAAATAAAAACTAAGGAAACTGTTTGTGAATGGGTGCTATGTATTTGACTTCAAACAGTAACATTATTGTTGGTATTGTTGGTTCTATGTATAAATATAAATATATGAAACTTTTTAGTATACAGCATTTTAGAAATGCAGTGTTTTGGTATAAAAATGTGTAGGGGGTGTATACACACACATATTATGTGTGTTTGTGTGTGTGGGGGGTATATATACATATACATTTATGCAAGTGTTTACATTCAGATTTTAAATTAAAAAAATTAAATAAAATGTTTGTATAATATTGGGGCATGTTAAAACATGGTAACATGGTTTAAAAAGTGTGGAGCCTTTTGAAATTTTAAAATCTTAAATTTTGTATTATGCAACTTGTCACGTGATCTTGTCATGTGATTTTAAAAGGATGTGATAGTACATACTTCCTTATTCTGAAGAAGTCTGTGTGCACTCACTGACAAAAGCGCTCAATAAATTGTGAAGTCTCTTTTGGGGCTCACTCATCAAGGTTTCTATTGAAAGTCTCTTTTCATGTAATCCAGGGAGATACGGTTCAGGTCATTCACATCAACATGGACAATGACAGAATCATATTTGTACTTGTTCTGGAGTGACCCGAGTGCTTGTGTTATGTGGCGGATCCTGGCACCCGACAGGCAGCTAACAGTAACCTCCTTGTTCAGCCTAGTGAGTGGGACGTCAGTGTGCCTGACTATAGAGTCATTTATTACTAGTGTGTTGGGTATGTTATTTTGCCTTATGAGCTGTGATTGTGTGGCACACTGGTTTTGTGAAGTATGTGTTTCATGGTTTGTGTTGGGGGGGGGTGGAGGTTGCTTGGATGCCTGCTTTGGAAGTCTCTGTTGCTTTTGCAGATTTTTATTTAGAGCCTCCGAGTATGTTTTCATGTATTTATGTTTTTTGCCGGTGCTGGTTTAATGGGTCTGTGTGAGACTGGTAGTGTGATGCAAGCATTTCCCTTCTCCTCTTGACTGTCTGATCCAGTACTGGGTTGAAAGAGCTTAGCCTCCAGTTTGGCTGTATAATTGCATCTTTCACATGTATTCGTGTTTGGTGGTAGGAGGAGAGGGTTGTCTGTGTACATGAGGCAGTTGTAACATTGCCTCAAAATGCCCAGATTCACCAGTTGGAATGGAGAGTACAACTGAAACTGCCCTTTGGACATACCTGGATAAGTACAGTGAACTGTTTTACTGATTGGCTGGTAAGGACGAATAGAGAGCCTTGTCCTTCTGTACAGTATAGGGGGGTGTAGTGCTAGGGTTTATAAGTGCTTGCTATGAGTTCTGAGCAAGTGCCGGGCTAAGAAATGAATGGTTTGAGTGCTTAAGTTGAAAGTTTGTCTAGTTCCAAGGGAAAAACTGAAGAGGAGACTTTGTTGAGCCGGGAATAGTTATACCCTAGCTAACTGGCGCTGCCCGGCGCGCAAAACCAGGCAAATGCAGTTTTTATCACAGGGAAATGAAAGAGATAGAAATTAGCCCAAAATGGCTAATAAACTACTAATTTCTGGGCTGAATACCACTCCTCCAGGGACAGATAGGCTGCTAAAAGATCCCCTCTCTCACAGGTGAATAGAGAAACTTCCTTCTATCCAAGTAAGGTATGGGCAAACACAGAGACTTGTAACATAGTCCTGAATTCAGCACTAACCTGAAAACTGGACTATACTAGCTTAGAAAGGCGGGAAACAAGTATTTATATATATATATATATATATATATATATATATATATATATATATTTATTTTTTTTCAGAAAATAAAGCATATGTCTGTAATACTGGATGTACAGGCGGATTATACACTTTCGGTTTTATACTCTGTTTTATACACCCCTTTCTTACTTCAGTTTGTTCTACACCACTGAATAAAAGGCAAAAATTCAGTTTTCTTACATACAGTTTTAAGTCCAGTAGTGTTTTTCTATATTAGCTGAACACTTCGGAACAAAGTTCAGACCTTTCTCAAACAAGTTAGCCCATTCACTGGTGACAGTAAACCCTCTCAGATTATGCATTTTGAAGTCTTGATGGTCATTGAGAATAACACGACAGCTATTACATACATTGTTCACTTCAGCAAATACACCATCATTATTATTGTCAGCTAAAATCATTGCCATCTCATATCTCCACCCCCCCTCCTCTCCCCCAAAAGGTCCTCCCCATGGTTGGAGTGAAATTTCCCTGAATTGTCCATATTCATGTTGGAATTCTGGTTCATTCAATTCTGAATTCTCTCTGATCTCCTCAAAGTGTTCCCTAGACTTCTTCAGAATAAAGAAGTATCACTTCCTTTTAAAATCACAAAATCACATGGCAAGATCACATGACAAGTTGCATAATACAAAATTTAAAGATTTTAAAATTTCAAAAGGCTCCACACTTTTTAAACCATGTTGCCATGTTTTAACATGCCCCAATATTATACAAACATTTTATTTAAAATGTTTTTTTATTTAAAATCTGAATGTAAACACTTGCATATATGTATATGTATGTACACCACACACGCACACGCCATAAGTGTGCACACCCCCCTACACATTTTTATACCAAAACATTGCATTTCTAACAGTTTCCTTAGTTTTTATTTTTTGTTTTTTTATTTTTTATTATTTATTCCAACAACAATTCACACCTATACAGTTATTGATCTGATCAATAGCTGAAAACCTGGAATTATGTCCACGGTTTTCTATTATGTGCTTAGCCAAAGCGTTGTTTGTGTTGCCTGTTTGAATGTCATATCCATGTTGATATATTCTTTTTTTTTAAAAGTATTAATAGTTTTACCTACATAAAATTGTCCGCAACACTGTCAGATGGCTATATATACTATTAATGTACTATTACAGTTAAATTTGTGTTTTAACCTAATGTCTCCAAAACTGTTACCACGGATACTAATATAAAGTGACATTGATGACAATGCCCACATTTTTTCATTCTTCACTTGTTAGTGTCACTTTTTCCACTTTCTGTTAGATTTTTTAGACATTTATCATTTTTATATACCATTAATGGTTTGTCCCCCACCTTCTTCAAATGTTCATTTTGGGGCTCAAATATATACTCTAATTCTTGTACATAATATCCTTGATGTCATAAAATCCGGAATTAAATGACAACACCATTGCATGCCTATATATATTAACAGTGTTGTCCACCTGTGTTGAGGCCTGTCTAACTTGCGTCATTCCATCATCTCCAGTCCCTAGCAGGGGAAAAAAATGACCATTGATTATGTTGGAATACAGAGAACTTATGTGCTAATTGAGAGTTAATGCCACCAAGCCCCCGGGACTTAATGACATGGTGCAATTTCCTCGTTATTTAAAGTTAAAAGCAGAGTACCGTGTGTAGTAGCCTATTATCATTAGGTACTAAAAAAATAAAATGTTTCTCAACATTTTGGGTGGAGGAAAAATTCATAATAAATAATAAACAAACAATAAATAATAAAAAACAAGAAATAAAAACTAAGGAAACTGTTTGTGAATGGGTGCTATATATTTGACTTCAAACAGTAACATTATTGTTGGTATTGTTGGTTCTATGTATAAATATAAATATATGAAACTTTTTAGTATACAGCATTTTAGAAATGCAGTGTTTTGGTATAAAAATGTGTAGGGGGTGTATACACACACATATTATGTGTGTTTGTGTGTGGGGGGCGGTATATATACATATACATTTATGCAAGTGTTTACATTCAGATTTTAAATTAAAAAAATTAAATAAAATGTATAATATTGGGGCATGTTAAAACATGGTAACATGGTTTAAAAAGTGTGGAGCCTTTTGAAATTTTAAAATCTTAAATTTTGTATTATGCAACTTGTCACGTGATCTTGTCATGTGATTTTAAAAGGATGTGATAGTACATACTTCCTTATTCTGAAGAAGTCTGTGTGCACTCACTGACGAAAGCGCTCAATAAATTGTGAAGTCTTGTCAACCAGGTGTCTCTTTCGTGGCGTGAGTCCACAAAAATTGTTCTTCCAGTTTTTGGTTACCACGAGCTATGATAGGGACTGAGTCAGTTCCAAGGATCAGAACTGAACCCACAAGTTGAGAATAGAATGAAAATTAACATCATCAGATGGCTTGTTAGGCACATATCACATACCAAAGGGAGCAATGTACTCAATGATAGATCTGATGAATGCTGAAAACAGTGGAACAATTACTTCCTTGGACCTAGATACTATACCTTTGTTTATAAGTTGCTCAACACAGAATGATTTCCTCACTATTTTAAACACATGATGACCAAAGGCTAGATTATTGTCTATGTGTCCCTCCAAGTCCCTAACTGTTGTGTCAACTCTTAGGAGTGTGTTGTCAATATGATAGTGATAGTTACCAGATGTGGATGACTTCCCAAAGGATACTATTGAGCATTTCTTGGCATTTAGTTTTAGAAAAAACACACACGGAGCTGTAGAACTGCTAGAGCTGCTCAAAAAGCCTTCAAAGGAATAATTTCACAGATACTGAGCAGAATTATTTATACCAAGTTCAATTAATCAATAAATCAATTAACTGCATGACAGTATATATTAAAAAAAAAACAGTCAAATCCTCCATCAGAAGTATACAAAATATACAAAAATAAATAACGTTAATAAATAGCATTCTGTTTTATAAATTTAAATTAATTTCCAAATTTAAACCTTTGGGAGCAAGTGTACCAACTTTCCATTTCCAATAATTTTAATCCAAAGTTGCCATTTAGTTTTAGTCCATGGCTCTGGCACCAGTTGTTTGTCTGTGTCAGCCCTTCCTGAAGAACATTTGCGTTGGTGGGTAATTCAGTGACAGATCCTAATTTGTAATCATCTGCAAATTTAGTCAGCCAGAGGCCACTGACATTGGCCTTGACTTCAGAGAAATAAATGCCAAAAAGAAGTTGTCTCAGGACCGATCCCTGAGGGACTCCACTTTTGACTGGCATCTTTGCAGAGGTGTGCACCCCAATTCTAACTTCCTGGGTTCTGTCTGTGAGCCTGCTGGCTATCCACTAAGTAACATAAGGATTTGTACCTAACCTCTTGTGTTTGTCAACAATGCCTGAGTGGGGTATTGTGTCAAATGCCATGGCCAAGTCAAGGGAGGCAGAGTGAACCATTATGCCCTCATCCATTGCTTTAGTGACCTTCTCAATGAAATCTACCAGGCTGAGTAGGCATGACCGGACCTTGATAAAACCAAAGTGAGTTGGGTCCAGTGTCTGGAGGTTTCCTATGTCATGATTGATCATTTCCATGATAATACTTTCCATGGTTTTGCATACAAGACTAGTGAGACTTATGGGTCTGTAGTTTCCAAGGTCTGCAGATGGCCCACTTTTGTGCAGAGGGATGACTGTTGCTGTAATCTATTCATGAGGCATAAAGCCTATTTAAAGGCTACAGTTAAACAGCAATTCCAGATGGTCTGATAGGTCATGTTTCATAAAATAAAAAATAAATAAATAAAAAAACAGAACTATATGCCTCAAAATGTAGTGCAACCAATACGATAACTAAATCAAAACACTATGATGGAACAAAAAACAAGCCGACATCACTGGATAGTCCAAATATGTTTAATTCCACCAAGGTTAAGTGCTTTCAACCTTCCACAGAGGCCTTCATCAGAATAAACATTACTAACCAGGTTTCAAATCTTATACAGTAACATTCAATAAGTTTCAACCAATCAAATGCATCCAATCAACCTAAAGTCAATTGTAATAATTAAATACAAAAAAAAAAATCCATAAAAAAAATAAATAAACTCAACTATTTCCCTTTAAACATAAGAATTACAAAAAACAACACCTACTTATAAAAATCACTTCCTAGTGTGAACAACTGTTCTTGTAAAAAACATTTTTATAAAACATTATTTACATTTGTCATAAGATCTTCTATGCAAAACAACTTTACAGTTCACACCACTGTTCAATCCAGGTGCATTATAGGCATTAAATAATATTTGCCACTAATGTTCTCTATAATCCAATTCCCATTCTTTATCAACATTAAAATCACTAGGCACATAATAACAGTGAAGTAAATTTTTTTGCAATTCTTACACAACAGTGTGCTTCGATAATGCATTGTCAGTATTTTTACTCTTAATGGCGTACAAGTGCTCATACATTCTTTTCTCAACTGTCTGTTGGTTTTGTCTATATAAAATGAAATACATGCTGAACACTTAGCTAAGTACACCACAAAAGTTGACCCACAGTTGAATACTCCAGGTACCTGCCAAATCTTACTTCTGGTACTCAATTCAAAATATGGGCCCTCCGCTATGTACCTGCAGAAATTGCAATTCAAACACTTGAAAGTACCTCTTGTTTTCTCCTCACTCCCATAGTTGTCCTTCTCTAACAACCCTTTAAAATGTTTTGCTCTCTTGTTGATAAAAAAGGGGTGGGCCTCAAAACAGATTTTAAACCACAATTGACTTCCAAAATTCTCCAATTGTTCTTAATAATTCCCTTTATGGCACTACTGTCAGTGGTAAAAACCAAAGGGATAGACATAGACCAATCCTATAAATGGTGACAATCTGTACTGTAAATGTTGTCATCTGTCCCACCTACCGGTAAATCTCTCACTATTCTTGACAGATACCCCTTATGTCTAAACCTATTGTGCAACTCTTCTACTAATCTATCTAATACTATAGTGTCAGTGGTTAGCCTTTTTAATCTTACCAACTGATCTTTGATGATGTTGTGTTTAACATGGGTTAAAATAAAAGTACAAAGAATTTTATAATTTAACGGATGATGAGAGGCAATGTTTCATGTCAATAAAAGTAGATGTTTCCATTAGGGTAATGAAGGCAGACAAAGGGGGAGCAATGATAATGGTCAATAAAAATGATTATATAGAGAGCTTAACCTTGGTGGAATTAAACGCATTTGGACTATCCAGTGGTGTCGGCTTGGTTTTTGTTCCATCATAGTGTTCTGTTTTACGTCATATTTCATGCTATTTAGAAGGCATCCTGGGATAGTGTCTGTGCCCACTGATGCAGTGTTCTTGGCCTTAGACAGAGCATTAAGGACCTGTTCCATAGTGATATCAGGGAAGGTATTTCTTGAGGGAAGGTTGAGGGGGGAAAGAGGGGTAAAGCTGGAGATGAATTTGTCGGCCAGTAGGTTTGCTGTATCTTCAGGCTCAGTATAAGTGGCTCCATTTACAATGAGCTCTGCACACAATTGTGTATTGTCTTTGAGGTTGTGGACATAGCTAAAGAATGCCTTGTGGTTGCCCTTGGTCTAGGAGGACAAATTTACCTCAGATCTGGTTTTAGTAGATTTTATTTGTCTTCTGAGTTGCTTGTTTAGCTTGATGAGAATACTTTTATGCTGCTTTTATCCTACTGATGTTGTGATTCCACCAGGCCTGCTTGTTCTTTGATTTAGTTTTGTACTTCTTCCTGGCGGGTACAGCTGTCTCTATCCAGCTATTAACATGTTGTATGTGGTTTATGTGAACAGTTCTGCATAGGCAGCAGTGTTCTAAGGGTTTATGGGGGCTTGAAAATTTGCTGTTTACAAAATCCAGACATCTCTGTGCCTGTATGTTTTGGTGTCATATATAATTCCCAGTTAACAGTGGCATAATTACAGTCCCCATGAATATGGTATTGGGTTGGGTGATGAGTGTTTCCAATCATTTTAAATACATGGTATGGGTTTCCTGGGTCATAGAGGGGAACCTATAGTTTGCAAGGAAGTGGTATTGGATTTTGTCTACCATGATTTGAACATGAGGAAGTTCAAGTACATTGTCCTGTTTGATCAGCCTTGAGGTATGTTTATTTTTTATGTAAATTGAGACACCTCCACCTTTAGTCCCTATCTGTGTAGTAGCTGGTGTGTAGAAAGCATTATAACCTTCCACTGTCGGTGTGCTCTCCACGGCTTTAAACCATGTCTCAGTGACCGCACAGATGTCAGCATGCTCTAGGGTGAAGAGAGCTTCTAGGGAGTGGAGTTTTTTGTTTAGACAACTAGCACTGAGCACTGGAATGAGCAGTAACACCTTTAGATTTTCTTGGTTTTGATTTGCTATGTCAGAAGTATTTTCAGTTTGGCATTGCTTAAGAAAGGCATTATGGGGAAGAACAATGTTTTAGACAATATTCAAAAGCCTAGAGGGGAGAGGTGCAGACCATCCCTGGCAAAGCGGTGTGGTCTGTTGACCATCTCTTCCCATGCTGAAAAATATTGCACCCCCTTAGAATGACACCAGAAAGTAAGCCAATTATTAAATTTAGTTATCTTCTGTTCTTACTGTGACATCATCCTCGGAGAAGGTAAAATGCTGCTCAGTGCTAGGCTCATACCTGGGACACATATTCCAAGAGCACCATAATGTCTCTCTTCCTAGACTATAGTCTAGGGAGGTATGTCTCAGGTCATTTACACCCACATGGACTATGACTGTGTCATACTGGTACTTGTGGTCCATTGACTTGAGTGCAAGCATAAGGTGGCAGATCCTGGCCCCTGATAAGTAACTGATCTTGAGTTTTTCCTTATTTAGCCTGGTGAGAGGGACATTAGTGTGTCTCACAATGGAGTCTCCAATGATCAGAATGTTGGATTGTGTGGTGGCTTACCTTATGGGCTTAGAAATAGAGGCTCCATGAGATGTGGCTGTATGCATTGGCATGGGTGTTGTTTTGAAAGAGTGCATTCTGGGCTGCTGAGGGTGTTTGTTATATGTACTTTGTCTAGGAAGTATTTGGGGTTTAGGAGGGTTATATTTAAGTGCCTCAGCATATTTGAGTCTGTGTGTCTGCTTTGAATTGTGTGATGGGTGCAGCATGCGTATTACTGACAACCTTATTCACATTAATTTATTTATTTATGTGACAGTTTTGCCTCCAGTCACATTGTGTAAATACATCTCTCACATACCATATCAGTTTATTTGAGAAAGAACTGGTTGCCAGTAAACATGAGGCAATTTGTACAAGTTCATATCCATGGCAGCAGATGCTTTTTTATTGATTATTGATTGATTACATCCTCTAGTAGCAGAGAACACTCTCTCCACCACCTCAAAGGCAGAATTCTGTGGGGAGAAGGAGGCAGACAGAGCAAAGAAGACATGATTCTAGACTGTTGGCTCCCTCTGACCCAAAGGCAGCCCATCTGAAGCACACTTCAGAGCCGAATCTAACACCTTGGATCCAACAATAAAGCTACAGTTTTGAGAGTCATCCATCTCTGACACACTTGGAGCTGGTGCACTCAGAGAATGTATCAGAGCTGAAGATATGACAGTCTTTGGATCTGCTACAGATGGTCTGGAAGACTTGGATCCAAGGGCTCTGAAGCCAAGGGTCAAATTGGAGAAGGAGCCAAGAGAATTGGAGTAGAACTGCAAAAAGTCTCCAGACCGAAACTCCCATCTGAATCTGTGCGAGAGAAACTTCATCATTCTATCCACGTCTGTTTCTGTCAAGCTCATGGAAGAATGAGAGGAAAAGGCCAATGAAGGGGGACTAGAATGGCGGTGTCACTCTAAAAAAATTGATGGCAGCCTGGAAGGAACAGGGTCAAGAAAGGGTGCATACCAGGTCAGAGGGAGTGATTTTGGATCTGAAGGTAACAGATCGGGCATCTGAGGCAGACGGATCCAAAGATTTAGTCTTCGGATCTGAACGTTTTGATACTTTATGGGCTGGCTCCGTGGTAGGATCAAAAGACGGAGTGGAGGATACAGAAGGGTCTGATGGCCACTTTCTGGGCTCCTTTTTGTCTGCTTTGGAGTTTTGACTTTAATATAATGATTCTGAGAGGGTTGTAGACAAAAGACCTTTCAAAATAAGCAGATATTTTCAATCAACTAAGACCTGCGGATTAAAATCTTCGAAAATATTACACAACACCTTTAGGTGTGCTGGACCCAAACAAGAGTCATGAGCATCCGACAGATGGATCTTATGCCTACACTCTGCAGTTTTTAAAGCCAGAAGGTTTTTCACCCATCTTAAAAAAAAGGCAGTATAATAATAAGAGTTATTTTTTTAATTAGAAAAAAAAGAAAACAAAAAATACCAACAATGGTAATTAAAAAAACTACCACAAGAGCAAAATGCAGAAAAAAAAACCAACAATGGTAATTAAATTACACTAAGTAAAGTGTAGGATAAGGGAGGAATAACCATATATATATAAAAAAAAAAGGATAAAGATAGCCAAAAAAAAATAAATTAACAATCTGTTTACTTATCCAGTCAGAAAACACTAAAGCTCGAGAGCTTACAGCGACCATGTCTGTACATGAAGGTGGCATACAAGATCTGCAGTACGGTAGGGGACTACAGCATTATAGGTAAGGGAGGAACTCAAGAGTATCCATCCATGCATCCATCCTCAACCCCTTTCCCCATTTTGCCCATGGGGCCAGGGTGTCAGTTTAACAGTGACAATCATCTTGAGCTAAGCTTTACACCGCCGGGTGGTTAGCCCTGCCACAATAGTTCATCCATTCCACTCACTTGCACACACACTCGCATCTATCAATGCCAAGGTCAGATCCCACAACCCATTTGTTGAATCAGATGACAATAGACAACATTAGATCTTCACTCTCTCATATGGAATCTGTCAGAGGTATCATGAGAATCATAGATATGATGAGACCCAAAATACTGAGGTATTCCCTCATAGTGACCATAGTCTAAGTTGAAATTCTGGGAAATAGAACTAGATATAGATCTATTTTTTTCTTGAGGAATAAATGCTCTTTGAACTCAGGTGTCCAGCTGACACCCCCCCCCCCCCACACACACACACACACACACCACAGTCCTATGTGAAGGAGTCATAAAAGACTAAAAGACTTATGGATGTTATCTTACATTCCTAGCTTGTGTAAGAAATTCCGCACCCACTTAACAGATTCCTGACACTTTGAAAAGGGCTCTGCAAAGATCAGCAAGTCACATAAATATAGAAAAATGTGGATACCCTCTAGCCTGCAATGAACTATAATCAGAACTAGACACTTTGTTGTATCCACTGCACCAAGCATGTTCACAAAGTGTAAGGGAGAGAACTGATAATGTGATCCAGGAACAGAAAATCTTAAGAAATGCCCGATGTCCAGATAAATAGGGATGTATTGATAAGCATCTTTTAAATATAATGTTATCAGGAAATTTGAATGAGGAAGAAGAGGTAATGGGGTTGTGAAGTGAAAGCATTTTGAACTTGAGCAACAACTTTAGGATAGAACTGGTCTCCAAGTGTTTTCTTTCTTTGGCACTAAAAACATCCTTGAATAAAAACCTTTCCCAATCTGGGAAGAAGCAGCTGGTTCTATCACTCCCTGAGACAGCATATGGTGAAGGCAAGGGGGAAATAGAGGAGTCTGGTCTGCTGGGTGAGGAATAACCCCTTGGAAAAGTGGAATTTCCTTATACTGCCATCTGTAATCTTGATAAATTATCTTCAGAACCCATTTATCTGAAACTACCTGTTGCCAAAGAGAAGAATACAGATTCATACTTTCTGGAAGGGGAAAAGGGACTGCCAGCGTTGGAGGGGGACAAAGTCCCTTAAATAGTCATTCTGGTGGGAGGGGGGCAAAGTCCATTAAATAGTCATTCTGAATTGTTGGACTGTCATTGTTTTTTTTTTGGGGGGGGGGCTGTATTGTTTTTGGAACCCCTCTGACATTTCTTCTTAAACATGTGTTTACTCACATTTTAGTGACACTAATTATTTTGTTTTTTGCTGAAACTGGGTAAAGGGTTATAAAAACTCTGAGAAAATTTAGAAAAGTCTTAAGAGAGGGCTGGAAAATCTTAAGACATTCTCTGTATTAACTTAACCCTTCCATTACACTTTCTGATAAACTCTACAGCAGATGAACCAAAAACTAAATTTCTGTCGGAAGGAAAATTTAAAATCTAATTTTTCACATAATCTGGGAGGTTCTGAGAACACAGTCAAGCAAACCTCCTCAAAATCATACCAGTGGCCATAGTCCAGGAAGAAGTATCATCTGAGTCGTACACTGTTATTAAATTAATGAGTTTTGTCCTGTAAGATGAAAAAAATTAAATTAGAGCAGATTTTTCCTCACAAGAGGAAAGTGAGATAAACCATTCCTCATACTTTCTCAATTAGTCAGAATAAAATTTGACATATAGGCCTGACAATTAAAAATTCTGAAAATCAAAGTTGCAGAAGTGTGCACTTTTCCCCTATACTTTTCAATAATCTTAAAAGAAAAATAAAATAAGAAAAAAGTAAACCGGCACCACTGCACTCAATAAACTTTATTGTTTGCTAGCAAATAAAGTTTATCGAGTGCAGTGGTACCGGTTTACTTTTTTCTTTCTTTTACGTTTAACTTGTAAGTATTTACCAGCTTTGTCTAAGTGGTGGAACCTAATACCTGTTGCTTTTACTGCCACTGTTCAATAATCTTCCCATCCTTATCAGAAAGAGTAGGACTGGAGTTAACTAAACTCAGTGTATCTGTCCCTTCGTCTTCCCATCTAGATTCAGAATCTTGTATCTCCTCAGGAAAAAAGCATCAGCCTGAAATAAACCCTGTTTCATACCTGGTAAACTAGTCCTGTCTTATTTTGTGAAAGGAAAAATGGGGGCAGCAGTGTTATTAATGGCAGCAGCAGCTTCCCTCTGACCAAATAAGGAAGTCTTCCCTGTTCCCTCTTCTAGGACCAGTAAGAGTGTCTCTCCCCTGTTCAGTGACATGGGACCCCTAGAGCCAGCGAGGACATGTTTAACCCCCAGTCCAAGATGGCTGTGGGTGGTACACCACAGGGATCTGGGGCAAAAGATGAGTGGTCTGAGGAACCAACGTTGGTGACAGCTGAGTCACCCACTTGCGGCTGAGACAAGTTGCTAGCCTGGTGTGGTAACAAAGGCTGCTTGCTTAACGTTTCTTTTTGTGGATGGAAGAAGGACAGACCATGGGATCAGTAGTTTCTTCCATGGTCAAGCCAAAAAGGTGCCTCTTTCCCTGGAAAATGAGCAGCATAAGCTGGTAAAATTTTATTAAAGTCACTTTTATCTTTAAAAAATTATAGTAAAAACACTTTAAAACACTCTGACAGCCAACAAAGATAAAATAAACACAATTTATCCACATAAAAAATGGTTTTCAACTACTGTAAGCAACTTTTAAAATGACAAGAAAAAAGTGCGGTCCCATTTAAAAGTACAGTTCAGTCTTGTGACAGTCCATTAAAACACAAAGTCATAGCTTTCTATTTACAAATATATGATTTTCAAGTGTCAAGTTTTCTTTTCTCCATTACACCTGCTTCACATCCTCAGTAAAAAGATGCCTACAAGGTATTAAGATTCTATCATCCAGGCAGTCAGTCATGGTTTTTTTTGGGGTCAGGTTGTATGAAACACCCTTTTTTCTTGTGTGAGTAGATCCAATGTATGAGGAAGCTTGTGGTAATTGCCCCTGGTTATTTCTAAAATAAGGGAGAACCATGTTTGCCTGGGTCAGAAGGGAATCTTGGGGGATTCCTTCTGAATCTTCAGAATGCCCATGGACATTAGTGGAAAGGTTGGAAAAATATACAGGAACATTCCTGTCCAAGCCAAAGAAAAAGCATCTGTCATCCAGGGCTTTTTGCATGGAATCCTGACACAGAAGTTTTCCAACTGATTGTTTTGCTTGGAGGTAAAAAGATCTGCTTGAGGTGTTTCCCGTAGCTGGATCAATTATTGGGAGACCCCCTGATTCAGTTTCCATTTGCAGGGTCTGTCCTGATCCTGCTCAGTTTGTCTACCACAAAATTTTGCTCTGATGGTATGCAGGATGCCTGTAGAGTGAGTTTGTGCTGAAAAGCTATATCCCGTGCTTATATGGGTAGTCTTCAAATGGGGCAAGATCTAGTTCCCATTGCTTGTTTATGTACCACATCACAATGGTGTTGCCTTTAAACACTTGCAGAGGTCCTGGGGACCATAGATGATTGAGACAGTTGAGAGTATTTTTAAGTGCCAACAAATATTTTATGTTTATGTATTTTAGCCTGTCTTTTATGTTCCAAAGACCCTGCACTTTTATCTCCTTAAACACTGCTTCCCAAGCAAAGCCCAATGCCCTTGTTGTGACCCACTGTGTTTGAGCGAGGAGGGAGAGTGGGAGAACTGGATTCTAACAAATTTGGTGTCTCCACCACAAAATCTCTCTTCACCATCTCAAAACTGGAATCTGAAAAGTTATGGGATGTTGAATTTGGGACCAAAAATATGTCAGGTACCATTGCATTTTTATCCTGTGGAGTCTTACAAGAGGCATCACAAAAAATATAGAGGCCATGAGACCAGAAAGCCTGAGAAACTCCGTGTCTGAGACAGTACGGTGGAAAAACTCAGGACTAGATCTAGATAACGGTCTACTTTTTCCCGTAGAAGAAAAGCTGTCTGAATTAAGGTGTCCATGGTGGCACCCCAGGAAAACAAGCCTATGAGAAGGAGTTTGGGACCCCAGTCTGTGTAGGAAATCCGTTATAGAAGAGAGAATTATAACACTTTAAAAAAGACTCTGTAAAGGCTAAGCAAGTTGTCTAAATAAGGAAAAATGTGAATCCCTTCCAGTCTGCGAAAGGCTATCACAGGAGCTACATACTTTGGGAATACCTTTGTAGCAGTGGATAGAACAAAGCATAATGCAGAGAAATTATCCAGTCACAGAATATCTTAAGAAAGTCAGAAATCTGGATCTACAGGAGTGTAATGATATGCATCTTTTAAACTAAGGTCACCACAAAATACAAATGAGGAATGAGGGGTAACAAATTGTGAAAGGATAACATTTTGCACTTGGGCACTATCATAAACAGGATCAGAAAAGAAAGGTCCAGAACTGCTCTCCAACAGTCTTCCTTTTTTGGCACCACAAAAGTTCTTCATTAACATCTTCCTCCTAACTGAGCACGAGCGGTCATCTACATCATGTGACAGCAGATGTTAAATGACAGGAGGGAAAAGAGGAGTTTGGTCTAATGAGTGGAGGGTGGGGGTGGGGGTGGAATTCCTTGAAAAGGAGGGAGTGATTCCTGCTGCAATATGTAACTATGATGGATTACTTTCAGAGCCCATTTGTCTGAGACAGTCTGTTGCCAAAGAGATAAATGGAGGTTCAGACTTTCTGGAAGAATTAATGGTTTGCCAGGTTGGGAGGGGAACTCTGTATATAGTCATTCAGACCTATTAGAATGTCCTTTGTTCTGAGAGGGTCCAACTTTCTTTCTGAAACCTGACAGACATTGAAGTTTAAATGTTTGCTTACCAGCATTTAGCTAGGTTTGTTTATTTTGCTTTTAAAAGGAAGGCTGTAGGGGTAGCATAAAATCCCTTGGTAAACTTGGAGAAAATAGGGTGAAAAATCTGAGAGATCCCTTGAATCAGCTTACCTCTCTCATCACACTTTTTAAGGGCCTCTGCAGCAAATGCCCCAGAAACTCAATTTCTGTCCAAGGGGAGAACTCAAATTTTCATTTTTGATATTTACTGGGAGGTTTTGGCAATGCAGCCAAGCAAACCCTCTCATAACAGTTCCAGTGGCAGCAGCCCTGGAAGTGGCCCCCGCAGAATCATAATCACATTTCAAACAGTGAGTAACCAATTGATGTAAAGGAGGAATTAAATTACATATAGCAGCTTTTTCCTCAGAAGAGGAAATAGATATATTTGTCATATTCTAAAATGAGGCAAGTGTAAAGTTTAACATATGAACTTGATGGCTGACAATTCTAAAAAATGTTGTAGAAGAATGATCTTTTTCCCAAATCTATCAAAAGACTTCCCTTCATTCAGAAGTAGAGGGATGGACACTGACAAACTGATGAGCTGCAGCTGTGTTTACTAAAGTAGCAGATGTTGAGACTGATCTGGGATGAGTGCATAAAACTTATAAAATTGAACTTTAAATAATGTATCTGCATTCTTGAGGACAGCAGGTTGGCTGCCTGGCAAATTATAGATTGTGACAAAAGCATCCTTCAGTGCTGAAAAAACAGGAGGAACTGGGGTAGGAATCTCCAATTGTAATAAATGATAGCACTTTTTCCAGTGGAATATTAGTATGTTCCCACTGAAACAACTCATTTGGTCTGAAATAGTTTCAGAGAAAGACAGTCTTTCAGAAGGACTTGCTGAAGTTACTTTCTTCTCAGAATCTTAAACAGAAATGTTAGGGAGACAAAACAGAATGTCATTTCACACTTGTTTTATGGTTCAAGCACTTGCATCTTTTCAAAAAATGAAGAACCTCTTTTTCTTAACATAAACAGCTAAAGTGGAAATGTCAACAGGGTGAATTAACTCAGTGAATCACTCCTGTCCAAAGTGACAGAGACATGAGAAGAAACATAGGAAGAAAGAAGAAGAAAGACACTTTAACAGCCAGTTTTGGTGGGAAAGGACCTCATTCCCAGGAGAAGCTTGGCAGAAGAAGTCAGTAAAACAGCCAAGTTATTAAAAAAAAAGTAACTTTTCCCTCTAAGACCCATTAAAAAGGCACTTTAAACACTAACCAGAGCCTTCAAAAGTAAAATAACAGAACTTTTTTCTTAAAAATAGTAGTTTAAAATTAGTAGCCAAAGTCCAAGATAGCACCTAAGAAGGAGAAAAAGCAGTCCACGACCAAATAATGAAAAACACTTCTTTAATGTACAAAACAAAAAGCTTAACTTAAATCACCGAATTTTCATTCTCAATACAGACTTCATCAGATGCAATGTACCCCATACTGCCATTCATTTATAGTCCCATCAATTATCTAATTAAAACCATTTCAAAAATCAATTTGTCCTTAAACAACTAAATTCAGAGATAATGGGCAAAAAGTGAAAACTGTGACTGATTCTTATAGCAACAAGCTGAATAAACTGTCTAAGCTTATGTTGAGGGTTAGAACTTTAGATATTGAAAATGCATATTTAAAGCAGTGTTTGAAGGTATTGTGCCAAAAGGCTTACATGTACGCAAGTATCCCAATAATGTGCAACCAGGGAGTGTTTTTCACAAAGAACTTTTAGATGTTTTTAATAGGTGTGGACTTGATATAGTAAAGGCAATTATAAATGAAAATGAGAGGCTTAAGGAAGTGGTTCAGAAGGAAATTGAAGAACTGAAGGAGCACATTAAAAATTACTTAATTTTTACTATTACCTCTGAAAAAAAGTAAAATAAGTAAATAGTGTGGGAAAAAATAGCCAGGGAATTGTTATGGCTAGGCTTGTATAGGCCCTAGGGCTGACAGCCTAGTACCAACCTATGAACCTATGAAAAAGAGAAATATTTTAACATTAGGAAAGGTGTAGATGACAAATTCAAAGGCTTTCGACACAATACCCCACTCGGGTATTGTAGAAAAACTTACCAGCTTAAATGTAAACCCATATGTCACAAGATGGGTTGCAAACTGGCTTAAGGACAGAACCCACAGGGTTAGAGTTGCTGGCGCTATGTCAGACTCCAAGCCGGTCACAAGTGGTGTCCCACAGGGCTCAGTCCTTGGCCCCCTATTGTTCGGCATCTACTTCTCAGAAGTACAGGCCAACATGGGAGGACTTTGGCTGACAAAGTTTGCAGACGACTGCAAACTGGGCGCCATAGTGGAAAGTGCATCGGACATGGATATCCTTCAGAAGGGACTCACAGAAACAGATAGCTGGTGCCAGAGCCATGGTCTGAAGTTAAACGCCAAAAAATGTATAGTCATACCCTTCGGGAAAAACAAGGTAACCCCAAGCTACCATATAGGTGGCAATCCACTAAGCACAGAAGAGGTTATCGGGGACCTGGGGACCCAGGTTGACAGTGGCCTTCCTTTTGACACTCATGTTGCTAAAGTGGTTAGAAAGACCTTCTACATTGCCCACCTGATCATGAAGGGATTCACATCCAGATCTAGTGAGGTCATTGTTCCCCTGTACTCTTCATTTATCAGACCAATGATCGAGTACAATGCCCCATTCGGGATGTATCTCACCCGACATCTGCAGCAATTGGAGAGACCCCAAAAGTTCCTCACCAAAAGGATAAAGGGACTCCAAAATCTGTCATATGCTGCCAGATTGAAGAAACTCCAGCTCTATTCAGTCGCATACTGTCTGCTCAGAGGTGACATGTGCCTGACATACAAGGCCATGTCCAACCCGGAATTAATGGACATGCTCCACCTCAAAAATTCCAAATCCACCAAAACCACTAGAGCAAGTGACTTAAACCTTAGCACGGATATAAATAGGACGTGCTGGAGGGATAGATTTATCACTCAGAGACTCCCTATGCTGTGGAATAAAATCCCGGTCCATGTGAGGCAGAGCACCTCGCTGGCTCTGTTCAAGAGAAATCTTGACCTGTGGATGGGAGATCGTAGGTTTACCCCGGGAATCATCTCTGTGTCACTGCTGGACACAGGCACAACAAACTAATGGGTACAGTATTTGTTCATATAAGAGGTGGCGTAAGCCACAAAACTTTGGGCTAGGCTTATAAATGCCTTAGGGCAGATAGCCTAGTATAAACCTATGAACCTATGAACCTAAATGTGAAGAACTAATTAACAGGAAATTAAGAAAACTAGAAAGGGATGTGCATGAATACAGAGAGAATAATAGGTTATGTCTTACCATAACGTTCCATGTTAGTTGTCTTCTTCTCGCCTTCTTTCTTGCTGGATGGGTTCGGAGCCGATCCTCGGCTCCAACTCGGCCTATACTATAGCTCGAGAGCTAGTTTTACTGGCTCGAGGCAGCCCTATATCCCACAATACCATGCGCTAACTCCCCAGATCTCGTTTGGAAGCTAAGACATAGTATAAAAAGTAATATTATAATAATAATATTATAATCCTCTTTTACGAGTACAGATTACCTGCTAGTAACACTAAGGATACAAGGAAAGACGCAACATATTGTATCTCCAGAAATGGAAGGACTCAGAACCTCGAGTCTATCCAGGCTAGGGGGCAGGAGGGAGGGACGCAAGAAAGAAGGCGAGAAGACAACTAACATGGAACGTTATGGTAAGACATAACTTCTTAATGTTAAGTTGTCATTCTCGCCTTCATTCTTGCTGGATGGGAAAGCGTCCCTAGCATCTTAGTCCTGGGTGGCTCAATGGAACAGACTCCTGAGTACAGTGGAACCAAAATCAGCTCTATTTCTGGAGGCTAGATCAAGCTTGTAATGGGCAATAAAGGTATGTTTGGACGCCCATGTAGCTGCTGCACAAATGGCATCTAGTGGTAACCTTGCTTGAAAAGCTGTTGAAGTTGATAGTGCCCTGGTTGAATGAGCTTTAGGCCTAGAGGGTAGTTGCCTGTGTCTCAACTCATAGATCAAGGTAATAATAGATGTCAGCCATCTGGAAAGAGTAACTTTCGATACTGGAAGCCCTTTCTTGCCTGCAGCATAAGAGAGGAAGAGCTAGTCTGACTTTCTGAATTGTTTTGTCCTGTCTAGGTAATACCGTAATTGGCGATGAACATCTAATGAATGTAATTTTTGTTCAGCCCTGTTGGTATAGTCTGGGAAAAAGACGGGCAAATCAATGGAGTGGTTTAGATTTGCTTCCGATAACACTTTTGGTAGGAAGGAAGGGTTTGTTCTGAGAGTTACCCTATCTTTATGAAAAACCAAATAGGGAGGGGGACGGACAGACAAGGCTTGAAGTTCCGATACCCTTCTGGCAGATGTTATAGCTACTAAAAACAGCGTTTTCCAAGAAAGAAGCTTGAGGGAGCAAGAAGCTGCCGGTTCAAAAGGGGGTAGAATTAGTGAGGTCAGAACTAAATTCAAATCCCATTGTGGGGGTGGATCTTTGACTGGAGGTCTGAGCAACAAGGTGCCCTTGAGAAAGGCTTTACAGAGTTTGTGGGACATAATATTTGCTTCTGAGAGTCCAACATGAAAATTAGCAATGGCCGCTAATTGTACCCTGATAGTGGCCGATGATGACCCCGAATGAAAAAGCTCTGCCAGAAAGTCTAGAACCTCATGAATGGGTGCATGGAAAGGATCTAGTTTGTGCCCAGTGTGAAAAACGCTTTCATTTACTCGCATAAGTCTTCCTAGTACTGGACTTATGGGAAGCCAGAATGATATCACGAACAGGAGGAGAAATAAGGGGAAGCCTGGCTATGGCTGGAAGTGGAGCAACCAAGCTGTGAGGTTGATGGAATGTAGAGACTGATGCAGCTTGCCCATGAGGTGGGTCAACAGATCCGGAAGGGGTTCCAGATGCCAAGGCTGTTCCAGTAGGTATTTGTGCAGGAACGGGAACCAAACTTGTGGAGGCCAAAACAGGGCAATGAGGATCATTTTGGATCTCAATGCGGTTGCTTTCTGAATTAGTTGTGGGATCAATGGAAAGGGAGGAAAGGCATAAAGAAGACCCCGGGGCCAAACGTGAACAAGAGTGTCTCTGAGGGGCTGGCCTGGTAGAGGAAAAAGTGTGAAGAAGTTGAGGCACTTGCTGTTTTGCGGAGTTGCGAAAAAGTCGCAGCAAGGCTGGCCCCACTTCCGAAAAATTCCGTCTACTACCGCTTGATTTAGAGACCACTCGTGAGGCATGAGGATAGTTTTGCTCAATCTGTCTGCTATGACGTTGGACTTCCCGGGGATGTGCATTGCTATCAGAAACCGTTGAGATGAAATCGCCCATTGCCAAAGTCTGAGTGCTTCTCGACAGAGGGGGTAGGACCTTGTTCCGCCCTGCTTGTTTATGTACCACACCACAGACATATTGTCCGTTTGAATTGCTATAGTTCCCGTGGGAAGAGAGCTCTGAAGGGCCTGCAACGTCAAAAGCACCACCCTCATCTCCAGGACATTTATGTGCAGGTGGCATTCTGACTGTTGCCAAGTGCCCTGGACCATCCTGCCCTGATAATGCCCCCCCCCCCACCCGATCAGGGAGGCATCCGTTGTGACAGTGGCAACTGGAGGGGGGAGAACAAAGGGTCTGCCCTGAAAAAGCTGAGGGGAAACCATCCACCAGGAGAGATGTTTCTTGCAAGATGGTGTTATAAAAATGTTGTGGGTCATTGGCAGCTGTTGAAAGGACCAATGAGAAAACAGCATCCACTGAAGGAGTCTCATGTGGAAGCGGGCTAATGGAAGTAGAAGAATCGCCGCCGCCATGAGGCCCAACACTTTCAATACTAGCTTGTCTTGGACTCTGCTGGGCTGAAACAGAAGCTGAACATTCCGCCTTATGTCTGTCACTCTCTGAGGTGGTAATGTTGCAGACATTTCTGTGGTGTTTAATACTGCGCCTATAAAGTTTATACATTGACAAGGTGACAAGGAGGACTTTGCAAAATTTATAGAAATACCTAGGCTGTTGCAAAGTTGGATAGTGTAATCCCTGGCCATTATGAGATCCTGTTTGGTGGTAGCGGAAATGAGCCAGTCATCTAAGTATGGAAACACCTGGAATCCTTTTTGTCTCAGGTGAGCCGTGACCACTGCCAAACATTTGGTGAACACCCAGGGGGGGGCTGTGGTGAGACCAAAGGGCAGGGCCCTGAATTGAAAATGACTGACTCCCAGCCAGAAGCGGAGAAACCTCCTGGAGCGCCTGTGTATTTTTATGTGGTAGTACGTGTCCTGGAGGTCTAACGAGCACATCCAGTTGTCTCTGCCCAAAAAGGGTAGAATGGACTGCAGTGTTACCATCCGAAATTTTGTCTTTAATACATAGTTGTTTAACCTGCTGAGGTCCAAAATGGGTCTCCAATCTCCTGTCTTTTTTGGTACCAAAAAGAATCTGGAGTAGATTCCGGATCCTAGCTGATCTGCTGGGACTGCCTGGATGACTCTTTTGTTTAACAGCTTTTTTATTTCTAGCTGAGCCTGACCCCTTTGTGCGGGTGGTACGTCTGGTAGGGGTTTTGGTGGTTGTACCGGAGGGAAAGTGAAAGGAATTTTGTAACCCTCGGATATGATCTTCTGTACCCATGTGTCTTGGGAGATGGATTGCCAGGCTTCTGGGTACAGAGATAATCTTCACCCGACTGCCTCCGAAGGCATACAGTCGGGCAGCTTCTCAGGGATTCTGAAAAGGTTGGTCAGGGAAAGATTCCCTGGAACCCTGGTTCTGTGGACCCCCTCTGCCCCTGGGGCGGCGTCTGTTATTATTCCCCCCTCTGCCTCTAGGGGGAAATTCACCACGTGTGGCAGGCGCGACTCCCTGTGGTTTGCGGAACCACATCTTTCCACCCCTCTGTCCTTTAGGATAAGGTCTAGAAGGCGTGGAAAAACGGACTCCCACGGCAGAGAGAGTCTTACCATCTTGCTCGCATCTGGTGAGGGTATTCTTCACCTGAGGCCTGAACAATTCCAAACCGCCAAAGGGGGTGTTGGTGAAGGATGCCTTAAAGGGGTCAGCAAAGTTACAGAATCGCATCCAAGCGTGACGTCTCAACGCAACACCTGTGCCAGCGGCCCTACTCACTCCATCAGCTGCATAAGAGATAAGCCGCATGGAGGAGTTAACAATGGAGTTCAGGGTAGCCAACTGAGAGTTTATTTTGTCCTTAAACCCCGCAGCAGAAGGATCCTGTACTGTTTCATCCAGCTCTGTGAGCAAGTCTCTCTGAAGGCGGGTGAAATGACATAAATAGTTCAGCGATCGCATAGAAAATGTCGCTGAAGCAAAGTTCCACTTGCCATACCTGTCCATGGTCCTGGACTCTTTGTTAGGAGGATGAACAGATACAGAAGGATCAGCTAATTCCTTCTTAGTGGCTGCTGCTACCACCATAGCATCAACTGAAACACCTTTGGTAAGAAAGGATTTGTCATCTGGTGCAGAAATAAATTTAGTAGGCCTCCTAGGGGTAGGTTCCATTGAATCAGGAGCTGCCCATGCCTTTATAGCCACTACCTCCATTAGTGGGTCGAAAGGGGGAGACACCCAGGAGGTGGAAGGGCGAGATCCAATGGCGTCAAGGTAAACTGACTCGTCCTTGGAAGGTTTGAGAGTGGACCAATTTCCCCTCTGTCTTAGGATCTCCAGAATGTCTGAAAAGGAGACATCCTCAGAGGGGGATCTGGGGGAACCCTCCGACTCATCCAAGTCGGTGTCCAACGTGACAGACTCGGGGGAGTCTATGTGCTTCCTCTTGCACTTTCTTTTCCTAGGGGGTTCCCCTGAAACTTCAGGGGAGCCCTCGGAAGAGGAGGAGACACCCAAAGTGGGTACCCTATGCTTTGGATCTCTGCTGTCGTGTATAGGAGGGTGGCCAGAGACCATAACAGGCACTACAGAGGGAGGAGCCACAGAACTTAACCTTGGAGTGGACACTGGGTCCAGCACACTCCTCATCACCTCAAAGGCTCCCCTATCAGACACCAAAGGTAGCCCGGCTCCGAAGAGGCCGGAACCGCCCCCGGAACCGGCAGAGAAGGCTCTGAGAATGATGTCGGGGCCGAACTAACCAGAGCCGAAGCTCTGAGAGGGAGAGCGGGGTCGGACAAGGGTCCGATGCCACTCGCCCCCTCGGAGCCGACAATGGAGTCCCGGCGCCCGGACCTCTCCATGGACAGAACCAATAAAGAGATCGGAGCCGACGACACCGGAGCCGAAGGAGGAGGTATCGGCTCCGACGTGGGCAAGGTCACAGTTCCGACGAACTCCGGCTCCGAACTCGAGAGATGAGTCGGAGGAGGAATGGATAACTGTATTGAAGGAGCCACAGTCTGGTGAGACGGGCTCTGAAGCATTTGGGCCAGCACCTAAGATTTTATGAGTCTACTGACCACCCTCTCGATGTCGTGGTCGGAGAGCCTGGAAGACCTCGATGAATGAGTCCTATGACTCCGCTCCGATAGGAGGGGGGACCTCGGAGCCGATCTGACGGACTCTAAAGAAGGGGACCTAGAGCGCTTGCGCGCTGGGGTCGGCTCCGATGATGGTTTCGAAGCGGAACCCACTTTGCTCACCTCGGAGCCAGACAGAACTGAGGTCGGAGCCATCTCGACAACACCAGCCCTCAGCTCAGAAGCTGGAGCCGAGGGTTTGGCAGTTTTTGGTGACTTCCCGGAGCCAGACTTGGACGGGGAGTCATCAGGCTTTAACAAGCCCCTTAGGATGAGCTTGTTACGCCTTTCCTGTAGGACTCTTGAACTAAATCCGTGACAAACGGAACAAGAGTCCTGCAGGTGTAAAGGCCCCAAGCAATAGACACAAGAAGTGTGACCGTCTGTCAGAGACATTTTCTGACAGCACGAGTCACACTTCTTGAATCCCGAGACCTTAACATCTTTGGACATTGCCCTAAAGACAGTCACTCAATCAGCACACACACTCACTCACTTACACACAAGGGGGAGATGAGGGGGCTGACTAGAACAACAACACACACACACAGGGGTGAGTAAACAGAAAAACTAAAGCCTATAGGCCTGATTATAAAAGTTAACTAAAGGGGTGAGTAGGGCTTACGAAACAAACACTATTAAGTAATAATATCGATAGGGAACAAATGTAGGGATAATAACCTAATAAACTACCTCAAAAAATAGAAACTTTGTTGAAAAATTCCTTTTACTGACCTGAGCCGGTAAAAAAAGCAACCTCGCAGCAAAGCGGCAAACGAGATCTGGGGAGTTAGCGCATTGTATTGTGGGATATAGGGCTGCCTCGAGCCGGTAAAAATAGCTCTTGAGCTATAGTATAGGCCGAGTCTGAGCCGAGGATCGGCTCCGAACCCATCCAGCAAGAATGAAGGCGAGAATGACAACTTAACATCATGAGTTACCCCAAACCAAAAGATTTTAAAGATGTGATGAAAACAATGTGTTGAATAATGATAGAAATCAAGAATATAATTCTAGGGGAGAAGGACAGGGTAGTGAAAACATGGGAGATTTAGATGATTTCTCAGAATTCCTGCCCCTTCAAAGATCAGAAAGGCTGAAAAATAAAACACCTCCCCAATATCAACAACATTTTTATTGGGGGGGGTATTAACATGTAAATGTATACCCTATACGTATGCAGACAATTTGGATAAAGCTTCAGAAATTATTACTAAAGTAATTGCAGGTACACTAGGAATGACGTCAACATTTATAATTTTAGTAACATTGTACTTGTTAATGAACATTTCAGCCTTCTTTCAAAAAGGAAGACCTAGCAAGAACTATCTTAGATTTACAGATGTGTGTAAGAAGCGCAACAGAGCAGGGTAAATGAAAACAACGTGAGGAAGAAGAGTACTTATAACTCCTTTACACCTGCAATTGAAAAACTTTGAAGGCATTGTGGAGAAGCAAATCAGAAAGGAATTATCGAAAGTTAGGTATAGAACCAATTTGAATACTGAAGAGAAAATAATTTTGTCTGAGTTAAGAAAAAACAAGGATATCAGGGTTATGAAACCCGATAAAGGTGGGAGGATAGTTATAATAGATGTTATAATGTATGAAGGCAACATGAATAACATTTTAGGTGACACCAATAAATATGCTACTGCATCTAGGAATGAGATTAATATTTCATACAGGAAAATTGACCTGGCTTTAAATGACATGCTACTAGAGGGGTTGATTGACCAGAATACCTATAACTTTTTGATACATGAAAAACCAAGAATACCCACAATCTTTGGAATTCCTAAGGTTTATAAAAATGAGGCAGACCCCCCCCTTAAGACCAACAGTTGTGGCTGAAGGGTCAAAAATGTCTTCACTGGCAAAATATGTAGATATGAAACTACATAAATTATAGCTTAGGAAAAAAAGTATTTTGAGAGATTCTTGGGATTTTTTTAAGGGAAAGCAAACAAGAATTGTATAGTGACAATACTGTCTTTGTTACAAAAGATATATGAAGTGACAGCCAAAAGAAAAGCTGTCTTTCAAGACAGAAATTTTATATCTGCAGTAGTTGCTGGTTCAAACGGAGGCAGGGTGAGTTTTTCCAGCACAAAATTGAGGTCCCATGCAGGCGTTGGTGCTCTCCTGGGAGGCCTTAAATTTTTGGCCCCTCTGAGATACTGTTTTAGCAGTGGATGAGAAAAGAGGGGGGGCTCTGTGTTGTAATGAGCCGAGATGGCAGAGGCATGGATTTTTATTGAAGAAAAAGATAGGCCCTTGTCGAGCATCTCAGTTAAGTAATGTAAAATCAGAGGAATATTGGGCCTTGCTGTGTCTATTCCTTGTGCTTGGTTCCAAGCACAGAATCTCTTCCATTTATCAGCATAAGATTTTCTAGTACTAGGCCTTCTGGCTTCCAAAATGACATCCATCACAGGTTTACTGAGAGATGTGGTTTGAATAATTAGTTGCTTAGCCATGCAGCTAGATTCAGAGTTTGGAGCTGAGTGTGCAGAATTTGATAATTCTGCTGAGACAGTAGATGAGGTGTTTGAGGCAAGTACCATGGAGGAAGTTGTGACATATTCCTTAGAAGTGGATACCAGTGTTGGCGAGGCCAGTCCAGAGCAATTAGAATCATTTTTGTTTTTTCCTGTCTGACTTTTAGTAAGACCTTGGAGAGTAGAGGCAGAGGGGGAAAGGCATAGACTGATAGGTTTATCCACTTTCCATGCTTTTTTGTGATGAGTTCTTGTGCAGAATTTGTCCAACTGATAGTTTTGGAGAGAGGCAAATAGATCTATGTCTGGGCTTCCCCATTTCTGTGTTAACATGCTGAAGATTTGTGGATCCAGTTTCCATTCTGCGGGTCCATAAGATTTCTGCTTAGGTCGTCTGCCAGAGTATTTTGCTTTCCTGGCAGGAATTGAGCTTGAAGATGTATTTGGTAAGTCAGGGCTGTGTTCCACAAGGCCATGGCTATTCTGTAAAGGGGGTAGGAGTGGGTACCCCCCTGCTTGTTTATGTACCACATAACAGTGGTGTTGTCCGTCTTTATCAGTAGATGTCCTGGATGAAGTAAGTCCTTGAAGGCTGTCAGAGCATTCTGAACAGCTAGCATTTCTTTCCGGTTGATATGCAGATGCATTTGGTTTTGGCTCCATTTGCCCTGAATGCATCTCTCTGCCAGGTGGGCCCCCCAAGCATAGCCTGATGCATCTGTAGTTAGGGTTTGGGTGGCAGGGGGTAGAGTGAATGACAGTCCCTTGGTTTGCTGACATGTCTTTGCCCACAAAATAAACTCCTGTTGTAGGCAGGGAATGAGAGGAATTATTGTTTCCAGGCTGTGACAATGTTGACTCCATAAACTTTTTAGGTACCATTGAAGTTTCCTCATATGCAGTCTCGCATATGGAATTAGTAGAATGCAGGATGCCATGAACCCCAAAGCCTGCAGAATTTGTCTTGCAGATAACTGGGTTTTTGTTGTCATTTGATTGAAATATGTTGTCAATTGTATTTGTTTGTCTGGCGTGAGGTAAACCGTCTGGGTTGTTGTATTCAAGCTTGCACCCAGGAATGTAATTGTTTGAGGGGGTACCAGTTTTGATTTCTTTTTGTTAATGGTGAACCCCAGGCATGCTAGAAGCCTTTTTACAAACACCAGATGTTGAAGAAGGGTGTCCTTGTCCTCTGCCTGAATGAGACAATTGTCCAGATAAGGATAAATTTGACTGTTTCTTTGTCTTCAGAATGCAATTACTGGTGCCAGGCACTTTGTAAAGTCCCTGGGCACAGTAGATAAGCCAAAGGGCAGTGCAAAGAACTGGTAATGCAAAAAACCTGGTTTGAAGCGGAGGTATCGTCTGCAAGATTCCCTTACTGGGATATGCAGGTATGCCTCTTTTAAGTCTAGAGTTACTAACCAAGCATTCTTGCCTAGAATAGGCAGTAGCTGTTGTAAAGTCAACATTTTGAATTTTGGAATGTCCAGGAACGTATTCAGAATCGATAAGTCCAGTATTGGATGCCATGAATTGTATTTTCTGGGTACCAGGAACAGTCTTGAATAAAATCCTTGTCCTTTTTCCTTTTCTGGTACAGGTTGAATAGCCCCCATATCCATGAGGGACATGACTTGTTTCTGGGCCTCTGCCCACTGGTTTTGTGGCAGATCCGGCCATCCGTTTGGAACTGGCAAAGTATAGAAATGAAACCTGTACCCCTGGGATATTATGTTTAATACCCACTTGTCCTGGGTTATTAACTGCCAATTTAGAGCATGAAGTGCTAATTTCCCCCCAAGGTGGCTGCCAAAAGATAAGTGCTTGGAGATGGTACAGGAAAGTCATTGAGACTGCTTACTGTAGGGTTGTGCTTTGTTACCTCCAGATTTGGAGGTGGAGGCACCCCATTGTTTTGACCTGTAAGATCCCTGTGATTGATATCTGGAGCCTTTTGAGCACCTGGGTTTGCCCTGAGTGGCTCTATTGGACACAGGAAAGGACCAGTTTTTAGTAGGCCAGTGCCTACTGAACCTGGGTGGCTGCACTTGCAAGAAATCTTTTACAGTTTGCATAGATTTAGCTTTGTCTTCCATTTTCATTAAAACCTCTTCTGCCTTATTAACAAACAGAGTATCATGCTGCAAAGGGGCATCCAACAATTTAGCTTTAACATGATCAGGCAGATTTTGCTCCTTGAGCCAGGCATGCTTTCTTATCACAAATCCAGTAACGGCGGCCCTGCAAGAGGCCTCCAAGGAATCAAAACCACATTGCAAAGTATGCTTTCCCATCTGTTCTGCTGAATGCAATAAATCCTGTAACTCTTTATTTTCCACACAATCAGAAATCAACATAATTTTCTGTTTCAGTAAGCCCATTAACATGCTGTTGATATTTAAGCATATAAAGCTGTCAGTTTAAAGCCCTGATTGCCAAGGTTGCAGACGTATAAACCTTCTTACCCCATCTATCCAGCGCCCTGGAATCTCTATCAGAAGGGGTAGGATTTTTGGCTGTAGAAGCCTTTACACCCTTGGGACCCTGAGAAATAGTCTCAGGATCATCAGCAGGATTTTTGAAAAGAAATTTGTGGGAGTCAGGAACCCTGTAATATCTGTCTGGCTTACTAGGAGCCAGAGGCAGGGAATCAGGAGCCATGCTTGATTCCGAGAACACATCATCAACAATGTCTAAAACAGGAGGTATTGCCAAAGGCCTATGCTGAGGAAGAAGAAGGAAATCCCTAAGCCTCTTTTTTGATTCACAGAAGTCCTGACTCTCCCAGAGAAAATGTTCCCTTAAAGTATGCAAAGTCTCTCCAAAAGAGTAATCCTCAGGAGGAGATGCAGATGGGATGGATTCCTCTGCATCAGAATCCTCATAAGGTGGAATAGAAAATTCCTGATCAGAAGGGGAATCAGAAGAAATGGAAACCTGATCTAAAGATTCATAATCAGTGCCTTGCCTAGGCCTCTTAGCAGAGGGGGGGGGGGGTTGGGAACCCTGATCAAAGTAATTAAATCCTCAGCCATTTTGATCATTTGTTTTTTAGGCATAGGGGCCTGAGTACGTGGCTCATGCATCAGTTTTATAGACATAGAAGTTGTTTTTGACCTTGTTTGTGTTGATGGCAACTGTTTACTATAAAAATGTTGAGGCCTGAAAACACCCTCAGAAGCTGGTGCCTACTCAGCGGCTCCGGACCCATCCAAGGGAGAGACATCCGCGGGTTCAATACTTTGTGAATCTCGCGGCATACTGGACTCCGAATGGGTCTCGGTAGAGGCCTGCGACTCAAAAGTAGCAGGTATCAGAGGCTGCGAAAGCGCCTCACTGAGTACCGGCGACTGGCTTAAGAGAAGCTTCTTCGTCGGTTTTGGACCTCGATGGTCTGTCTCTGTCTTTTTCCTTGCATTTTTTTGTGAACTCCAGTAGTCGGATTGCTAACCAATGACATTTCAGGGTAGTTAAATCTTGAGCCAAAATATTTAGAAGCAAAAATATACCGACGTTTAATAGTGCGTTGGTTAAATTTAGCACAAAACCAACAGCAAGGCACGTTGTGATCAGGGCCTAGGCAAGGAATACAGTACAAATGAAAATCCTTATGAGGTATTTGCTTCCCACAAGTAATGCAATTATTAACTTTTACTGACATCAGTAAGGAGCAAGAAAAAGTTTCCCCAATGGGGTACTTAGCTTTAGTTTGAAGACTTTGGTTCTGAAACTCGAAAACAAAAATTTCAGGAGTCAGCCGACCGGCAGTTGCAAACTGCTTCTGGCACCACACGGCAAGAAAGACTGGTTAAAATGGCATCAGCTGCATGTTTTATACCCCTGACGACCTGACGTCATGGAAGAGGAGACAGCAACTGACGCAGGACCCAAGACTTTGTTATTCAGGCCGACTGAGGGCAACCTGCCAGCAGATTACCCAAATGTAATGACTGCAACAGTGAAACACGAAGAACATTGGACCCTTGTGGGACTCGTGGTAATAGGCAGCAGTAAGGATAGGTTGTTGACCCATCGAACTGCTTGTTGTCTACCATGTAGATAGTGTTAGAACCAGGCTAGTGCGCGATCAGAGTCTGATGAAGCCAATTCATGTTTCTTGGTGAAAGTTCTTAGTTGGTTTTACTTTGACAGTGTTTAATGTTAAATAAACTAGTGTTTCATGCAAATACTGCCTTGGTGGCTTGCTTTTTTATTTTTATTACTGTTTAGAAGTTCTTGAGCCATTTGGCTTGTTTTTTGTTATATTTTAGTTTTAGAAAAGTGTTGTTGAATTGGATTACAGCTTCTTCTAGGGGTACTTCTTTTCGAATGTTCCAATTATGGTATTTTAGTTTGAGTTTGAATTTGTTTGGGTCAAAGTTATTTTTGTTACAGGTAGTTTGTATTAGTGGGATAGAGTTGGCATGGATTTTGTATTTTAGTAAGAAGGTGGGTTGGTAGTCACTAAGGGTGTCCAGAAGGACTCCTATTTGGTATGGACTACTGGTCTTACTTATCAAGATCCAATCTAGGAGACTTTACTGATTTTAGCATTTCCTAGCCTAGTGCTAGATTGAATGACTTGGGAGAAGCTGTAGAGATTAATATGATTGGTGGGGTTAGTGGCTGAACAAGTATTCCAGTCAATATTAAAGTCACCTAGGATGATGGTTTCTTGAGGAAGACTTTGATTAACCTAGTGTAGGAGGGATTCTAGGGAGGGAATATTGTTGCCTGGTACTATATAGCCAGTCGTAACATTGAATGATTTTTTTTTTTGTTGCTAAGTTTGAGTTTGGCTAGGAGAAGTTCAGAAGTATTGAGGGAAAGGATTGGAGGATTAACAGTACACATTTTTAGGTTGTTTTTGTAAAGTAATGCTACCCCACCCCTTTTTGGATAGTCTTACTATAGCTAGACATTCTTTTTCTACAGCTGCATAACATTCCTCCCTGGGATGGAGTCTACAACTGAGATGTACAACTGGGTGCTCTTCTCCCTCTGAGGAAACCTGGCTGTGTACAGCCACCATCCTATGGTCTGAAGCAGCCACCTGCCATCCACTGCAAATACTCAGCACCAGTGCCTACCTATCATGGTAAGACTTCATCATGTTACAATTTGTGCCCCTACCTCCTGCCTAGCAGGTTTATCATGTAATTAAAGGACATAGTAATTAAAAGATATAAAACTACACACAATAAAATCTAAGTGAAACCAAGAAAAAAAAATGAAGATCCACTTTACTGAACTGTAGTAAGCACTTTCTTTCCAACTTCTCTAAGGGACTTCTTCAGAACTAACAAACTCCAACTGCACATGCCTTATAAACTAAATCAATGTAATACACAATGATTAGTACTAATTAAATAATTAATTAAAAGCCTTCTAAACTTAACTTTAAAACACAATTAATACTAATATATTCATTCAGTCCTTGGGGCACAGCAGCATTTAGTCACAGTTGCCATTTAAGCTCACATATTTCCAAATGTTCAGGTACTACTCTCCCTTGTAAATCAGGGACAACCTGTTGAATAACTAAAACCCCAAAACTATGATCATTATATGCCTGAATATCCCTATATAGAGTATTAGTTTGTTTACCTTTATTAACATCAGATAAATGCTTGTTAATCCTTTCTGTAAAACTTCTGGAGGTTTTTCCCATACAGAAAGCAGGACATTGTAAGCATTTAGCAAGATATACAACATTTTTTGATTGACAATTAAAATGTCCCTTAATAAAAATGTTAATGTTAGCCACCATACCTTTTTCTTGTGTTGTTAAAACATATGGACACTGCCTACACATACCACATTTAAAATAACCAACTTTTTACTTTTATCTACCCTATTGCCATAAACCTCATTACAACAACTATTCTCAAGGATGTTCTTAAAGGACCAATCTCTCCTAAAGACACTTGTTGGCTTACTACCTAAATGCCCAATTAAAGACTTGTCAATGAAAATAAATTCAAATTCTTATTTAAAATATTAACTATTGCTGCACTGTCTTTATTATATACATTATTATTAATATTATATACAGTAATAAAGGAAAATTTCTGTTTACCTTATTACCTTTTACTGCACTAACCGTGCCATCATTATTAATGCGTCTATTTAAAATGGGTTTAAAAATTCCGATTTGTCTTTTATTCACCACTTCATCTCTGACATTATTTAACACATTATTTGGATAGCCACTCATTTTAAATAAATCATGCATGAAATCGACTTTGTCGCTGAATTTATCATCTTTGGTAACCATCCGGGCCGCCCTCACCAACTGTCCCTTAACTACAGATCTTTTTTGGTGTGAAGGGTGCCAACTGGTATAATCCAAATATGAATTTGAAAAACTAAGCTTCATATAAATCCTAGAAGTTAAAATTTGATTAATCTTATTAACGGACACTTCCACATTCAAATAAAACATTTTTTCTTTACTATAGGTATATGTAAAACTAAGAAAATTAACAGTACCATTAATATATTTTAAAAATTCTTCCAAGGCATTCTCTGAATCTATCCATAACCAAAAATATATTGCCCAAATATCTGGTATAACATTTTATACTGGTAGCATATTTACTCTTAAATACATATTCAGATTCCCAATAGGACATTACATAATTGGTAAATATGAGGACACATGCTTCCCCCATTGCCACACCAGTGGTTTGCTTTTAATATTGTCTTTCAAAACAATAAAATAAAATTGTTATTAATAACAATTTCCATTAATGTGACCATAGTATTTATATGGTCCTGCTCAAATTTGTTAGTATTGAATAAGTGTGTTTCAAACCATTGATGTTCTATAGCTTGTGGTATAGACTGCAAACATCTAAGGTGATAAAAATCAAACTTTTGGTGATTGGTGATAATTAACATCACTGACCTTCCTTACCACTTTGAAGGGTCCCTCCCAAGCTGCCTGCAGCTTATTGTGTCTGACAGGAATGAGCACCATAACTTGCTGTCTCACAGCATACTCCCGAGCTCAAGCATTCCTGTCATACTAGACCTTTTTCTGCTGTTGGACCTTTTTCTGCTGTTGGGCTCCTGCCAGGTTCTCCTGGCCCAAGCACATGAGTTCCCTAAGTCTTGTCCTGAGGTTTAGGATAAATGCCACGACAGACTCCCTGTGGGATTCACACTCACCCTACCACTAATCATGAATCACATCTAAAGCCCCCCCCCCCTCACCCTATGCCCATACAACAACTCAAAGGATGAAAAACCTGTGGATTCCTGGGGTACCTCCCTGTATGCAAACAGCAGATGGGGCAAATTTTTGCCCCACTCTCTCTTGACCTAATCTGCAAATGCCCGTAACATGGTCTTTAATGTAGAGTTTAACCTCTCCACAAGACCATTAGTCTGGGGGTAGTAGGGGGTGGTCTTTAGTTGCTTCACCCCACAGTCCTTCCACAGACAAGCCAGCAGGTCTGACATGAAATTGGTACATCTGTCAGTCAGTACTTCTCTCAGGAAACCTACCCTGCTGAAATCTCTAACAAAGCATTTGCCACCTTTTCTGCCTCAATAGGGGACAGAGCCACTGCCTCAGGATATCTAGCAGCATATTCTACTACCACCAGGATATACTTCTTCCCTGTGGAACTTGAGGTACTCAGAGGGGTCTACTTCACATGGCTGAAATTTCATTTGACTGAATTTCATTTTACTGAGACCACAATACTGAATTTCATTATACTGAATTGTAAGCCATAGACATGATATGGGTTTCCCTTCTCTTGTGACTTGCTTGTGACAAAAGAATAATGGTAACATATAGTGCTGATTGTCAGAATACCGATAGTCATGTAGAAAGTACTGTTTCTAAATGTGGGTATGTCTATTTACATTTTTATGGGAAGTATCTCAAGTAATATGGGGGATGTTTTGTGAGCTCCCAGCAGTAGTGGCAGTGTGTAGACAACTGTAAGGTAAATAAAAGTTATACACTCTTTTCCCCACTATAGTGCAATCCTGGAGTTAGTATATATAGCTTGGGGGAGTGGAGGCATATTCCTCCCCACTATATTTAGTTTATATTGTCGGGTTTCTGTTAAGAAGGGTAGGTAAGTCGTTTTTAAGTTCTGGAAAGATTTAGTCATTGGTGTTGTAAGTGTGCATGTCTATGGTTTACAAGTTAGTATTTTGAAATTTAGCATTGTAAGGTTTCAGTATTATGAGTTTCAGTCAAGAGAGTTTTCAGTATTTTGAAAATTATTTTGGTCTCAGTCATATGAAAGTCAGTCAAATTAAATTTCAGTTGTGAAGTAGACCCACTCAGAGGCCCCACAATATCCATAGCTACCCTCTGAAACGGCTCTTCAATCACAGGCAAAGGCATCAAAGGAGCTTTGACCTTGTCTCCTGCCTTGCCTATCTTTTGGCACTACTCACAGGTCCTGCAGTACCCTGTTACATCCCTTGCAATCCCAGGCCAATAAAAGTTCTGCATAATACGTCTCTTGGTATGCTTTGTGCCCATATGACCTGCAAAAGGAATGTCATGGGCTATGGCTCTGGGCACTACAAACTGCTGTATTACCTCACCCTCTAACCCTACCTCAAGGGTCCACTCTCAATACAATAACTATTTGTTCCACTATACAGACTCCCCTTTTCCTTGAGAATCAAGAGCTTAGCTACCTCCCTCAAGCCTCGTAAGGTAGGGCCAAAAGCTGAGCCTGTCTCAACTCTACCTTTGTGACCCTTCCCAGCTCCCTTTCCACAAGAAGCATGGTATCTTCTGACAGAGGTGCCTCACTGTCAGCCTGTGTACTACCACTCACATCCGTCCTTGCAGTCAGCCTTTCCATGGGAACATCAATACCTACCAACAGCTGTGGCTCGCTTTCAGGCTCACTGCTACAGGGTTGCTCCATCCCTGAAATAGCCACATCACCAGCCCCAGTTTCAGTTGTGGGGTCTGTCTGGGTTGCCCCCAGGCTACCAGGCCCACATGCCTGTCTCCAAGCCTGACTGCATGTAACTGCATGCACATAAGTTACTGCATTATCAGAATCATTCCCTATCAAGACAGCTGCAGGGATATCCTCAAACACAGCTACTTGTTTGGTTCTTTTTCCTCCCTGCCAGTCAAGCTGAACTCTGGCCAAAGGTATTTGGAATGGGGTCCTTCCTAAAGCTCTGACTGGACTGCTCCTCTTTAACCACTTAATGCTTTGCAATGGTTATGTCAGAGGCTGTGTCTCTCTTAGCAGTGGCCTGTCTTCCATCCACTAAGATAGGATACAAATTATGTTGATAGCTTGGTACTCCTGTTGTCTCCAGGCAACTTACCAATGGCATGATGTTATTCCCACTTGCTGACTCCAAAAATTTTGTTTCCCACCTTGCTTCAGTGGACACCTGTATGCTACATGGCCCCTCTGGTTACATTTAAAACATGTAACCCTTGCTCATGGCTATGTGCCTGAACTAGTGGCTTCCCCTGTTACTAGTGCTCTGTTGGGGTGGTTTAGGCTGCCCACCTTAGGTTCCCTTATATCCATGTGCAGCACTGGGTATCTCCTTCTTGTGCAGTGGTGCACTGCTTGCTAAGTAGATTCCCTTTTCTCCCTAGCTCATCTGCAGAGTTACACTCCTGTCTGCTAACTAGATTCTCATGCCCTCAGGCAAAGTGCTAAGGGCTTGTTCCATCACCAAAAGGTCTGCCAGCTTTTCAAGAATGGTGACGTGACACTCACTCACCCACCTATGAAATTAAGTGCTTAACTAAGCAATATAACCACATCCACTTTCATGTGCCTTGCATCTATGCTCACAAAACTTTTTTCTGTAAGTTTCAGGTGTTAACTTAAAACATTCCAATAAACATTGTTTAACTTTATCATAGCTTAAACTATCAGTATCAGACAATTTAGAATAATCAGTTACAGCTTTGCCATGTAGTAAGGGGATCAGGAACCACACACACCCTTTGTCAACATTATACTGTGTACATACTCTTTCAAATATATGAATAAAACTATCAAAATTATCTCCCTCTGTAAAAGGTGGAAGAAATTTACTGACCTTTATTGCTTCTGGGGTTCAGTTATTCCCTTCCCCATTACCTCCATGACCCTGATAAAGACTCAGCATCACCCTTTCATGTTAGTGTTGTTTCTCCTTTTCTTCAGCCTCCAAACGCTGTAGTCTCTCATTTTCTTCTACCTCCAAATGCCATAGTCTCTCATTTTCTTCAACCTCCAAATGGTGCAGTCTCTGGTGATTCTAATTCCGTCCGTTTTGCCTGCCGCAGTCATTTTTTTTCGCCCTCCAAACACCACAGTCTCTCTGTTGATTCTAATTCCAAACATCTGGCTTTCAGTTCAAGTCTCTTTAAGTTCAGATGGGTTTTTTAAGTCCTCTGAGGCAAAGGTGAACCAGACTGGTTGTCGGTTTGTGCTGCAGCTGTGATTAAGGCTGAAATCATTTCCTTTTTAGTCAGGTTGGCATGCACCAGTCCTTTGGATTCACAAACCTTGGCCAACAGGTTCTTTGTCAGCTTGCCATAATCCTTTGCTGTCATCTTTGCCTACTTTCCCTGACTAAACTAAACTAACAAAAATAAATTAGACTATTGTAAAAATGAAACTGTGTATGTTTACCTTGTGGCTGCTGACAGTACACACACTGTCCGTAACGACTCCCCACAGGCTACTGAAGTTCAATTAATATCCCACTCAGCTGCCACCAATATGCTACGGTCCCTACTCCGGGCTAGTAATCAAGGAGACTCAATCCTCACCACTGACATCGGAGAGGGATGGCCTCTAGGAGCAAAAATGGATTCGCACAGTATTTTTAGATGCATCTCTCTGCACTGAGCACAATTTCCCTTAAGAGCACACAGGGAGCATACTCTAGACCTGGGGATGGACTCTCTGTCTCTTTCCAGGCCCCAAATAAGATTGCACACTGACAACTTTGGAGCTCTGTGTCCCTGTTCCAAGTAGTTGACACACACACACTTAGATATTTGAGTTCCACACGTACAATAACACACACACATATACACACACACACACACAGATATATATATATATATATATATATATATATATATATATATATATATATATATATATATATATACATATATACACCTGGAAAAGGCTGGCACAGATTTACCAGCTGTGTTCCCTCTACCCAGTCTATAAGGTAAGTACGTTGCCTCCAGTCAGCTACTCTAAGGCTCTTACAAGGGTACTCGATTATACTGAGTAAAATTAATACTAATAAAAATAGTAGAGTTTGACCAATGCATCAAGGCTTTCAGGAGTGCCCACAGTGTCACTAAAATAAGCACAAGTACTCTAAATATGTTAAAAGTATTATCTAAAAGACCAGCCAAAATGAAATATGTAGAAATGTTTAATAATAAATAATAAAATATAAAACATGAGTATACTGAATATCTAGTTACAATAAAAGCCAGAGTTTCAATCTCAGGAGAAATAAAAAAATAACACAGTTGGATAGATTCAAACAGATGCAGTAAAACAGTACTTAACTAATCTCACTATATTTTCCTGACAGATTTAAAGAATTACTATTCCCTGGTTACTTACTAAAGCAAGGCAAGATGAAGTATTTTGAGTTACTCACTACAGGAAGGCAAGATGAGGTATGAGGTTGTGTGATCTGCGAGAGATCTTTCCTGTCAGGTTCCAGAAGACAAAGTGCTGCTGCGAGAGTTCCATCATATCTCTCACTAATATCTAAAGAATCATTTCAGTGCTGGTTATAGAATGACATCGTATCTGGTTACCTGACTCTGGTGCAATACACCCACAGATTTGCTAAGATCTGTTGCAGCATCTGAAAGCTATAAAACAATTTCAAAAACTTCCACCCTTCCAGGGTAGCAATTAGTTCATCCCCAAGGACAATACAGTAAGATTCATAGTCCTGGTTTTCCCAGACATTTTTGTCTCTGGCTGCAATCAGACCTGTAAGCTAAAATCTTTATGGCCTAAACCAACCCATTTAATTTTCAACCTAATTTTTCAAAATTAGCTGGACTGAAACTAACCTCTTGCCTTCCAGAATTCTCTGTTAAAACATGTACATTTAATCAGTTATAATAATACCGTCTGACATACATGTATATCTTTTCTGTCCAGCAGGACCCACTGTTGATGCATTTTTAACACAAGCAACTTTATAAATACATTTTAACAAAAGCATGTGTACAAATCAGTGTGATAGTCAAATGACATAACATTTTTTTACAAAACTCCAGCTAGCTATGCTGGCATATGTTACACATGCACTGCCCTATTCTCCCTGACACAGATGGCACTACCTCATATCATCACAACCCTTTAGAGCATTTTTTAGGCAATGCAAAATTAACAAAATTATCAGCTTAGCAAATAAAACCCAAAGAAACCTAAAGGCATTACTGCTCATTGCAAGCAGCCTTAACAAGAAGCTCCACACCCTAGAAGCTCTCCTCGCTCTGGAGAATATAGATATCTGTGCTGTTACCAAGACATGGTTTAAAGCTGCAGAAAGTACTCTGTCAGTGTAAGATTTCCATGCCTTCCACACATTAAGACTATTAGCCACACAGACAAGGACTAAAGGTGGAGGTGTCTCTATCTATGTTAGCCAAAAATATACCTCTAGGTCGGTTAAACAGGATAATGCCCTGCAGTTCATCCATGTGCAAATTACCATAGATAAAGTCCCTTACCATATCCTAGAAAGCTATAAGTCACCATCTATGTCCCAAGAATCCCATAATTAGTACATATACCTGCTGGAGGCACTCACCATGCAGGTAAATGCCCTAGTCATGGAAGACTTCAACTACCCCTCTATAGACTGGGAAACATACACTGCCTCCAACTGGCAGGCACAACATTCTGTGCACTTCATTAAACACAAATACACTTGGCCAGATAGTGCACACTCTAACCAGAGGTTCAAACAAACTGGGCCTAGTACATACAAATATGAGAGAGTGATGCACCTTCCTCCATGTCATATCATAACTGGTGAAGTCAGATCACAAATCGGTTGCCTTCAAAATAAAAATAAACTTGGAAAATCCTCTGAACCAGCCTATGCAGAATTGTTCACAGAACCTTGCATAACCACGTAAATGGGTGCATAGAGGCTGCTGTACCTAATTGAAGTAAGCCAAAAACAAACCACATTGGTGGGATCCTAACCTCATCAGGGTATGTAACAAAAAGAAAAAAGTCATGGCCAAAATCAAAAAAAATCAAATCTTATAATGACAATAGCTCACTAATTAATCTGAGAATACTAATTAAATGCAACAAGGACAATTACAAGGTCAAAATAGCCTCTCAGGCTAAAGACAACCACAAGGCCTTCTACAGCTGTATCTGAAACCTTAAAGGTAACACATAGATACTAACATCCTGCAAGAGGGTCAATACTAAGAAATGACTGATAGCAAAGTCAGGGATTAAAACCAAATGCCAAGCTGTGCAACATAGTGTCTTTTCGGAAAAAGTCCCCCCAAGTTAATTACTCTATCGATAATACCCCCCCCCAAGAGTTGAACCAGTAGTTGGGGATCTGGGAACATATGTAGACAGTAATCTGGCCTTTGACTAATATATAGCCAATGTAGTAAGAAAATAATTCTATGTCACCCAACGTATAAGTAAGGGTATAGCATCCGAGTCTAAGGCAGTTATGGTTATCACTTTACTCATTCCTTATCAGACCCGTCATTCAATACATTGCCCTCTTTGGCATGTACCTAACCAGGCATAAGCAACAGTTGGAATCACAGAGATTCCTCATAAACAGAATCCATGGTATTAACACATTGTCCTATACAGATCACCTCAATACCCCATCTCTATACTCAGTCTCCTACAGGTTACTGAGAAGTGATCTTTGCCTGGTATATAAGGCATCCTCAGATTCAGTCCTGATGGATCTTTTGCACGTCAGCAAAACAAATAGCACCAGAAACACTAAATACCAGGATTTAAACTTTGCTTGCAACATAAATAGAACATGCAGACATGACAGATGTGTCTCAAAGGATCCCCATGCTTTGTCATACGCTCCCCATCCATGTGAAGCAAAGTCCATTCCTAACCCTTTTCAAAAGAAGCCTTTACCATTGCATGGAAAATTGAAAATTCACACCTAGTCTGGCTTCCATGTCTCTGATAGACAAAGGCAGACAGTAAATATTCCCAACATACCCTCCAACTAAACCTTTAACAACCTCTTAACTAACATACCCCTCCAAATATATGTCCATGTTACATGGGGACACAACTGGGTTGAGTTGCGCAGCTAGGCTTACATAGGCCCTGGTGGTCATTAGCCTAGTATAACATTATGAACCTATCACTATTCTACATAACCTTCAGTTGATCAAGACACTTTATTGCCTTGGCGAATATCTTTAAACAAGCCACCAAATTATTACTAATCATTTATATTTGACAAAGTTTCACATAACGCAATGTCCAAAACTAAAAAAAAAAACAAAAAAAAAAAAAGACCGTATAGAGATAAGCAATTCCATGGTGCTTTCTTATCTACTGCTAATATGGTCTTACTCCATTCATTTTTATATTCTGCTAATTTTCTAGTGAATCATACCTCTTAGTTGTCCAGATTTTCGCAGAATGCCCAGATTTTTGCCTCATATTGTTGGTCTGTTTCTCATAAAATCTGTGTTTTTCTGGCAAAATCACTGGGATGATCTGAGGATTAAAATCAGTAAATAATGACATACATTTGTGTTTCAGACTTCATATTCTTCAGAAAAATGCATGCTAAGACAAATCCTGTTATTCTATCAACTTTCTAAGTTTATAAGAGCAGTATTTAAAACCTGTCACTATTTATGGCCCCCCCCCCCCCCCATTATGTCTTTGTTAATTAACAGCGTCAGCAGGTCCAATTGCTTGGGAGGACTAATTATAGGGTTGCTAGGTTTGCAGCATGACATCAGCGCAGGACACATCATTGCTTAGTCCTTTGTAGTCTCAAATAATTTGAGTTTAACTACCAACTGTCCCTAGTTCAACTGGCATATGCTCGTAAACTCCTGTATAAGCCTTAATATCTTACATGATTTAATACTGCAAAGTGGCACTATGTGAAAATAACATCTACTGGACAGTTACTGCAAATCCAATGCCAGGAGAATAATATGGAGAGACTTGCTGTCCTGTAAATGTTGGTGAACACTGGAACAATCAACTGTATGTCTTAAGATAGCTCCCAAAAAATAAGCTTTTACGAAATCAACAAAATCTTTAAAAACAAAAAGAAAAACACATATACAAGTAGGATGGAATTGTTGTCATGCTAAGGCTAAAATCATGCAACTTGTTAGTGAACACTGTTCTAGGCACCTTTATTTATACACCATCTCAAATTTTATCAGAAATAACCTGTCTTTCAGTGATGCAAATTTGTTTTGTACTACTTATGTGCCAGCAGTTATTTGTTAGTCTTTTGCAAACCTCTGAAGCCTCTGTGCTAGTTGTAACAGTCATGTTTATATACACTATTTTCATTTAAACATTACTGCATTAACTACCTGAAAAACAAAGTATAATACAACCTTTATGCAATATATTAATTAATTCAGCTTCTGGCCAATGTTATATGCTAAAGTACTTCTTCCTTTCTTGCTAGCACCTGACATAGGCACATGTATTCTCAGATAACCTTAACAAACAACAATGCAGTAAATTAGTACTTACTCTGTATATCAGATTCATATTATTGTCACAGTTTGCACTACTCTGAATCATACTGTATGTATTATCATAATATAAAGGTCTTCTTGATCTGTACTGATTCTAGGTAGTTTAATGTTCCTGGAACTTTTCTCTCTGGTACTTCACGGAAAATGGGGGCTACAAATATTCCCAGTCAATAAATATAAATAAAACAGATAAATTCATTTACAGCTTCACAGGTTCATAGGTAAGTATTAGGCTAGCTACTCTTGTGGGCCATTTCAAGCATTGCCAGTTTCCCCTTTTGTGCTCAAAATAATCTATTTTGTTTGGTTATAGATTGGCGTTGCTCATCCTGTGGTCATTAATTATATATTACCCCTAATGAGAATAACTGGAATCAAGCCATACATTATTTGAGGGAACTCGTGTACGGCATAAAGCATTTAGGAGCTGCCTCTATTCATTAGTGGTACAGAGGGCAATCTTGGGGGAAACTTTTAGTTATGTACTCACCATAACTTCAGATGTTTGGGATCCATCTCGCCTACATTCTGACTAATGGGTTCGGAGCCGATCCCTCGGCTCCGACTCGGCACGCTTATGCTATAGAGCGAGGCCTCTAATTGGCTGAGCTATCTTTATCCCAGGATGCACCACCACTAATCCCCCAGATCTTGTTTGTCCGCATTCATGCACACAATCACAACTTGTTTATATAACATTGTTAGATGTTTCAAGATGAAACAACAGGATTCGGACCTTCTGATATCCTCTGATTTCCAAGGAAGGGGGAAGGAGGGTGGGTTATTAGGAATGTAGGCGAGATGGATCCCAAACATCTGAAGTTATGGTGAGTACATAACTAAAAGATGTTATGTGATCCTATCTCGCCTACATTCTGACTGATGGGACAGCGTCCCTAGCACCTAAATCCCAGGTGGCTCATTGGAAAACACTCCTGAGCACTGTGGAACCAAATGAAGCTTGTCCTCTAGATGCCACATCTAATTTGTAGTGGGAAATGAAGGTGTGCGGGGAAGACCATGTAGCCGCAGCACAAATGTCACCAATAGCAAGCTTAGAATGAAATGCTACTGAAGTAGCCATAGCCCTCGTAGAATGAGACTTGACAGAGGTGGTAAGCTCTTTGTTAGAACAGATATAAGCTTGAGTAATACAGTCCCTGATCCATTTGGCAATAGTGACCTTTGTGACAGCGTTGCCCAATTTGTTTTCTGCAAAGGATACAAACAACTGATCTGTTTTCCTTGATTGTTTGGTCCTATCTAAATAAAAACGTAACTGTCTGTGGACATCTAGTGTGTGGAATATAAACTCCGCTTTATTAGAGTATTTTGGGAAAAAAACTGGAAGCTCTAACGATTGTTGCAAGCATAAAGTAGAACAAACTTTAGGAACAAAAGAAGGATTTGGCCTGAGGGATACTCTGTCTGTATGAAAAACCAAGCAGGGGTTTCACTGACAAAGCTTGAAGCTCTGAAACCCTTCTGGCTGAAGTAATTGCCACTAGAAAGGCTGTCTTCCATGATAGAAACTTTAGATCACAGGTAGCTGCCGGTTCAAAGGGAAAAGAAGTTAAGGCACGCAACACTATATCGAGATCCCATGAAGGTGCAGGATGAGAAATCGGAGGTCTTAATAGAGCAGCACCTTTCAGGAAGGTCTTACACAATCTGTTGCTCATTAAAGGTGGGTCTATGGATTCATGAAAATTAGAAATTGCTGCCAATTGTACTTTGATGGTAGAAACTGAAGAGCCTTGATTGAAATGAGAGATCAGAAATTTTAGTACTTCTGCCACGGGAGTAGAAATGGGGTCCAGGCCCTGGAGTTGAGCCCAAATAGCAAACCTTTTCCATTTGCTAGAATACAGTTTGTTTGTAGTGGACTTGTGGGCTGAAGATAATATGTGCACAACATCTGGATCCAGTGTCTGACTCCTGACTATCGTCGGAAGAGGAGGAGCCAGGCCGTCAATTTTAAGGTGTGGAGGGACTGGTGTAATAGTCCCGACTGATGAATCAGAAGGTCTGGGACCTGATCCAGGAACCACGGACCTTCCAGAGCAGGTTTCCGAAGATAGGGAAACCACACTTGACGAGGCCAGTAAGGAGCAATTAAGATCATCCTGCTCCCTAAGAGAGATGCCTTTTGAATCACCCTGGGGAGGAGAGGAACTGGAGGGAAGGCATAAAGCAGGCCGGTGGGCCAAGGATGGACTAATGCGTCCATGGGGCTCTTCCCCGGAGCCGGGGTTAGGGAGAAAAATTCTTTGCACTTCACATTCAGAGGAGTCGCGAAGAGATCGCAACACGGAACTCCCCATTCGCTGAAAATCTGCCTTGCAACTGTCATATTCAGAGACCATTTGTGAGGAGAGAGGATGGTTCTGCTCAATCTGTCGGCTATGACATTGGCCTTGCCCGGTATGTGAGTAGCCACTAGGAAGCGTTTGGTCGAGACTGCCCACTCCCAAACTCTCATGGCTTCTCTGCAAAGAGGATAGTATCTGGTCCCTCCCTGTTTGTTCAGGTACCAGACCACTGACATGTTGTCTGAGTGAACAGCAATTACGCCCTGAGGGAGATAATCGTGAAGGGCTTGAAGGGACAGGAGTACTGCCCTCATTTCTAAGATGTTGATGTGAAGAGGAGTCTCTTCCGGGTGCCATTTGCCTTGGACTGACTTGCCCAGGGAATGCCCCCCCCACCCCATCTGGGAGGTGTCCGTGGTCAAAGTGGCCGCCGGAGGAGGAAGAACAAAGGGTCATCCCTGATCCAAATTGGAGGACACTAGCCACCAGCGAAGGTCCCGTTTGCAAGATTCCGTGATCCATATGAGATGATTGAGAGGGAGTTCCTGAAAGGACCACTGAGTTGAAAGAAGCCACTGGAGGATTCTCATGTGCAACCTTGCCAAGGGAACTAGCAGAACTGTGGCAGACATGGATCCCAATAGCTGCAGGACCATTCTGGCTGGGGCTTTGGACCTGGGGAGTAAGGCTCGAACTTGATTTTGAATGGTTTGAATTCTGTCTGCAGGTAGATAGACCCGCATCTGGTTTGAATCTATCTCTACCCCTATGAATCTTATTCTTTGAGATGGACGCAACACAGACTTTGGCCAATTGAAGGTGATTCCAAGGGCATTGCCCAGTGATATAGTGGCTTGCAGGCTCCGCAGAAGTAGATGCTTGGAGGTGGCAGTTAGGAGCCAGTCGTCTAGGTTCGGAAACACCTGGTATCCTAGTCTTCTCAGGTGAGCAGTCACTACTCCCAAGCATTTGGTGAACACCCTGGGAGCTGTGGTGAGACCAAAGGGCAGCGCACGGAACTGAAAATGACTGCCTCCTAGGCTGAAGCGCAGATGTCTCCTGGACGTTTGATGTATTCTGATATGATAATACGCGTCCTTGAGATCTATGGAGCACATCCAAACACCCTTCTCCAACAATGGGAGAATGGTTTGTAGAGTGACCATTCGGAACTTGGACTTCTTGACTGAACGGTTTAGGTTGCTTAGGTCCAAAATGGGCCTCAAGTCCCCGGTCTTTTTTGGCACCAAAAAGAATCTTGAGTAAGTCCCTAATCCGATCTGGTCTGCGGGGACCGGTTGGATGACTCCTTTTTGCAGCAGCTTTGAAATTTCTGAGGCTGCGGTATCCCGTTGACTGGGTGGCGGGTCCGGGATTTTTTTGGACTGAGGGGGGGGCGAGAGAATGGGATGGAGTAACCTCCGGCGATAATTCGAAGCACCCATCGGTCCTGAGTGATCCCTTCCCAGGCCTTCAGGTGCTTCGAAAAACGACCCCCGACTGGCTCCGGAGCAGCACAGCCGGGCAATCCCTCAGGGACTATGAAAAGCTGAAGAGCCACGAAAGGACTCGCGGTCTCCAGTGTTGCGAGGGCCTCTGCCGCCTCTGGGACGGCGTCTTCCGGATGAATTTCCCCCTCCTCTGCCTCTGGAGGGGGAACCTTCCTGCTGAGAGGGGTAAGACTTCTGAGATCTACGGAACCACATTTTCCCTCCTCTTTTAGCCTTGGGATAAGGCCGAAAGGGAGTGGAAAATCGTGCCCCTACGGCAGTCAGAGTCTTACCCTCCTGTTCACAGCGGGTAAGTGTGTCTTTTACCTTGGGTCCAAACAGGGAGGACCCATCAAAGGGGGCGTCGGCAAATGAAGACTTAAAGGCCTCTGCGAAATGACACAGGCGGAGCCAGGCTTGTCTCCGTAGAGCAATGCCTGTACCCGCCGCTCTACTCGCCCCTTCGGCCGCATACGAAATGAGCCTCATGGACGAGTTCAAAATGGACGACATTGTAGCCAGCTGAGAGCCAACCGTCTGGGCCAGCTCCTCAGGCAGGTTACTTAAGAGGGTATCGGATAGCTCCTTAATCAGATCCCTCTGAAATCTCGTAAAGTGCGTCAGGTAGTTCAAAGACCTCAGAGTAAAGGCCGCTGAACTAAGGGTGCGCTTACCGTACCAATCCATGCTCCTAGACTCCTTATTAGGAGGATGGACGGACGTAGAAGCCTCTGCTACATCTTGCTGGGTAGCAGATGCCACCACCATAGCATCTACAGCCACACCTTTCGTAAGGAACTCTTTATCCGGGGGCGCCGAGAGAAATTTGTTCGGATGAGCGGGCACTGGTTCCACAGAGTCTGGGTGTTCCCACGCCCTTTGACAGATCAAGTCCAAGAGCTCGTCGAAGGGCGGAGACACCCAGGAGGCGGAGGGCTGAGCCCCGAAGGCCTTCAGGAACACCAACTCATCAGCAGAGGGAGGTTTGGACTGCCAGCCGCCTCGTTGTTTTAGGGCTTCCAGGATGTCTGCAAAGGAGACATCATCCGAGGACGACTTGGGGGACCCCTCTGCATCATCTAGATCAGTGTCAGATGTCAAAGACTCGTCAGGGGAGTCAACGTGCTTCCTCTTGCACGTTCTCTTCCTGGGAGGTTCTTCCGAAGAGGCTTCAGAAGGACCTCCAGGAGGGGGAGAAACCCCAGCGGGGGTAACCTGAGGCCCAGGGGCTCCGCTGTCTACGGACAGGGGGACTGCCAATGACCCAGTCTCCAAATGTAGGGAAGGAGCTGGGGAAATTGTGGAGGTAGCCAAGGAAGATTTGGCTAAAGCACTCCTCATAGCCCTGAAGGCGGGACCACCAGAATCCTGGGAGGGTCCCCCCTCCGTGGCCACGACAGTGGACGGTGCCCCCCGCCGCCGACGCACCAAGAGGGAGACTTGGGACCGAAAGCATCAATCCCGAAGCCTCCCCCCAGGGCAGAAGGAAGAAGTCCGTGCACTGAACTCCGACCCAAGAGCCGGAGTCGGAGCAAGGGTCGGGCCCGACCCTAACACCTCCACTGGTTCCACCAGCACCTGCTCCAACGGTGCCGAAGCTGTTGGAGGAGGAAATACAGTAGGGGAGTGGACCATCGGCTCCGAAGCCAAATGGGCTGGAGCCGAAACCATCTTTTGGAACACCGGAGACTGGAAGAGTCGAAGGAGCACCCTGTCGATGTCCGAATCAGACATCTTGGATGATCTCGAGGATACCGATCGGGCCCGAACCGATTTCTCCATCTGCTCCGAAGGGCTCGGGGACCAGCTCCGAAATGACTCAACAATTATCGGCTCCGAGGAAACTTTCAAGGAAATTTCCCTCGGTGCCAATAAGGACTTCGGCTCCGAGGGGGAAGAGTCTGAGCCGATGACCCTTATCGGCTCCAATATCAGTGGAGCCGATGAGGGTGACCCGCCTCTTGATGCCCCAGACCTCGGCTCCGAAACCAGAGGGGTCGAGGCTGGAGGCATCGAGTTAGACCGTTCCGACCTCTGCTCTGAAGTCCGTGGAGCCGATGGAGAAGTCTGCTTAGTTTTCTTAGCAGTCGGTTCCGACTGACTGGTCGGAGCCGACCAGTCGGTTCCGACTGACTGGTCGGAGCCGACGCTTTCCTCTTTTTAGAAGGAGACGGAGAGGAAGATAAAGCCTCCTCGAAGGAAGGCTTGATTAATCCTTTGAGGATTAATTTGTTTTTCCTCTCCTGGAGGACTCTGGAGGAAAACGCATGGCATACACTGCACGATTCTTGCAGATGTTTAGCACCTAGACAATAGACGCACGAGGAGTGGTCGTCCGTTATGGACATTTTGAAGCCACACCTCGTGCACTTTTTAAACCCGGAGGGTTTATGCTCTTTAGACATAATCAGGCTGAAAAAACAGATCACCACACTAAACAACAAAGGGTTTGACACACGAGAACAAAAATATGTATGCCACTAGCTAGTGTAAATATTTAAACTAAAGAACTTTTTTTTTTTTTTTTTTTTTTTTTTTACACACACAAGATCAGTGAGAAAGAGAAAAGGAGAAAAGGAGGGTCAAGACCCTCTAACTTAAACGGGTACTTGACCCACACACAACCACTAAAGTAGTAGTAACCACAGGGAAGGCCCTCTAACTTAAACGGAACCTTCTCTGACAGGAAAAACATGAAAATTTCAACTAAATTCCAGAAAAAACACTCGTACACAAAGAATAGCCGTTAAAACAGCTTTTGGGTTTAAATGAAGCAAATACTGACAGGAAAAAAGCCTAATATATAGTACTTAGCCCAGCCAATGTTGAGACCACGTCCAAGCTCTGTAAGCGGCAAACGAGATCTGGGGGATTAGTGGTGGTGCATCCTGGGATAAAGATAGCTCAGCCAATTAGAGGCCTCGCTCTATAGCATAAGCGTGCCGAGTCGGAGCCGAGGGATCGGCTCCGAACCCATCAGTCAGAATGTAGGCGAGATAGGATCACATAACATCTTTCTGTTTCCCATCCATAGATCTAAGCTGCACTTGAAAATGGGCAATGATAACTTTGTTTTATGTGGATGGGAGTCTGTACAGCAGCAGTGATAGCCTCTGTGAGATATACCTGTCCCTCCAAATCCTACATTTATGTCAGTGAAAACTGCCTGTCTGCCACCATCCAATCCAAAATCCCAGCAGTCCCTCCACATGAGTCACTCTGATATGGTCCATCACCAACATAAATGTCCATGTCCATGCAGATGATGAGGGTATAAATAATACCTGGCAGCACTGCACTGACTTGCTGGTCAGTGTACACTTACTCCACTATCCCTCTCCCCAGCCCAAAATCTTGATGTTGCTGATGTTCACTAGACAAGCCTCCTCAAGTTAACTCACTTCCATGAATCAGTCTAATATTTTCCTGACAGATCACATGTGTAAATGTATCCTTTTATTAACAACTTCCTTTTCCTAATATGTTGTTCTGTTGGTAGAAAACTAACTGCTTGTGGCTAAGAAACTCATGTATACATGCTTTCTCTTCCAGATTGTTTATACAATCCCCCAAGTATACTTTGGGTGTGTCATCCAAGTCCTCAGTCCTGCCCCAAGACAAGATAGCCTGACAGTTGCACTGGCTAAGAGGTGCAGACTATATTCATTGAAATGACAGTAGCACTGGCTAAGAAGTGCAGGCTATATCCAATGAAATAAAAGTGGCACTGGCTAAGAGGCGCAGGCTGCTTCCTTTGAACTGACAGTAGCACTGGCTAAGAGGTGCAGCCTGCATCCATTGAACTGACAGTAGCACTGGCTAAGAGGTGCAGGCTGCATCCATTGAACTGACAGTAGCACTGGCTAAGAAGTGCAGGCTGTATCTATTAAACTGAAAGTAGCACTGGCTAAGAAGTGCAGGCTGTGTCTGTTGAAATACTTACATAAAATATTAAAGCATCCACTTTGACTACCACTCACTAAGTCTTTCTTGATCAGCTTAGTCCTTAATCACCTTTGGATTGGTGGAAGATGAAAATTCATAATGTTGAAATTCAAAATACTGAGTCCAAAATCTTGAAAGTTCAAAATACTGAAAACTCAAAATACTGAATTTCATAATATCGAAGAAAAACTACAGGATACTAACACTTACTATACTCCACCAGAAGTACATAGAAAAACAAATAAGACAAAGCATATTAGTTTACTCCAACCATTAGCAGGGGGGCAAGCACCCCTGCACCCCCACACCCCCTGCTACTTAAATATATTGACTCCGAGATCGCACTTTACTACACTAAGATGAGTTATGTTGTGGTATAGCAAATTAAAAGGGAACATAACTACGGTTACAACAGGCAGTCATGAAGCACATAATGGTATGTTTGCCATTTTCTTCTGTGGAGTGCGATACTGGAGTTGATATACTTAAGTACCAGGGTGTGGGGGGGGGGCACAGGGGGGCTTACCCCCCCCCCTGCTTATAGTCGGAGAAGAGAAATATGTTTTGTTATTTGTTTGTGTTGGTATACTCTGTTTTTTCGATATTACGAAATTCAGTATTTTGAGTTTTCAGTATTTTGAACTTTCAAGACTTTGGACTCAGTGTTTTGAATTTCGAGATTATGAGCTTTCAAGATTTAGAAGTGGACCTCTTGTCCCATATATTTAAGCCATATAAGTAGCATGGAGCTGATGCACTGGGTAAGTTTCTTTTTAACATGTGTTTCTTAATATGAGACAATTACAGATCAGTTCTGTAAATGTTTAAAATGTAGATTCACATACAGTATATGCATTGTGTTTCTGAAAAAAAGTTCTTATTAAATATTAAATGGCCATCTATGCAGTTCTATAAACATCTTGCTTTGTGAACTGGTTATAAATAGCATGACAAAAATATATTACCTTTGGCCTTCTTCCTCTTAAATTTACGCAGTCTTCCAAGCCCAAAAAAATTACCCTGCAAAATAATAGCAAATTGTACTATAAGGCAATAAATATCAGTATTATTTTTGCCATAAAAATTTCATTTCCTTTATGCATTTATCTTCTTTTTTTTCAAGCCCAAAGTGTTTACCCTATAAAATAAAATTTAATTCAGCGATAAATCAATAAACATCAATATTATTGCTGTTTTACAATATTAAATCAGCTAAGCAATTACCTACTTTTTGCACTTAATTTTCAGGTCACTTATTTTGTTTAGTCATCATAAAAAAAAAAAAAAAAAAATATATATATATATATATATATATATATATATATATAGCCATTATGTCAAACCGTTTAACAATTTACACGCTTTAGCTCATCTGTAGCATATACTTATCAGTCACAATCAGCTTTGTCATCCTATCCCTAACATAACTCTTTTGCTCCCATATTTAGATTTATATGTGATCAGATTAGTGTCTCTATGTTTCCCTAGATTAGGAAGGTACAGATGTGTGAGGTAATTACCTTAACAGTACATGGCAAAGTAAACAAGATTACCACAGCAATAATATAAATGTGAGTGGAATATGGATCTATGTCATTTTATCAAAAAAATACATTGTCGAAACTCATATTGTCAACAATATAGTTAACCAAAAAACTGATACAAAGCCACATGTCTGCCAACAAGACAATGTTTTTGTAGGGAGATAAGCTCCCCTGCAACCCCCTGCTAATTATTTATTCCAACTCAAAGACTGCCCTACAGTAGGGAAAATGGCAAATTCCCCGATGCCCACCTTATTGCAATCTCAGTCAGAATGGTTCAACGAACCAAAGTGTCAACCATATGGGTTTTGACAGTTTGGTTGTTCGATAAACTGACATAGACCCATGGAATATTAGCTGTCAGGCAGATGTCAACAACGTCTACAAAGATTTTACAGCAGTCGGATAACCTGCTAGGCATAAAGATGTATAGTCATGAGCTATGGCTATCAGGGGGCTCCAGGCTGTAAAACTCAGAACTAATTACACCTAACTAAGTTGTTTTAGGAGCCTCAACTCTGTATGAAAAAAAAGTAATAGTGACAAAGGTAAATTGTACCATCAAATTATATTAATCACAAGTCTAGTAAAATGAAACCCTCTAAATATTAAAACACTAGCCAGAAATGTGTAGGTAGTACACACCAGACAATTAAAAGAAAATACAATCATTAAAGAATTCAATATATGTTACAAAAGCAAACTTATAATGGAAATAAAATGACCAAATTGGAAAAATAGAAAATGTTTATTAAACAAGTTGAGCGCTTTAATCTCACTTCTAAGAGACTTTTTCATAACTGAGAATTTGTACAGTAAAATGTTTAAATAATATTTTACAACATAACCTCATAACCAACAGCCAATGATTAAGAGTCAATCAATCAATTTAAAGAACATTACATTAATTTAAAATTGTAACAATATGACCATATAAAACAGTGATCTCGTCACAGTTTTAAAGCACTGTTGCGTAAGTAGTTACTAGCTTTGCGGTCTAGAAGACCATTGAGGAGTCTAGCTCAAATTGCCAGCTGCCCCCTAAGCAATGTCTAAGTGACTTGCTCAAGGTTACACAGTAAACAAATGAGGACTGAGGGAATAAAACCCTGTGCCACTGGATCTACAACTCATAGCCTTAACTAGTATTTTCATTTAACCCAGGTGGCTGATTTAAGATTAATCTGCTATCACATTTCTTGAAATTCTAAGTTGGTATAAAAATAATCACATCTGGGTCCTAAACGAAATCTTTCTCCATTCAGTACAATTTGTAAAATATTTATAAAGGGTGTTATTACTACTCTTTGCATTATTAACTGCATGACATTTTCTTTGTAGCTGTGTCTACCAACGTGAACAATGCCCTTCGTGTTACTATCAAAATGTCCCCATGGTCCATGAATTGTTTTTGTGTTAAACAAATTCAGTATTAGACTAGAATCTATGTGCTTACAGTATTTACAGAAGACACATGTTTATACTGGTTTTCTGTTATCTAATCAAGCCCCAGAAATATCTGTGTATTCTACGATAGTCATCAAATTTAGGGATTTCTTATTCACAAATCTTAGGGTATCACTTAAAACTTTGAACAAAATCCTGGTTGCCAGTTAAAATATGCCAATTTTTTTAACCAAACTACCATAATACAAGTATAAAACGGCACATCATACATTTCTCTGTTTCAAATTGAACCACTGTTTAAACCATGTTCAAAACTGGTGAATATAATATATTCTTTATTTTACTACCCTTTCCACCCACATGCTACTGTAACCTCTCTGGGTGAATAAATCTAGCTGATGTTCAGTTTTTTACAGAAAGATTTCTTTATTTGTAGTTAATCTAGAAATATCCACAAAGTGGCTTCTTAACTACTATTCTTTAATATACTGTGGGTAGCACCTGCCTGTTCTTAAATGAGAAGTTATGTACCTACCATAACGTTCCATGTTAGTTGTCTTCTTCTCGCCTTCTTTCTTGCTGGATGGGTTCAGAGCCGATCCTCGGCTCCGACTCGACTTATACTAAAGCTCGAGAGCTATTTTTACTGGCTCAAGGCTACCCTATATCCCACAATGCTAGGCGCTAACTACCCAGATCTCGTTTGATAGCTGAAACCATAGCAGTTCTGATCTCCAAGATAAGGGGAAGAGGAAACCTTACACATATAGTCATCTAGATCTACAGCTACCAATAAAAGATAGCCAAGGGGGCTTATACTGTGGCAGAAAGAAGATCCTCAAGGATCCTTAGGTCTGTCCAGGCTAGGGGGATGGGGGGTGGGACGCAAGAAAGAAGGCGAGAAGAAGACAACTAACATGGAACGTTATGGTAGGTACATAACTTCTCAATGTTAAGTTGTCAATCTCGCCTTCATTCTTGCTGGATGGGACCTCGTCCCTCGCACCTTCACCCTGGGTGGCTCATCGGAACAGACTCTTGAGAACGGTGGAACCAAAATTAGCCCAGCTTCGGGAGGCTATGTCTAATTTGTAATGAGAGATAAAAGTATGAGGAGAGGCCCATGTGGCTGCCGCACAAATGGAATCTATTGGTAATCTAGCCTGAAAAGCTATTGACATGGCTAATGCTCTAGTTGAGTGAGCTCTGGGCCTTGACGGTAGTTTTTGATGTTTGAGTTCATAGATGAAAGTAATCACAGAGGCCAGCCATCTAGAAAGGGTTACTTTGGAAACTGGAAGGCCTTTCTTCCCTATCGCATAAGATAGGAAGAGCTGCTCAGATTTCCTAGCTTGCTTGGTTCTATCCAGATAGTAACGGAGCTGACGATGAACGTCCAGAAAATGCAGCTTTTGTTCCGCTCTGTTGGAGTAGTTGGGGAAGAAAACTGGGAGATTGACAGTCTGGTTTAGGTTCGCCTCAGAAGAAATCTTGGGTAAAAAGGACGGTTAGTCCTGAGAGACACTCTGTCTTTATGGAAAACTAGATAAGGTGGACGAATGCAAAGGGCATGAAGTTCTGATACTCTTTTCACAGATGTTATGGCGACTAGAAAAAGAGTCTTCCAAGAGAGCAACTTCAAGGAGCAGGAAGCCGCAGGTTCAAAGGGGGGAAGAATCAAGGAAGTTAGAATCAAATTTAAGTCCCACTGTGGTGGGGGGTCTCTGATTGGGGGCTTAAGCAAAAAGATTCCTTTAAGAAAGTTTTTACAAAGCTTATGGGACATGATACTGGAGTCCGAAAAGCCTACATGAAAGTTCGAAATAGCTGCTAACTGTACTCTGATGGTGGAGGAAGAAGACCCTGAGTGAAACAGTTCGGCTAGGAAGTCTAGGACTGATTGGATAGGGGCAGTAAAAGGATCCATATTTCTAGCTCCTGCCCAGAAGGAAAAACGCTTCCACTTGCTGCCATAAATCCTTCTGGTAGATGACTTAAGGGAAGCTATAAGGATGTCATGCACAGAATGGGAAATAAGGGGAAGCCTGGCTAGGGTTGGAATTGTAGCAACCAAGCTGTGAGGTTGAGAGATTGGAGGGAGTGGTGCAGCTGTCCTGACTGATGGGTCAAGAGGTCTGGCACTGGGTCCAGATGCCAGGGCTGCCCCAAGAGGTAACGATGCAGGAACGGAAAACATATCTGTCGAGGCCAGTAAGGAGCAATGAGGATCATCGTGGCTCTCAAGGTGGTAGCTTTCTGAATCAACTGAGTGATTAATGGAAAGGGGGGAAAGGCATACAGAAGTCCCCGGGGCCAATCGTGGACTAGAGCATCTCTGGGGGGGGGGGTGGCCGGGAAGAGAGTGAAAAAGTCATGGCACTTGCTGTTTTGAGGTGTTGCAAAAAGATCACAGCAAGGTCGACCCCATTTCTGAAAAATTTCTTCCACTACTGATTGCTTGAGAGACCACTCGTGTGGCATGAGAATGGCTCTTCTCAACCTGTCCGCTATGATGTTGGACTTCCTGGGGATATGCATTGCTATCAGAAACCGCTGAGAGGAGATTGCCCACTGCCAAAGTCTGAGTGCCTCTCGACATAAGGGATAGGACTTGATTCCGCCCTGCTTGTTGATGTAACACACTACGGACATATTGTCCGTCTGAACTGCAATAGTCCCGATGGGAAGAGAGTCCTGAAGGGCTTGCAACGCTAAAAGTACTGCTCTCATCTCCAAGACATTTATGTGCAGGTGGCATTCGAAAGGTTGCCATGTGCCCTGGACCATCCTGCCCTGAAAATGCCCCCCCACCCAACCAGGGAGGCATCCGTTGTCACCGTGGCGACTGGAGGAGAAGGAACAAGTGGTCTGCCCTGAAGGACTTGAGGGGAGACCATCCACCAAGAAAGGTGTTTCTTGCAAGACAGGGTTATTAAGATGTTGTGTGACATTGGAAGCTGTTGAAAGGACCACTGGGAAAAAAGCATCCACTGAAGGATCCGCATATGAAAGTGAGCTAGGGGAAGTAGTGTAATGGCTGCCGCTATAAGACCTAATACCTTCAGGACAAACCTGGCCTGGATTCTGTTGTTCTGTAGGAGGATGAGAACATGCCTGCGAATATCTAAAACTCTTTGCTCGGTTAGTTTTGCAGAGAGTCGGACTGTGTCCAAGGTGGCGCCTATGAAGGTAATAGACTGACAAGGCGACAAGGCAGACTTTTCGAAATTTATGGAGATACCTAGCCCTTTGCAAGTATGAATGGTGTAATCTCTGGAGAGGAGAAGCTGAAACCTGGTGGTGGCAGTGAGGAGCCAGTCGTCTAGATATGGAAACACCTGGAATCCTTGACGCCTCAGATGAGCCGTAACCGCTGCCATGCATTTGGTGAACACTCGGGGGGCTGTAGTGAGACCAAAGGGCAGGGCCCTGAACTGGTAGTGACTGGCTCCCAGTCGGAAGCAGAGAAACCTCCTGGAGCGCCTGTGCATCTTGATGTGGTAGTACGCATCCTGAAGGTCTACTGAGCACATCCAATTTTCCTGACCCAGAAAGGGTAGAATGGACTGTAGCGTGACCATCCGGAACTTCATTCTTTTTACAGACTTGTTTAGTCTGCTGAGATCCAATATTGGCCTCCAGTCCCCTGTCTTTTTTGGTACCAAAAAGAACTTGGAGTAGATTCTGGATCCTTGATGGTCTGCTGGGACTGGCTGGATGGCTCTTTTTGTTAGCAGTTTTGATATTTCTAGTACTGCTTGTTCCCTTAGACTGGGTGGAACATCTGAAAGGGGCCCTTTTGGCTGAGTTGGGGTGTGGATAAAGGGAATTTTGTAACCCTTGGATATAATCGACCGTACCCATTTGTCTTGGGGGAGTGAAAGCCAGGCTTCTGGGTACAGTGATAACCTTCCCCCGATTGCCTCCGAAGGCGGACAGTCGGGCAGCTTCTCAGGGATGCTGGAAGGGTTTGTCAGAGAGTATCTCTCTGCTACCCTGATTTTGCGGACCTCCTCTGCCTCTCGGGCGGCGTATGTTATTGTCCCCCCCCCCCGCCTCTAGAAGGGAACTGACCTCTTGCGTCAGGCGCAACCTCTTGTGGTTTATGGAACCACATTTTCCCACCCTTCTGACCCTTAGGATACGGTCTAGACAGGGTGGAAAAACAGACTCCCACGACAGAGAGAGTTTTGCCTTCTTGCTCGCATCTGGTCAAAGTATCCTTCACCTGAAGTCCAAACAAAACTGAACCATCAAAGGGGGAGTTAGTGAAGGATGCCTTGAAGGGGTCTGCAAAGTTACAAAGCCGCATCCAGGCATGATGCCATAAGGCCACGCCTGTGCCTGCAGCCCTACTCGCCCCATCAGCCGTGTAGGAAATAAGCCGTATGGAGGAGTTGACAATCGAATTCAGGGTTGCCAGCTGGGAGTTGATTTTGTCTTGAGACCCCACAGCTGTTGGATCCTGTAGGGCCACACCCATTTCTTTGAGCATGTCTCTTTGAAGGCGGGTGAAATGGCACAGGTAATTCAGCGACCGCATGACAAAGGTCGCTGAAGAAAACATCCGCTTGCCGTACCTATCCATAGTCCTAGACTCCTTGTTAGGAGGATGGACAGGTACTGAAGGATCAGCCAGTTCCTTCTTAGTGGCTGCAGCCACCACCATGGCATCAACCGGGACACCCTTGGCTAAAAACTGTTTGTCCGAAGGGGCTGTTATGAATTTTGAAGGCCTCCGTGGGGTAGGTTCCATCATATCAGGGGCCGTCCACGCCTTCCGCGCCACCACTTCCATGAGGGGTTCAAAGGGCGGAGACACCCAGGAGGTGGAAGGGTGAGAGCCAAACGCCTCTAGGTAAACTGACTCATCCTCGGAAGGATTGAGGGTAGACCAGTTCCCCCTCTGCTTGAGAATCTCAAGGATGTCCGAAAAGGAGACATCCTCAGAGGGGGACCGTGGGGACCCTTCCGACTCATCCAAGTCGGTATCAGATGTGATGGACTCGGGGGAGTCCACATGCTTCCTCTTACACTCTTCCAAGGGGGTTCCCCTGATGGATCAGGGGAAACCTCAGAAGAGGAAGATATTCCCAATGGGGAAACCTGAGGTGTTGGATCTCTACGGTCAGGAATGAGAGGGTGGGTAGAGACCACAGCAGGCACTACAGAGGGAGGAGCTGAGGGAGCCGACTGTGGAGCAGGCACAGGGGCCAGCACGCTCCTCATGACTTCAAAGGTGCCCCTATCAGGCAGGGTAGAAGGTCCCCCCTCCGAAGAGATAAGGACCCCTCCCGGCACTGAGAGGGACGGCTCTGAATCCGATGTCGAGGCCGAGCTCACCAGCACCGAAGCTCCAAGAGGGAGAACGGGGTCAGACAAGGGTCTGATGCCACTCGCCCCCTCGGAGCTGATGAGGAAGTCCAGGCGCCCGGATCTCTCCAAGGATGGGACCATGGAAGAGACTGGAGCTGATGCCAAAGCCGAAAGGTGAGGTATCGGCTCCGATGTATCGACGGCCATGGCTCCCACAGGCTCCGGCTCTGAACTCAAGGGAAGAGTCGGAGGAGGAATCAAAGATGGAGTGGGAATAGCCACTGTCTGTTGAGAAGGGCTATGAAGCATCTGGGGTAGTGCCTGAGACTTAAGGAGTCTACTAACTTCCCTCTCAAGGTCATGGTCTGACAGCCTCGAAGACCTAGAGGAATGGGATCGATGGCTCCACTCTGAGAGTAAGGGGGACCTCGGAGCTGAATGAACGGATTCCAAGGATGGAGACCTGGACCGTTTATGGCTGGCAGATGGCACCAACACAACTATCGGTGCCGACTGAGTCTTAGAAACATCGGCTCTGGCTCGAGCCGATGTAGAAGACTGCGTCTGAGAAACATCGGCTCCAGCCGGAGCCGATGAAGAAGACTGTATCTTAGAAACATCGGCTCCAGCTGGAGCTGATGTAGAAGCAGTCAGAGCACCACCAGTCGAAGGCTCTGAACATGGAGCCAATGGCTTGGAAGGCTTTGAAGGCTTCCCCGACGATGACTTGGCCGGGGAACCTTTAGGCTTTAATAAGCCTCTCAAAATTAACTTATTTCTGCGTTCCAGCAGGACTCTCGGACTGAACACATGACAGACAGAACAAGAGTCCTGCAGGTGCAGAGGGCCCAGGCAATAAACACAAGAAGTGTGACCGTCTGTCAGCGACATTTTCTGACAGCACGAGTCACACTTCTTGAAGCCTGAGACCCTGGTGTCTTTAGACATCCTAATAAAGGACAATAACAAATACACACACACACACACACACACACACACACACACACACACACACACAGACACCCCTTAACACAAATCTAAGTCAGTCACACAGACAATTTCACCTGACAATTTAAGGAAAAAGGGAATGGGCCCAAAGGCCTAACCTTTTAAACCAAACAAGGGGTTAGGATTTTAAGGGATTTAAGGGACTGGATGGAAGTTATACTAAGAAGGAAAGCTAATGGGATGGGTACTAACAATAACTATCTAAAATTGACTAAATTAGAGAAATTTTAAGAAAATATTAAATCCAACCTGCAGAGCCAGTAAGAAACGCACCTCGCAGCTGAAGCGGCAAACGAGATCTGGGTAGTTAGCGCCTAGCATTGTGGGATATAGGGGAGCCTCGAGCCGGTAAAAATAGCTCTCGAGCTTTAGCATAGGCCGAGTCGGAGCCGAGGATCGGCTCCAAACCCATCCAGCAAGAATGAAGGCGAGATTGACAACTTAACATTAATAGTTTACAGAAATTGATTTACAAAATATATTAACATTAAATCCAGTTTGCTCACTATCAGATGAAACTGACAAGTCAAGAATGTTAATTTTACTATCAAAGAAGGCACCCATATATTTCAAAAAACTGGTGCCAGAATTCAATAAAAAAAAAAAAAAAACATAAAACCTTAATTCGTGCAATTACTTAAAATTTAAATATTATTAAGACAGCTGAAGGCAGGACATCCACAAAATTAATGTTTATCTTAATACTCTCTTTCATTTTGCATTTCAAAATACAAGAAAATAGTACCTTTTAAATAAAGTGGGTTTTATAAAACACAACAAAACAGTACTTTCAAAATAATTCAGTCCATAAACTTCTCTGGTCCATAAATTATTTCTGTCGGAATAAAAGTGGGCCTCTTTCCTAGGCTCCACGTCAAGTTCAAATACTCCCATGCTCCAGGATTTCCTCCTGAGTCTCACTCTCAATTCAAAAAAATCTCTAGGCTTTTCTCCTAGGCCTTACTTTTAGCTCTAAAAATGAAGGACAGTCCATAATTTTCACTGACAAGTCTTGACTAGGACTTTCCTCAGTTCATGCTTCCAGGTCTTCCACTCAGCTTAAATGCACTGTCCTTCCAGTGAAGAACTAACTCACAGAGTTTAGCCTTCCTGGTTGTGCTGTTTCATACTCAAAGTCTCTGTGACTGGTTAATTTGCCTGTAGAAACCACTGGAAGAAAATTACCATGCTCTGCGCATTCAAAGAAAGACATTTTTCTTTAAACATATTACAAAATAATACTTTTACAATATTTTACACAATATTTATACACTTAATCCTGCCCATAAGGGTACAACATCTATAAACTTTGATTCTGTAAAATCAGGGAAGCATCTGAACCATACCTCTCAACCGTATTGAATTCCTTGGTATTTACCGGTTTTGAGAGCAAAATAATGGGGTGCCATGAATTCTGAGTGGCCCCTTCAATTCTAGATTTTTAAAATTTTTTTTTTACACAATTTGAAGATGTGTCTGACATCATCACGCATCGCCATCAATGTGCAGAGGAGTGCATGATGACATCAGCTTGTAACTGCCAGCCTGTCAGAGAGAGAGGGAGATTTGGACTAAGTTAATTTGGAATAACAGCACAGCAGCAAGAGCGAGCGCAGTGTTTATAAGTTAACATAAGTTTTACCAAATTCTTCATAGTCCAGTCGACTGAGCACCCACACTCCAGTATGTGAAAATTTAATTTCTCCAGACGCTCGACCCTCAAGGTAAGTAAAAAAGAGTAAAAATAAAACACATTTCATATTGTCGCTAAGGGCACATGGTACTTTTCTTGGTAACTGGGAAGTGAAACTGGAAACCATGTGGTGTTTTAACACTCCTGTGTTTAGTGTATACCTGAAAAAAGGAGAGAACATTCAGTGAAACTACTATGCAGTTTCCAGCTTTTAAAAGGTATGTGACTGTTCATAAACTGTGCAGAAACAAAATGATAAACTGCCCAAGGCTCCGGTGACTCAGTAAAAAAAAAAACAAACAAACAAAAAAAAAAAACGCTCAAGTGCTATTGTTTTATATAGTGTAAAACTTCACCAGACCTGAAAAACTAAAAGCTGTTAACGTGTTTGTTTTTTAGTTTGAATTTTATGTGGTTTGTGCCTGTCTTAAAGGATTTTTTACTGACAGTGCCCACTGGAGCCTTGGGCAGTTTATCGTTTTGTTTCTGTACACTGGTTTGTCTCAGTTTTGTGACATTTTGGGTTGTTCATAAAATGCCAAGTTTTCACTATCTTCACTTTAGTGTCTGCTACTGGAGTAGAAGCGAGGCAATAGAAAGTTAAAGTGATGTTTAAAAAGTATTCCTGCATTTCTGAAGTCCCGGTCAATTTTGAACAGTGCAGTTGGACTGCACTTGACTTTGGTTTTTCAAAGTTATCAGTACTGACATTACATGCTAATCAATGCTGTCTGGAATCAGGAAACATTACATTTTAATTAAAACTGTTCCACAATATTTAGGGAAAGTTTTGATCGTTTTCTTTTTTTACATGTCTGAAGTACTTAACACGTACATTAAAAAATCTAACTATCCAGCTGTGTATTTTATATACAGTAGCACAACTCTAAATAGGCTAGTGTGGTGACTGTTAGGTGCAGTAAATATGCAGAGCAGTTCGTGGTTTTGGATACCGGGAGATCTGTATATAAAGTGCACTTTATGTGTTTGTGTTAAATGCCTGCACGGGAAGCATACTTTACACTCTTTTACAGCATAAGTAATGGAACTATACAGCAAGTGTTCTTGATTTATTGCACTGAGGACACACCATAAATAAAAGGAATGTTATTTACATTTAGTTATAAAGCGTATGCAGCAGACAGAGTGCACCATATGATACCCTCGTTTTAACCAGTTAAATATTGTAATCAAAAATAAATTATATGGTTCCATGGCAGCTAATCACCATTAGAAAGGTCAAAGAAACCAATGGTATAGTATCTTGAAAATGCAAGACTGCATCATTTTGGTCACTGCTGCATACAATGACCACTAAAATGAAGTCTAAAATAAACAGAGAGAGTTCATACAATTAACTAACTATTTAGCTATTGAAATGTAGTAGAGAGTAACAGACTTCTTACCAGTTTGGGTTTATTATTAAATATGTGAAACACTGAAAAATTTAGTATAAACTGATGAAATGAATCAGTTGTTTATAGGAAACCACAAAAATCAAGTCGTCCCAAACTGGCAGTCTAAAGGCAGTAACACATTATACTCAACAATTAGTTTTCAAACAAATGTTTATTTTAGTATCAGTTTGTAACATTTGTATCAAAGCAGTTGTATGAAAGCACAATATACAATGGATACATTTTATAGAAAATAGCAACAGAGGGAAAATACAAAATGTTAAATGGATAAAGTATAAATTATTAAAATTGTGTGCTGGGCATACTGCAACTGAATTTTGCACCACTTCCTAGCCAGAATGCCAGAAATCAAAGCCACTGGGCAGCGAGTTCAAATTTGGAATCTATGTACTGTATTCTGATGGGCTGTGTGAAGACTGGTAGAGAAGGGCTGAAGGCTGCCAGCCTAGCCAAATAGAATTTGATACATAATTCTGGCATTTGTAAATATAAATATAGGCTTGTTTCTTAAGTGAACGAAAACACTGTAAAATGTGAACTTCCTCATTGTAGCAACATTGCCATCTGCTGTAAGGAAAACTAAGCCAAGCATTTCAAATGTTCTTTACAATTAAATTTATGTTCTGTATGTCCTTTGAAGTTAGAATTTGGAGTCGATGAGTCTAATGTTTTAGCAGAACTGCAGTTTCATTTTAAACAGTGAGAACCAGAAATTATTAAGCATGTTTGTCTTGATATCCATCTCATCAGCACTCTGCCTGTTATTTACGTAAGTTATATCAGAACTATGTTTTCTTGTAGTAATAGCTAGGAAATTAGAAGAAAGTTAGACTAAGTGTTTTTCTGTTATGTCATAACTGTACTACTGAATTATTTTAAGTTTCTGTGTGATCTCTGAACTCTTGAATAGCACTGTGGTGTAGTAGTATTGTATTGTGTTTTAATTATTTATTATTAAATATTTAAAAAAACTTTTACATGTGGCTCCAACATCTTCCGTACCTCCTCCCTCAGAGTCTGCTTGAATCTCTCAGGCACCCTATAAGGGGCCTGCCTCATAGGCCTCTGGGGTCCTGTATCCACCTGGCGCTGACCCAGGTGGGTGCACCCTAGTTTCCCAGTGAACAAGTCCCCAAATTCCTGCAACACTGCTTGGATTTTCCGAACCTGGGTAGAAGATAGCTGCTGGGACATTGCTACCCCTTCCACTGAGGTGTCAGCCTGAGCCTCAATGAGGAGATCAGTCACCAGATCTCCCTCAGGCTCCTCCTGCAATCCACTGCAAATGCTCAGCACAAGGGCGTCCCTATCATGGTAAGGTTTCCTCATCTTAACATGGTACAATTTGTGCCCCTGCTGTCTGCTTAGCAGTTTTACCATGTAGTTAACATCACTTACCTTTCTTACCACCTTGTAGGGTCCCTCCCAAGCTGCTTGCAGCTTGTTGTATCTGACAGGAATGAGAAACATTACCTGCTGCCCTACAGCATACTCTTTTGCTCGAGCATTCCTGTCATACCACTCCTTTTCTGTTGTTGGGCTTCTGCCAGATTCTCCTGGGCCAAGCCCATGAGTTCCCTGAGCCTTGTCCTGAGGTTTAGGACGTAAGCCACAACAGACTACTTGTGAGACTCACACTCACCTTCCCATTCATCTCAAATTAAATCTAGAGATCCCCTCACCCTATGCCCATATAGCAATTCAAAGGGTGAAAAACCTGTGAATTCCTGGAGAACCTCTCTGCAAACAAACAACAGATGGGGCAAATATTTGTCCCACTCCCTCTTAAACTGATCTGCAAATGCCAGTAGCATGGACTTGATTGCAGAGTTTAACCTCTCAACAAGACCATTAGTCTGGGGATGGTAGGGGCTGGTCTTCATGTGCTTCACCCCACAGGACTTCCACAGACAAGCCAGCAGGTCTGACATGAAATTGGCACCACGGTCAGTCAGTACTTCCTTTGGGAAACCTACCCTGCTGAAAATCTCTAACAAAGCATTCACCACCGTCTCTGCCTCAATGGAGGACAAAGCCACTGCCTCAGGGTATCATGTAGCATAATCCACTACCACTAGGATATACTTTTTCCCTATGGAACTTGGAGTACTCAGAGCACCCACAATATCCATAGCTACCCTCTGAAATAGCTCCTCAATCAGAGGCAAAGGCATCAAAAGAGCTCTCACCTTGTCTCCTGCCTTGCCTACCTTTTGGCACTGCTCACAGGTCCTGCCCCCCTGTTACATCTCTGGAAATTTCAGGCCAATAGACGTTCTGCATAATACGCCTCTTTGTTCATTTTATGCCCATATAACCTGCAAAGGGAATATTATGGGCGATGGCTAGAAGCACCAGATGGTAGGCTCTAGGCACTACCAACTGCTGTACTCTCTCACCTTCTAGCCCTCCCTCAGGGGTCCACTCTCTGTACAGTAACCCTTTGTCCCAGTATACAGATTCCCCCTTTCCTTGAGAATCAGAATCAGGTGCCTCCCTAGCTACCTGCCTTAGGCCTTGCAATGTACAGTCTGAGAGCTGAGCTTGTCTCAACTCTCTATTGTAACCCTTCCCAGCTCCCCTTCCACAGGAAGTCTGGCATCCTCTGACAGTGGTGCCTCACTGGTAGCCTGGGTACTACTCATCTCTACCTTTGCAGTCACTGTGTCCAAGGGACCATCAGTACCCACAAGCAGCAGTGGTGCACCTACAGTCTCACTGCTACAAAGTAGCTCCCTTCCTGAAGTAACCATCTCACCAGTCCTGGCTGCAAGTATGCAGTCTGTCTGGGTCTCCCCCAGGCTACCAAACCCACATGCTTGTCTCCTAGCCTCACTGCGTGTAACTGCATAAGTACATGGTACTGCTTCATCCAAATCCTTCCCTCTCAGGACATCGGCAGTATGGTAGTTTAATACCCCTGTTGTCTCAAGACAACCTACTACTGGCATTTTGTCTTTCCCACTTACTGGCTCCCTCTCCTTTGGTTCCCCACCTTGCCTCTGTGGACACCTGTATGCCACATGGCCCCACTGGTTGCATTTAAAACATTTAACCCTAGCTCCTGGATGTGTACCTGGACTAGTGGCTTCCCCTGCTACTGGAAGATTCTGTTGTGGCAGTCTGTGCTGCCCACCATGGGTTCCTTTAGACCCATGAGCAGTACTGGGGGTCCCCTTCCTGTGCAGGGCTGCCCTGCTTGCCAGGTATAGGTCTCCCTTTTTCCCCAACTCCTCTGAAGTAGCACATTGTCTATCAGCTAACCAGATCCTCATGTCCTCAGGCAAAGTGCTAAGGGCTTGTTCCCTCACCAAAAGATCTGCCAGCCCTTCAAAAGTGGTGACTTAACATCCACTCACCCAGCTATGAAAGTAAGTGCTTAGTTCAGCAACATATTGACACACACTTTCATCTGCCTATACATTTCAGGTGTTAGCTTAAAACATTCTAGAAGACATTTTTTTACAGCAGTATAATCAAAACAGACAGAGTCAGGCATTTTTGATAAAAATGTTACAGCTTTCCCATGGAGTAAGGGGGTCAGGAACCATACCCAGAGCCTTTGGTCAACACTATACTGTTTGCATACCCTCTCAAACATATGAATGAAACTACCAAAATTCTCCCCCTCTTTAAACTGCGGAAGAAATTTACTGACTTGTTGTGCTTCTGGGGTGCAATTACTCCCTTCCACATTACCTCCGAGACTCTGGCAAAGAGTCAGCATTTCCCTCTCATGCCTCCTCTGACGCTTCTTTTCTTCAGCTTCTATCTCCAAATGCCTGGCCTCCAACTCAAGTCTCTTTAGCTCCAGCTGGAGTTTTAAGTCCACTGCAGAAAGGTTGAGCTGTCCATTCTCTGAGGATATTGTATCTCCGCTGCCAGTCTGATTTTCCTCCTGGATGCTGTTTTCTGATGCAACTGTGACCAAGGCTGCAATCAGGTCCGCCTTAGTCAGGTTTCCATGCACCAGTCCCCTAGTCTGGCACATCTCCACCAGCTGGCTCCTTGGCTTTCCATACTCCTCTGCTGACATGCTGCCTGACTAACTAAGCTAACAAAACAAATAAAACAATTGTGATCTGAACTCTGTGTGTTCACTGCGTGGCTGTTTTAGAGTACAAAACACCTTCAGAGATCACTGTACATAAGCTACAGGATTCACTCTACCCACACCACTACAAGCCAATTAGTATTTACCAACTACTTAATATGTGATGTGGATATCCCACCACTGCCACCACAAATGTGAAGTGGATCCCACCAATGCAAACCACATGTGATGCCCGCGCCCTGGCCCAGCAATAGGAGCCTCAATCCTCACCACTAACACCAGAGACGGCATCTCATATATGAATGAGGAAAGGATAATAAATACACACAGTAAAGTACAATTTCCCTTAAGTGCTCACAGTCAGTCTGGGGCTGGTTGCTCCCTTGCTCCCCAGATCCCCAATAAGACTCCCCACTGGCACAGCTACATGGTCCAGATTTCAGCCTAGCTGGCCAGCTAACCTCCAGTACCAACTCTGTCCAACCAGTGCTTCGTGTCCCTGCCCAAGCAGCTGACACACACACACAAACACTTTGAGATAAGTATTTATACAACTTCACAGACACTCCTGTGAAAGGCTGACACAGATTCTCCAGCTGTGCCCCTTTACCCAGACTATATGGTAGTAATTACTGCCACCACCAGCTAATAATTATCAGCTACCCAAAGGCCCTTAAAAGGGTGTCCAATTATTACTGTGCAGTATTATTATCAAATTGGTAGTATAGCCCAGGGCTAAAGCTATAGGAGTGGCTTAGACAGTCAACTCTATAAATATGCAATGTACTCTAGAGATTAACTTTTCTCTAAATAAACCAGCCACAGGTAAAAGGATTTTTAAAATATTTAATAATAAATAATTAAAACACAAGGCAATACTACTACACCACAGTGCTATTCAAGAGTTCAGAGATCACACAGAAACTTAAAATAATTCAGTAGTACAGTTCTGACATAACAGACAAACACTTAGTCTAACTTTCTTCTAATTTCCTAGCTATTACTACAAAAATACATACTTCTGAAATAACTTACTTAAGACACAGGCAGAATGCTGACGAAATGGATATCAAGACAAAAATGTTTAATAATTTCTAGTTCTCACCACTTAAATTGAAACGGCAGTTCTGCTAAAACATTACATCATTTGTTTACACTTTCCTGGTTCCCAAGTCACACCGAAACTGCATTGATATTCTTTTACACTTAGAGCAATAAAGGACATTCCACATGTAAATTCTGGTCATTAAAACAATAGGCAGGATACTTACTCCAGACTCATCAACTCCAAATTCTAACTTCAAAGGACATATAAAACATCATTTTAATTTCAAAGAACATTTGAAATGCTTGACTTAGTTTTCCTTACAGCAGATGGCAATGTTGCTACAATCTTGAAGTTCACATTTTACAGTGTATTCTTTCATTTAAGAAACAAGCCTGTATTTTATATTTATATTTATAAATGCCATAATTATGTATCAAATTCTATTTGACTAGGCTGGCAGCCTTCACCCCTTCTCTACCAGTCTTCACAGGCTGATTATAATGCTGTTTGTGTAATATGCAGCTGTGCCACTTTTTTTATATTTTTTGGGGGGTAGCATTGCTTTAACCCCCAAAACACGCTGTACTGCTATGTAAGGGAGAAAGGGTGTCTTAAGAAGGTTATAAACCTTAAAAAGCATATCAGAAAACAATTGTCTTACAGTATGCTAACACTGTGTTATGCTCATGCTTATGTAGCATTTGCTAAACACAGTAATGCAAGTTTACTACACCACCATGTAATATTGTTTATTTTATTTATTGCCATTTAATTAATGGGAAAGTCTGACTGGGTAGGAGTTCATTTTCAGCAGAGGCCCACAGAGAAAAGTTACAAAGTATCACAAACCATTTTAAGAATAATAATTTTACAAACTTTAAAAATAATACAAAAAACAAATTTGGTTTAAATATGTATAACAAATTAAACATAATATGAAAACATTGGCTAAGAATATATACAAGTTATATGGCTAAGATTTAATAGTTAAGAGAAATTTTTAACCAGTTTATAGAGAAATTAAAGGTAAGTGAATATAATACAAACAGGAACTGCAATACAAAGTGAGAGAAAAGCAGGCTTATGGTATATTTACTGAGGAAGCAAGGGGAAAGAAATTTCAGATGTAAGGGGGCGAGTGAAAAAGGGAGAGTAAGGAGATGTAAGGTATGATTAGGTATTTGTCCACAATTTAGGGATATAGTTTATCTTGGTAGTGAGCAAGTACAGAGGCAAATTTTTGCTAGGAAGTCTTTCAGAATGGTTTTGAAGTTTGGTCAGGAGGGTATTGACCTGATGGATAATGATAAGGAGTTCCAGGCCTTAGTAACATGGTATGGGTACTGACAATGTCCAGCAGATTTGACAGGTTTGTATACAGATAGAAGTTTTTCGTCTTTGGATCATAAAGATCAACTAGGAACATAGTTGTGTTAATTATGTAGTGATAGACAAGCAGATGGATTCTGGAAAATTTTATAGGTGGTTAGAAACTGTGTCTATGTTAGTTGATGGAGTAGTTCTAACCAATTTAGGCTTTTAGTGCTATACAGTGGTGAGTTCTGAAAGGGTTATTTGCTGCAAATTTAGCAGCTTTGTTATAGCATTATTCAAGATTTGATTTTTGTGATGCCTGGAGGTTTGTAAGGATGGGAGCACCATAAAGAAGTGTGGGGAGAAGATAAGTAGTGACAAGTATAACTTTAGTTGCATCAGTAAGAAAGTTTTTGGCTCTGTAAAGCATCACTAGTTTTTGATGAGGTTTTCTTATTCAACTTTGTATATGCAGGTCAAATTTAAGATTATCATCCATTATCATCCCTAATAATTTGCTATGAAAAGAGACTTCAGTTGTTATATTATCACGAGAGAGGACACAAAATTTTGTTTTTTCCTAGATGCATAGATTTATGCAAGTATTATATGAGTTAATCTTCCCAAATACACTGTAACCCGTCCCTTAAGCTAATGAAATGTGTAGTGGATAGACATGTGAAAGAGTAAGTCGTAGTACCTGGAAATAGTCCCACGCTTTCACATTTTCAACCCACGCTTTCACATTTTCAACAGGTTATATCCTCGGAAATAGATATTGTGAAAAATTACAGCAGGGCAAACAGTTTTGTCTTAAATGTAATTTAATTCACTTTTGATGTTTGGATGGATGCCTAAATTCAGCTTGAATGGACTTTGCTTATGCCCAGCAGTTGTCTTATTTGTGTACCTTTAGCTGTTAACAAGTGTTAGTTGTAGTTGTTGTACTAAACTACCTCAAAGAAATACACTCAATGTGCAATTTGTTCATTTTTTTTATGAATGGAGTACTCAGTTTTCACAAACTATAGCATCACTACCGCTTGTTCTATGTGCAGCAGATTGCTTCAAAGTTGAAATGCGAGCCAGTCATGCTGCTTTCGAATGCAATATAAATAAATGCTTAAATATGCATTAATTTGTTTCCTGGACAGTCCAGTGGTTAAAATGAGGTGTGTGGCTCTTTTAAACAGCCTGTAAACAGTGACAGGCAGTATGGCTTTACATTTTGTAAACACGAGGACAGGAAAAGGCAAGGAAGATCACGTGTCGCACTAACATTTGATTCTGCTAGAAAGATGGTTTTGAGGCAGAACCTGTTATCAGTTAACTTACTGACCAATCCATCCTAGCCTTTGTGGATACTGCTGGGACTAGACATCTGCATGAGAATTTTTGAAAATCGACCACATTTACCATATCGATGATATAATTCATATGTATGCTTACTGCCTAATAGAAACTGTCTGCAACAACTGGGGATGTGCATTTTTGTTAATAAGTATCTGGATACATGTGGGCAGCATGTGGTTTATGTAAAAAGATCACTTAAGATGAGCTATGGAACGGCTGTGTGCTAGAGTACCTACAAACATGTTTGTGGTTCTGAGGTTCGAGTCTGACAGTTGTTAGACTCAGGGTTCTGTTAGTAAAATGAATATTACATTGCTAGAATTTTTATTCTCTCTTATGCAAGTCCTGTATGCACACAAGGATTTCTTTTTTTTGGGGGGGGTTGCTAAACCTCTTATAAATGAAGTGGACTCCCTTGGAAAGAAGCAACAGATGACTTGGGTGTGGGTAAGGTTGTTGTGTTGGTGGTCATTTGGTGAATGTATATAAGCATTTCCTGCCCTCTTTGTGGGGGTGCTTCCCATACACTTTCTGTATATACACACATGTCCGCTAGTTCGGTAACCACTGAGTGCAAAGTCTGTCTTCTGAAAGTTTGGGCAGCAGTTTCTTGAAGTTTGCATGTCATACCTTGTAACCTTGCTGGTTTCAAAGATGATGGAAAAGTGTAATCACCTCCTTACATGTGTACCTGCCTTAAATGATACAAACTCTGCACACCTCCTGATGATTTAGGGAGATGGAAGGGAGAATCAAAACTGAGTGACAGACAGCAGCACAGCAGGCTGGATGTAGTCCTGGGTTTGAATTCTCTCTCTCAATCTCTGCTATGTGGGCCACTTAAGTACTTAGAAGAAGGATTTGTTTGTGAGAGATTGCCTTATTTAATAATAAACAAATAATTGTTTAATGTCATATCCCTCAACTGCCCAGAATGTTGCAAAATGTTATTTTTTTTCCTCATATTTTTGGTGTGTTTTTCATAAAATCTGCAGTTCTGTTGTAAATCATTGAGGATTAAACCCCTAAATAATGGCATCCATTTAACATTCAGACTTTTGTGTTTTAATATTTTGTCTGTTCTTCAATTTGCATTTGAATTTTGGTATCCCACAATTCCATTGGAGTGGGTGGGTTACATAAGTATGTATGCAAATTTTATGTTAATCAGCATACAGATTTGTACCCATTTTTTATGGCCTGACAAATGAAAAATTGAAGAAAAGAACACACTATGAACAAGCACCAACACTTCACTCAGCTTGATGAAGAAATAAATGTAAAAAAGCTGTTCTTATTCACTTTAATACCAAAACAAAATAAAATTAAGCGCTTTTTGTTTGGGAAATATCCAAACTTCTTCAGATGTAGAGCAAGAACAAAAACAGTTAGCCCAGCAAAAATTCAATCTATATCATGAAGAGTTAATTGATTAATTGCCTGCAAGTGGATCACAGCACTCATTTAAAATTACACTTCATAGCTGCATTGTTTTGCTAACAAGACCAAATCAACCTAAAAACTTCAAGACTTTACAAACATCATGACACAATAGAAATTATTACTTTTGCTAAGAATAAATATAAATATATGTGCATATGTAATAAAACTAACACCCATCCCTGACCTAATTTATGCAGTATTATGAAAACATAATCTATACAAAACAAGGTATATAAAAGCATAATATAAAAACTAATATGAAGACAGAAAGCACCAAGTCAGGGAAGCAGAACAAAGCAGCCGGAGAGCCAATTCCTTAGACGAACATAACAAGTTATTCAACTCATAGGAAATAAAATCCAAACTCTCAGAAATCAGTGGTTCAGTTTATTGTAGAGAGTTAGCGCTTTCACCTATTCAGGCTCGACATGTATTTGATAATGGTCCGTCACATGTATTTAGTTTCAGGATTTTAGAGACTATACACGTCACTAACAGGGGAGGAGATATAAGGACCCACACAGAAGGTAGGGAGAATTTTTGGATAATGAAATTTAGATCAGATAGTCCGCCCGGCCTGAATGTTAAGGTATCAGTGAAACCATTTTTGAAAATGAGGAGATTGAAGGTACACTAGTGCAGTTAGTAATTAGAACATTCAATACCCGTCTTATATTTATTTATTTATTATTGCTCTTATATTGTACATACATATATATAGACTAGAGTTGGATTTCAGAAGTATTTTCCATCTAGTGGTTTTTAGTTCAGTTACATATAACTGTATGGGTATTTTTGCTGTATTAGTGTTTCATATGTGTACACATATATTTATATGTGTTTATTTTAATATAAATAGTCCATAAATAGTTCATGTCTTTTAAGTAAGGGTTGCCTGGGATAATATATTTTATTATTGTATTATTTTTTATTATCAGTAATTGAGTGTTTTTATTGTCCTTCACCTATACATACGTTATATAGTATTCTGTGATTTTAATCTATTGCACTTTAAATGGTTTAAGTCTTGATTTAATTATTGAATTATTGATTTTGTTCCACGCCCTTTGTTTAGTATATATTTTATGTCAAACAGTGTTTGTGTTGAGTCTGATGAAGCCTGAATAGGTGAAAGCGCTAACTCTCTACAATAAACTGAACTACTGATTTCTGAGAGTTTGGATTTTATTTCCTATGAGTTGAATAACTTGTTATGTTCGTCTAAGGAATTGGCTCTCCGGCTGCTTTGTTCTGCTTCCCTGACTTGGTGCTTTCTGTCTTCATATTAATTTTCTTAGTTTTTAGTCAGGAGAAGTGGTTTACTCCACTCACCATTATTCCTTAGTTCATTCATAATATAAAAACTGTTAATTCATGACTTCATTATATCATATTAATACTTTGTCAATAAAATAAATAACCAACCATCCAACCAAATAGCATGTAAAAATACCTAGAAAATTACCTAAAACATTTTTACCTAAGCAAGCTTTTTAATTTTAATATACTTGCTAAAGAATAAATTTCATTGATACCTGGGGGTGCACAGGAGTTTAGTAACAACTGCCATTTCAATTCATGTTCTTCAAGGTGTAACTTAAAAATGTTACTATCTAAATACCTCACATTCTCATGTGCAGCTACCTGTGTTATGACTCTAAATTTAAAACCATGGCCGTGGTTATCTTTACAGTGCCTAGCTAGAGCATTATCCATTTTTTGTTTACCAATAGCATAGATATGCTTGTAAATCCTGTCACGCAATCTACAATCAGTCTTACCGACGTAGAAAGCCGGACAGGCATTGCACTGTGCAAGGTATACCACTGACCTGGAATTACAATTGAACTTGCCCTTAGTATAAAAATTGAAGTTCCTTACTCGAAATTTTTCACCTGTTTCAACATAAATACAATATCTGCATTCATCACACCTATACATTCCTACGCGCCTTTTGGATGGTTTTATGGTAGTTTCCATCAACTTCTTTAGGTTCTGTCCCTTCCTATATGTAATAGTCGGAGATACCCCCAATTTAGCAGAGATGTCCTTTTCCACTGAGAAGAGATGCCAGTATTTTTTGACTATTGACCTAATCTCCTCAGCCTCAGGGCTGTATGTAAAAACAAATGAAATTGAGAAGGTCCTGTTCTGATGATTCCTTCCTTCCCCTAGTTGATTGACCACATCTGTAAGGGGAGGACTCAAGGTGCCTATATTAAATGATTCATTTATAGGACAGTTGTTCAAAATAGGCTGGTATACACCTTGGGACCTTTTTAACTGGACTTCATTTATAATACCAACCAAAAATTTGGAAGGGTAACCCCTGTTAAGGAACGTATTCCTAAGATTTAAACATTCCTGTTGAAAGTCAACTTCACCAGAAACCATCCGAGCTGCTTGAACCAATTGTCCCTTAACAACTTGAGCTTGAGATACTGGCAGTTTCCAACAGGCTTGATTCCTGGGTCACTGTTTTAGAAGGAACTGATTGATTTATTCAACAACCAGGGGCTGGATTTACTTAGGCTTATGTCTAAGCATTACCAGTCACAAATCAGTTCTCTGGCAGGGGAAGTTATGGAACTTGAAAAGGACATCAAGTCGGACACGGTTTTTGACCATTACTGATTTGATTACGATTGCATTTTTACCAGCATAGCACAACAGCTGGAGAGGCTTAAGTCCACAAAGATCAAGAAACTTCAAAGGGACTTAAAAGCCTATGCTGAAGGGAAAGCTTTTCCTGAACCTCCAACCTCCCAGGTCTCTGCAGAAGTATATAATAAACATAACCAGAGACCAAGCATGAATCAAAACAGTTATGTTGATGGACAAGACCAGCGGGAGTCTGAAACTAGTACATTTGGTGAACAACATAACACTCATAGTGCTAACTTTATAAATACAAATTGTGGTTTGGGGAATGTGCAATATACTTTTGATGATAGAAATAAGAACAATTTTCACAATAACCAACCACAACAGTTTCAAAAAAACTTCCGGGGGGAGGGAGAGAAAATGGAACTCGAATTCAATGCAGTCCAGGAGGGTGTACAATACACGCAGCAACAAGAGATCTTAGGTTCAGAAGTGGACAACCCAGCAGTGATGGAAGCAGTTCATCAATGTAGGACAATTGTAAATAAAAAAGGTGATTTTAAAGTGTTTAATTACACTGAGTATCCCATTGATGAACAACTAGTGGAACTTTTTGCAAAAGGAATGACATTTGTACCTACGAACAAAAGTAATTTATCTGAATTATTGATTGATTTCAGATTGTTTACTAGAAAATTAAATTTAACAGTCTTGTTGGGTAATTCTGCTTATAGTAATCAAGAATTAAGAGTTGCTAGCACTTTTAACACCCCTGTTAATCCGTTAGTTGGTATGTTTGAATTGTTATGTGAACTTGAACTTCGAAAGTTGGTCTGTTGCAGTAAAAAAAGTGTTTGTAACCCTAATATTTTTCTTGAAGAAATGCAGTTGTTTTCCAATTTTAGGAGCCTTTGTATTCGCATCATGCAACCGGATAAAGGGGGAGGACTGGTTGTCATGGACATACTACATTATAACAACAAAACGAATCAGTTATTAGAGAAGGATACGTATGTGGAGGTCAGTTTAAACGAAATGAATATAGCTTATAACAGGATCAAAATGTTTATTAATGATTTGTTTATTGATGGTTTAACTGACATTAATTTGTGTCTTTCGGCTTTTCCCGGTTAGGGGTCGCCACAGCGGAACTCCACTCTGCTAATGATTGGTAGTGGATTTTTACGTACCGGGTTACCAGCCCTGATGCACAACCTTCAATAAAGGCATGCCCCATTCACGTATGCCTCCACACAGAAGACGCTCTAGCTGAGAATCAAACGGGACAACGTCTTGCTATGAGATGACAATGCTACCACAGCACCACCACCGCAGTTTTAATCTTAATCATTATTTGTCCATGCCAGCACCCAGGATTCCCTTACTTTTTGGCGTTCCCAAGATCCACAAGGAGACCTCAGATCCACCTATGCTCCCACTCGTGGACGCCAGGCAATCCATTACCTACCCATGTGCTAAAGTAGTGGATTCCATCCTTAAGAAATTTGTCAGCAAGGAGACCCAGATTTGCCGGGATTCATGGTCCTTTTTGGAGCAAATTAATACCTTGGAGTACAAAGAGGAAAATAATTTCCTAACAGTGGATGTTTGTGATCTCTATTCATCCATCCCCCAGGATATAGGTACAGAATGGGTACTGGAATTTATCAGGTCTAGGGGAGCTACAGAAAATGAGTTACATCTTATTGAGGACCTTTTGGGGATCATCTTGAAAAACAATTACATTCTGTTTAATGACAAGTTTTACCTCCAAAGGATAGGAGTGGCAATGGGGTCCCCTTGTGGAGCCAGTTTTGCGAATTTGGTTATGGCCTCTTGGGAATCAAATTATGTATTTACTAATCAATGGATGAAAAACATTGTTTTTTATACTAGATTCCTGGATGATATTTTTATGATTATTGATGGTGATATGACCTTGGCTACCAATATTGTTGATTTTTTCAACAGTTCGGTTGAGTTTCTGAGGTTTACCAAAGATTATCAGGAATCTTCAGTCCATTACTTGGATGTGGAACTTACAAAAAATATTCAGGAATCAAAATACACTGCAAAGATTTATAGAAAGAGTACTTATTCAAACTCTTTTTTTGCATTTCTCTAGTGCACATCCTTTACAACAGAAATAAACTGTTGTTAAGGGGCAATTGGTTTGAGTAGCTCGGATGGTTTCTGGTGAAGTTGACTTTCAACAGGAATGTTTAAATCTTAGGAATATGTTATTTAACAGGGGTTACCCTTCCAAATTTTTGGTTGGTATTAAAAAGGTCCCAAGTTGTATACAAGCCTATTTTGAACAACTGTCCTATAAATGAATAATTTATATAGGCACCTTGAGTCCTCCCCTTACAGATGTGGTCAATCAACTAGGGGAAGGAAGGAATCATCAGAACAGGACCTTCTCAATTTCATTTGTTTTTACATACAACCCTGAGGCTGAGGAGATTAGGTCAATAGTTAAAAAATACTGGCATCTCTTCTCAGTGGATAAGGACATCTCTGCTAAATTGGGGGTATCTCCGACTATTACATATAGGAAGGGACAGAACCTAAAGAAGTTGATGGAAACTACCATAAAACCATCCAATAGGCACGTAGGAATGTATAGGTGTGATGCATGCAGATATTGTATTTATATTGAAACAGGTGAAAATTTTCGAGTAAGGAACTACAATTTTTATACTAAGGGCAAGTTCAATTGTAATTCCAGGTCAGTGGTATATCTTGCACAGTGTAATGCCTGTCCGGCTTTCTATGTCGGTAAGACCGATCGTAGATTGCGTGACAGGATTTACGAGCACATCTATGCTACTGGTAAACAAAAAATGGATAATGATCTAGCTAGGCACTGTAAAGATAACCACGGCCATGGTTTTAAATTTAGAGTCATAACACAGGTAGCTGCACATGAGAATGTGAGGTATTTAGATAGTAACATTGTTAAGTTACACCTCGAAGAACATGAATTGAAATGGCAGTTGTTACTAAACTCCTGTGCCCCCCCAGGTATCAATGAAATGTATTCTTTAGCAAGTATATTAAAATTAAAAAGCTTGCTTACGTAAAAATGTTTTAGGTAATTTCCTAGGTATTTTTACATGCTATTTGGTTGGATGGTTGGTTATTTATTTTATTTTATTGACAAAGTATTAATATGATATAATGAAGTCACGAATTAGCAATTTTTTATATTATGCTTTTATACACCTTGTTTTCTATATATTATGTTTTCATAATACTGCATAGTAATTAGGTCAGGGATGGGTGTTAGTTTTATTACATAAGCACATATATTTATATTTATTCTTAGCAAAAGTAATAATTTCTATTGTGTCATGATGTTTGTAAAGTCTTGAAGTTTTTAGGTTGATTTTGGTCTTGTTAGCAAAACAATGCAAAGTGTGAAGTGTAATTTTAAATGAGTGCTGTGATCCACTTGCAGGGAATTAATCAATTAACTCTTCATAATATAGAGTGGATTTTTGCTGGGCTGACTGTTTTTGTTCTTGCTCTACATCTGAAGAAGTTTGGATATTTCCCAAACGAAAAGCGCTTAATTTTATTTTGTTTTGGTATTAAAGTGAATAAGAACAGCTTTTTTACATTTATTTCTTCATCGAGCTGAGTGAAGTGTTGGTGCTTGTTCATAGTGTCTTATTTTCTTCATTTTTTATGGGCCTTTGTTCAGATTTTTGATGTTTCCAGGTTGAGAGGTATGATCTTAACATACGAGGTACCCATCTTGACAAGACCAAGTAAGCAAATCGGGAAGCCGTAATGGCTCTGATTACTTTTACCATATTTATCTTGAAAATAAAAAGTTAGTATCCAAAATAGTGTTTAATAACATACAAAGCAGTGTAATATCATTGTAGTTCCAGCTGAACTGTTGTGTCAAATATTCCTATGCAGAGTCACACCTTCAACTTAGGAATACTAGTATATAAACTCCCAAAATCAATTGTAACAAATTTCACAATTTCTCCACTTTTAGGAAGGCACACTTGTGGAATTTCACTAAGGTAATGTCAGGATTCTCTAATATAAAATTAATATTATTATACTCCAAACTTTAACTAACGGTCCTCAATCAAAGCTGACAATTCAGTTTTTGATCCTTCTGCTGACACTATCTGTCAAAATGGGGAAGCAAAGATCATCTAACTTTCTTAGATCTTAGGTATACCAAAACAGATTACTCTTTTTAGTTTGTTAGCTGTGAAAACATCATATAAGTCTACAGGTATAGGTCTGCTATGTAGAAGGGTCAAAAATTCTACATCAATCTATTGATAAGCGTGAAATGTTTTTATTAATGTCACTTCTTTGTAACAACAATTATCCGCTAACATAAGCAACAACTTGTATACATCAGCTTTTATGATAATCATACACCCTCCTTTGTCTGCTTTTATAAATCGGGTATCAGTCATTTCTTTCAGTTTCCTTACTCACTGGCACTCATTAAATGAAGGATTACAGAAACACCTGGCTGGAAAGACTACACAAACAGCCTTAAAATCTGCAATATATCATTTTCAAATACCCATGCTGTATTTTACTTAATAGCGGATTGAAGATGATGTTTGTCTTGAAAATGTTGGAAATACAATTTTCATTTATATTTACATCATAAAAATGCCATCTCAGATTTAATTTCCTGGAATATTACTAAATTTTCAAGACTATGTTTGTAAAATTTGTACTAACTAAAGGAATAAGGGCTTTTAGCAGCTCTTTCATAAAACCAATATTATTCAAGTTATGCAAACAGAACTCATTGCTTATTGTGTAGATGTTCTCTCCCTTGTGATATACCTCAGTTTCCTTTCCTCTTCCTCTTTGTTGATTTTTTCCTCTGTCAGATGTCACTTGAAATCTCAGGGAAGGGCCCAGTATGTCAGTTCCCAGGTGGACTCCTTGATTTGCTGCACAAAGACAGCAAAGTCTTCATCTAAATCCTATATGAGCAAACAGACCAGTCAGATAGTTCCAACTTCAGATTAGAACCAATCGATCCTTCCTTGAAATTTCATGTGATACAATCAAAATAATAAAGTCAACAAACAGAAAGAGGAAGGAAGTTTGTTCCATAATCTTGGTATTGTTTGGGATATTTATCTGTAGCTTTTTCCTGTGGAACTGATTACATTATAAACACAGCACTCTTATGAATGTGGGTTCTAGCAAATCTAAATGTATCTCTAAGCCAGGCATACCTCTGTAAATGTTATCACTGAAGGTTTAATAAGCCAAAAAAGCTTACTCTGTAGTAAGCAATAACTAACACTAAAAGGTCCCATTAAATTCTAAGTGACTTTGTGACTTTTTTGTCCAACTAATGGAATTAAGATAGTGACTTGATACCTCCCCCCAGGATGGGCACAACCATCCTTCATTGCCAGCACATCAGACACCAATGTCATTATTCAAATCCAGGACACCTGGTCTATCCCTCAAAGCCACAGCACTGCCTATTGCAGGGTACCTTTTTAATTATTATTCAATATAACTTGATGCTTAATTTTGCTTTAGCCAAAAATCATGCACTTGCATTTACTTACACCAAATCCTAAGCCTGCATCTTTAGCCAAGATGTTAACTTCTACTATGTAATTATTTAATCATGTCTCTATTGGATGATAAAAAGCCCTAATTCTACAGTCGTCTGCATATTTTGATGTCTAGCAGATGCTGGATTTTGGAAAAGAGGCAAACACGGAGTTAAATAATACAGACCCAAATATAAATGCTTGCAAAACTCCATCATATGCACAGTTTCTTTCTGATAAAGAGCCAAATGGTACTTTCTGTATCCTTTTGGTTAATTATAATTTAACCTACTGTATTATGTATGGATTTATGTTATGTTGCTTCATAGCATTCAAGATTTCTAGTTTGGTAATGTAGCAAATTCATTTGTGGGATCAACATAAATGACCAGGACTAAAACCCCTGGTTGTTGAGCATACTTGCTATGTCATAATATTCCAGCAAGTTGATGAAAGTTGAACATTCCATTAAAAAATGCAGTTTCATATCCATAAATGGTATATATGATTTAGATTTTATCAGTAAGTTTAGTAAAAACTTCTCAAAACATTTACCCAGGATTAAGCAACATAATATAACCCCATACACAATACAACAGGTGAAATTATCATTAACCAAAAGGGCACAGCTAGTGTCATTTCAAGTGTTCTTTATGCTGTATTAGTATGTAGTATATATAAGGTGAGGTTAATCAGAAACAGTATGCCTTGTTCAAAACTTCTGTAGTATAACATTAAGAAATTGTCTGCAAAATCCATCTGTCTGAGATAATGTCTCCCATTCCCAAGGTTATTGGAGAAGAGGAAGAGGTTGAGATAAGATCCAGGCATCTGTCATCAGCACCTCCTTTCCTTGTGCTTTGACTTGCTTTTAGGTGTAGGACTAGATTGGGATTTTCCTTTTCTATATGGTCTTTTGAGAATGGCTTGCTTTGGGCAGAATGACCTCTTATCTACCTGGCAAGTTTTAAGAAAATTTGGGAACAGGGTATAAAATAATTGTTTGACATTATTCAGTCTCCTGATATTTCTCCATGTCTCCCAGAATGATATCAGTTGGTTTGTCAAATAACTAATCTGCAAAGCCTACAGCATCTATTAAGTAGGCATTTGACTCTGTATGTCACAGCGATCTAATTAGTGCTTTACAAAAGCAAGGCAATACAATTTAGTTAGGTAGACTAGACAGTGGCAACATTCTGGGAAACAGCAAGAGAGAGAGAGAGAGAGAGAGTGCAGCTTCACAATATCTGCTACGGATGGGGATGCTAAAAAAACAAATGTACTGAAACAAACAAAAGAAAATGAACAAACTGGCAGACAGCGTTCCAACAAGCACCAAACTCGAGGCTCGATGTAAAAAAAAATGTTAATATAAATAAAAATAAGTAAAACACAAATCGTAAGCGCTTTTGTTTAGACAGTGTAAACTTCATCAGACAAAAGTAAAATACAAAATGAGCATTTAAATACTGATCAAATCATTCCAATTGGACGCAGGGAAAAACTGCTAGCTGGTTGTTAACAGGGAAAAAGAGAGGGAAAAAAAAGAATTAACCCTTCAGTCTCAATTTCTGCTCTTGAATGTATGTTAAAAGTGCAATATGTTGAAAAAAGTTAAAATAAAAAATTAACAGTTCTACAAAACATTCAACTAGTATTCAGCTGTTTGTACTTAAAGGAAAATTATTAAAAAGTTATTGATAGATAGCTGATGCATCCATCAAAACATTTTTCTTTATGCTATTTTGTTCCTTTCAAGGGCCTTTAGTTTTAAGGCAGGAGTGATGGAAGCCATGTCATTGATGCCAAGCCATTTGTCTACATGTAATAAAATCTGCCACCTAAGTTCCTTTAATTCTAGCAAGACCCCCCCCCCAAGGTTTTTGTCACTAATATCCACATGATCTATAGCCATGAACCTAAAATTGTGATTAATGTTGTCATGAATGTGCCTAGCTAAAGTATTGTTTAAGTTGTTCCTTCTATAATCATGTTCATAGATTCTAGTAGAAAGTTTTCTTTCCATTTTGCCTATGTAGACCACAGGACAATGATCACATGTGGCCACATAGCGCAACCAAAAGCACTTACAATTTGTGTTTTACTTTTTTTATTTATATTAAAATTTGTTTTTTTACATCGAGCCTCCAGTTTGGTGCTTGCTGGAATGGATGGGGATGCGTTTTCTTGCAGTGTGCTTCAGGGATCAGTATTGGGGCTGTGCTCCTCCATGTGTTTTTTTCTCCTTTTTAGCTATAGATCTTGATTCATATCCAAGAAAATTCACTGATGATTGCAAGCTAAGCAGGATAGCTACCTGTATTGATGATATCATCAGATTACTAGAATCACTTGATTTTGTTAATATGTGGGATAAGGGTTATTGTTTGAAGATAAAACCTAAAAAATGAAGTTATTAATTTTGGGAAATATTACTCCTCTGATGAATGCAGTCAAAATGACTTTATTTTACAGGAATACAGCTCTTTTAATAATCAGTGTATATCTACTGATTGAGACCTGGGTGTTCATTGTAGAAAACTGCTATAAGACATATCATCTGATAAACACAGTTATTTAAGCACTGACTCACAGGTTCTAGCACCATTATAAAATAGTACAAGGAGCCCATATATACTGTTCACTGCTTCTTGCCGTTCATTTAATGTTGGTGAAATTATCAGGCGGGGGGGTGGAACCTAGATGGCACAGAGTTAACAGCTTCTTTTCAGAGCTCTGCATTTTATTAAAATTATTGACAGGAAAATTTATTAACCAGTTATCATTTTCAACTTCAGCACTTTACTAAACACATTTTTATCTTCTCGAAACGTTTGGTACATTTTGGAATTAATTTTCCTGTTAAAATAGTTAAGGGAAGATTCTCTAAATCTCTGAAGGATGAGCAACCCAAAGAATAATCATTCTGTCTTTGCTATCAAAAAAGAACTGCACCAGATAACATCAGCCTTGCAAGAACTATTAAAATTGATGGATTTCAATAAAACCTACAAGAAGTCAGAGAGAGCACTCTAAGACAAAAATATATTTAATTACTTATTTCAACAGCTTCAAACTAAAGTCTCAGATATTGACTATGCTGTATCTGACATGCATAAAAGACTTAAAGAAAGTGAAAAGTTATGTACTCACCATAACATTCCATCTGAGTAGTTGTACTTCATTTGTCTTCAACCTGTGGGAATACGGATCCGTATCGGATCCGAGCTGGCAAATATTACTAGCATCAGCTCCAAGCTCCAGACTCCTCCCCTTACCTATAATACACCTCCACTGCCTTCCATCCCCAGATCGAGTTTGCTGAACTCATACTTAGAACCCGACCTGATAACATACTTGTGACGTATACTGCAGCCTGTAGGCAGAACATGCGCCAAGGTCCGGGGGAAGGAGGGAGGGACGGTTGAAGACAAATGAAGTACAACTACTCAGATGGAACGTTATGGTGAGTACATAATTTCTTTATCTGAAGTAGTTTACTTCATTTGGTCTTCAACCTGTGGGACAGAGTCCCCTGCTACTAAACTCCTGGCAGGCCCTCATGGAAGGTGATTCTGGAGCACCGCAGAGCCAAAGGATGCTCTCCTTCTAGAAGTCAAATCCAATCTGTAATGAGAAATAAACGTATGAGATGAGGACCAAGTAGCTGCAGAGTAAATATCATCCAAAGACACACTAGAACAGAAAGCTGCAGACGTAGCCATGGACCTAGTGGAATGAGTTTTAACCTGACCTGGAGGAGACATGACTTTGTCCTTATAAACCTGCAGGATGCATGAAGAAATCCATCTAGCTATAGTGACCTTGGAAATAGGTTTGCCCAAAAAAGGTCTATAGAACGAAACAAACAATTGATCAGATTTACGAAAATTTTTTGTCCTGTGTAAATAGAATCGTAACTGTCTATGAACATCAAACATGTGTAGCTTGTATTCCATCCTGTTGGTAAAATTGGGAAAGAATATAAGCAAATTTATAGTCTGATTGATATTGACTGGTGACGCCACCTTAGGAAGAAAAGATGGGTTGGTTTGAACGGGAACTCTATCTTTATGAAAAATCATGTACGGAAATTTGATGGACAAGGCCTGTAATTCCGAAACCCTTCTAGCAGAGGTAATGGCAACCAGAAAAGCTGTTTTCCACGATAGAAATTTTAGATCTGTAGTTGCGGCAGGCTTGAAAGGCAGAGTGACCAGAGCTTGGAGAACCATAGTAAGGTCCCACAGGGGGACAGGATCTTTGACCGGAGGTTGTAGCAAAAAGGTGCCCTTGATAAAGGCTTTACACAGTCTAGAAGATGCCAAGGATGCAGAATTATTGCCCACATGAAAATGAGAAATGGCAGCCAAATGAACTTTAACAGTAGAAGAACTAGCTCCATGCTGGGAAATATCAGCTAGGAAATCAAGAATAGCAGAAATAGGAGCCATGAAAGGGTCTAAACTCCTCTGAGAGGCCCAAAAAGAAAAATGTTTCCACTTGCTGTGATAAACCTTTCTAGTTGAAGACTTATGAGCAGCTACCAAGATAGACTTAACTGAGGAGGAAAGTCCGGGAATCCCAGCAATCACGGGAACTGGAGCAGCCAAGCAGTGAGCTTCAGGCTGTCCAGATTCGGATGAGGTACCCCCAATGGGTGTGAAATCAGATCCTGAATGGGATCTAGGATCCAAGGTGAAGTCAGAAGGTGAGACCAAAGGAAGAAAAAACATACCTGGTGAGGCCAGAATGGGGCAATGAGGGTCACCTTGCTCCCCAGTCGACAAGCTTTCTGCAGAAACCTCGGAATGAGAGGGACTGGCGGATAAGCATGCAGAAGACCGGGAGTCCAAGCATGAACTAGAGCGTCTCTGGGGGACTCCCCTAGCAGGGGGTTCAGAGCAAAAAACCTGCTGCACTTCACATTGGAAGGAGATGCAAAGAGATCGCAGCAAGGTTGACCCCATTTGCTGAAGATCTGTTCCGCTACTGACAGATTCAGAGACCACTCATAAACCATCAGAATGGTCCGAATTAGCCTATGGACCGTCCTGGCATGTGCATTGCGATGAGAAAGTGACCGGTGGAGATAGCCCATTCCCACACTCTCATGTCTTCGCAACAAAGGGGATAAGATCTGGTCCCTCCCTGTTTGTTGATATACCAGACTACTGACATGTTGTCTGACTGAATGGCAATCATCCCCAGAGGAAGAAAGGCATGAAGGGCCTGCAACACTAGAAGGACTGCCCTCATCTCTAGGACACGGAAATACAAGCTGGTCTCTATGGGGGACCACAGGCCTTGGACTGTCCTGCCCGAACAAAGCCCACCCAAGTTGCGAGGCATCCGTGGTCACTGTGGTTTGGGCTGGGGCTGGAACAAAGGGTCGTCCCTCCAGAATGTCCGGAGAGCTCATCCACCATATGATGGATGACCGACACATTTGACTTAGGTGGATAGGATAGGTTAGTGGTAATTCCAACAAGGACACTGAACCACAAGAGTCCACTGAAGAATCCGCATATCTAGCCGAGCGCATGGAAGAAGAGTTATTGTCACCGCCATCGAGCTTAGAGCACTCAACACTGATTCCGCTGTCAGGAGTTGAGAACGGTAAATCAGGGAGACATGCATCCGGAGGTTTTGAACTCTCTCCAAGGTCAGGAACACTTTGCACTGGAGTGTGTCTATCCTGGCACCAATGTAATCTATCACCTGTACAGGCACTAGCAGAGATTTGGATGTGTTGACTGTGATACCCAAACTCAGGGCAAGTGTCAGAAAGCAATCCCTGATTTGGGAAAGTAGACGCCTGATGGGAGCAGTGAGGAGCCAATCATCCAGGTATGGATAGACCTGAATCCCCTGAAGCCTCAGATGAGCCACTACCACCACAATCACTTTGGTAAACACCCTGGGGTCTGTGGTGAGACCAAAGGGTAGGGCTCAAAATTGATAATGATTGGCCCCTAACCAGAAGTGGAGGAACCACCTGGAGCTTCTGTGCATTTTTATGTGATAGCAAGTGTCCTGGAGATCTAACGAGCACATCCAGTCGCTCTACTGCAGGTACGGCATGATGGACTGTAGTGTGACCATCTGGAACTTCTCTTTGGCAACTGACAGGTTCAGGGTAGAGTGGTCCAGAATGGGCCTTAAGTACCCCGTTTTCTTTGGCACCAAAAAGAATCTGGAGTAGAAGCCCGATCTGGACTAATCTGGGGGGACGGTTTCGATGGCTCATTTTCCTAGCAGCTTGGAAACTTCCTGTGCTGCTTCCTCCCTTTGTGTGGGTGGAACATCCGGGAGGTGTTTGGGATGTATGGGGAAACCCACAAAGGAGATAGAATATCCTCTGTATATGATATGAAGCACCCAGCGGTCCATTGTTATGGACTCACATGTCACTGGGTGCAAGGACAATCATCCCCCAACTGCCTCCAGAGTAGAGCAGCCGAGCAACACCTCAGGGTTGCTGCCTGGGTCTGTCCAAGAATGGTTCTCGAGACCTGAAGTTTCACAGACCCCCTCGGCCTCTGGGCCAGTGTCCATTCTGTCCCCCTCTTCCTCTAGGGGAAGAAGAGCCTTGAGTGTCCCGGGAATACTGAGACTTCTGGAACCACATCTTCTTTTGCCCTCTCTGGTTCTGGGAAAAGGACCTTTGAAGGTTAGAAAAGCGGATCCCAATGGCAGACAGTGTCTTCCTGTCCTTCTCACTCTGGGCTAGTGTCTCCTTGATGGTCTTACCAAAAAGTGTTGAGCCATCATCAGGGGCATTGGCAAAGGAAACCTTAAAGGGTTCTGTAAATTGGCACAACCTGAGCCAGGCATTACACCTCAAGGACACACCCAACCAAGCTGCCCTAGCTGCTCCTTCCATAGCATGGGAGAGGAGTCACATGGATGCATTTGATACCATTTTCAGAGTGGCCATTTTCACCGAGAATGAAGCCTTGTCCTCCTGCAACATGGACTTAGGTGGAGACTCCTCCAGCTCCTTTACTAGGTCACGTTGGAGTCTAGTGACATGGGCCAAGTAATTCAGCACCCTGATCGAAAAGGTAGCTGAAGCATACACCCGCTCCCCTAGGCAGTCCATCATCCGTGACTCTCGGTCAGGAGGGTGGACCGAGGAACTTTCCTGAGATAGTTCCCTCTTCGTGGATGCTGCTACCACCATGTTGTCCACTGGGGGGCCCTTGTTCCAGGAAGGCCTGTCAATGGGGAGAGTTAAAACCTTACCAGGGCACTTGGGGATCGGCTCCATGGTATCTGGTTCCTTCCACACCTGCGAGGTGATCAAATCCAGTAAAGGATCCATGGGAGGGGAGATCCAGGAAGTAGACGGGCCCATGCTGAAAGCCTCTAGGAACACAGATTCATCAGAGGAGGGCTTGGGGGCATGGTATCTGGTTCCTTCCACACCTGCGAGGTGATCAAATCCACTAAAGGATCCATGGGAGGGGAGACCCAGGAAGTAGACGGGCCCATGCTGAAAGCCTCTAGGAACACAGATTCATCAGAGGAGGGCTTGGGGGCAGACCAACCTCCCCGCTGGCGCAGGATCTCCATGATGTCTCCAAAGAAAACATCCTTGGGAAGGTGATGTTGTGGAGCCCACACCATCATCAAAATCTGTGTCCTTGGTTAAGGATTTGGGGGGAGTCCAAGTGCCTCCTCTTGCATGTATACCTGCAAGGCACATTTCCAGGTGGGCTCTCAGGGGAGTGCTTGCAAGCCATCTGTTCCTCTGGGGGAACCGTCTGGGGCTCTTCAGGCATGGGCTGTCCCTCTGGTAAGATACTGAGGATCATAGACAGAGCAAAGGGTGTCTGGGCAGAGTCTGAGGAGGGGGTCAGGTGTCTCAATCTGATGGAGAGGACCCTTTCTACCACATCGAATGCCGAAGGAGCGCGGACCTCCTGGGAAGCTAATAAGGAGGCCAGTCTCCTGGGGTCCGACGTGAGAATCGGAGCTGGATCTGAAGTGGATGGAGCTTCAAGGGAACAAACCTGGCCCGACAACGTCATAGCCGATGGAAAAGGTTCCACTCCCTCGGACCCGACACCCAGGCTCTGGCTCCGAGAGCAGCTCGGATCCAAACTGGTCAGATCTGAGATGCTCCAGGCAGCTGTCGGCATCGAGGAAACAAGGACCGTCGGTGTCGACCCCCTAATGAAGGCCAACCTCGGATCCGAAAACTCCAAAGCCAAAGGTCAGATCAGGGAAGGAGAAGTGGGTTGAAAAAAGGGAAGTGAGCTCCCCTTTCCAGAGGGAGGGGGGCTGGCAAGACCCCCATCTGGATCTGTGTACGATAAAGCGCCTCATCATCTTATCCAGATTAATGTCAATAAAGAGCAGGTCGACTGTGAAGAGGCCACGAACTCTGACCTGGCAGGTCGGGGAACCGAGGCCCGGGAGACTGAATGTGCCTCCTCCGGCTCTGGGGAGAACCTCGGAGCCAAGGGGAGTCAGGGATCTGTGCAGACTTGCTTGGGGACATGAGGTCTGGGGACCTCTTCCTCATTTCCTTCGTCTTCGACTCTCTCTCCCGCTCTCTGCCTCTCCTCTGCTCCACTACCACAGGCTTAGAAGCAGGAGTTTGAGTCCCAGTCTGGGAGGGAGGGGAGGCCAGAGGAAGAGAAGTGGGAGAGGCAGTCACAGCAGCCGCTGTGACTGAAGCCGAAGATGAGGAAGGAGGATCAGTAGCAGGCAGAAGACATTTGAGGGCCAACTTGGCCTTTCTATCTTTCAACGCTCGGGGATTGAACCCTGCACAAATGCAGTAATCCACACTAAGGTGGGCCACACCTAAGCACAACACACACACAGAGTGTGGCCATCCGCTGGGGAGATCTTATGGCCACACTCTGTGCAGCACTTAAAGATAAGCTTTTCAGCCATTCTACAATAAAAGAAATACAGCCTTAAAAAAGTCAGGCAAAAACTTTCTTTCTTCAAGCTAAACGACACACAGTCACTCACCACACTAGACTAGAGACAACACTAAAGGGGGGAGGGGCAACACAGACAAACTACTCTAACTAGAAAAACAAACCTACACTGGACGCCAAAGCGACGGGAGGGGAGAAAGGGTACCTACAATACCTAAATTGGCTAAAAGAAACAGAATTTTTAAAACTTACAATAAGAAATCATCCACTTCTAGCTGGAGCTCTGAAGACACGATGTCAAACAAATCGTGGCAAATGAGATCTGGGGATGGAAGGCAGTGGAGGTGTATTATGGGTAACGTGAGGAGTCTGGAGCTCGGAGCTGATGCTAGTAATATTTGCCGGCTTGGATCCGATACGGATCCATATTCCCACAGGTTGAAGACCAAATGAAGTAAACTACTTCAGGTCTCAATTGTCAGCTCAACAAATTCAAAAGTCCTGGTTAGTAGAGAAACTAGACGACTTGGAGAACAGACAGAGAAGGAATAATATAAGAATTTTCGGTCTACCACAGAAAGTGGAAGGTGAAAACATGGTCACCTTTCTGTCAGCATAGATACCTAAGGTATTTAATCTTCAGGAAAGCTTTTCTTTTGGGATATAAAGAGACCACAGATCCATTAGGAAACCAGTTAATATAAGAGCAACATTGGAACCAAGGTCTATTACAGTCAAATTTTTATCCTACTTAAAGAACTTGTCTTAAAATCTGCTTTGTCTAAAGCTCCGATACAATCTGAATATTCAAACATCAGATTTGACAATGACTATTCATTTAAAACTATGGAACTAAGAAAGAAAACATGGCCTTTAATAAAACATCTCAGAACAACATCAAAGCACAACTCATCTTTCCTGCAAAGATAAAGCTTCAGCTTTCAACTGGTACCAAGACTTTTTCCACTACAGAAGATGCTCTTTCCTTTATCCAGAATAATAACATTATTCCACTCTCAGATGATATGGACTGGTTACCTTCCACATCAAAAAGATCTTCAGAGAAAGATGCTTGGTCAGATGTAAAGAAAAAGAAACAAAAAGTGGAAACTTCTAAAGTCATGTCTATGAAAAAGTAGAATGTCAATATTACAATAATTTGTCTTGCAACATGTTTCAAAGTAAAACGTTTATATTTTATTACTTGCTTGTTGTCACATCATCCTCATGCCAGGTAAACCTTTTCTCTATCATATTTTTTCTTTGTTTTTGTTTTATTTTGTTCTCATAATTACTTCTTACAAAACATAAATATTTTCTAATCACAGTATGGATTACTTCTATTACTAATCTTTTTTCTTTCTTTTGTTTTGAACGTATGACATCATACCAGTATAATTTAACTATTTCGTTAATTTGATATCATTAGTAGCAATCCATAATATTAATCATCTTTTTGAAAAGTTCTGCTGTCAGATCAGAATGTAAGATTACCTACATGTGTTTTAGTTAAACTAGATCTTTTCCACCTCTTTGAGTATTTTCTCAAACACGAAGTAAGAAGGAAAATGCAGACAGCGGAAAAGAAAAGAATATGACTGTCATGTAGACTGATATAAGCTAATAACATGGGTTGTAATATTGGTTCTGTTTTATACACTTGGATGTGAGAGAATGCTGCCAGAAAGGGGTCTATGCAATAGTTTGTACTGTGTCTGTTTCGCAACACTGTATGTTTAGGTTGCATCACTGTTAAAAATGGCTGTTAAAAGGCGGGGAGGGGTGCAGTTTGACAAGAACTGTCTAGACACTGATGAGTTTATTTTTCACTCTGCTTTTTCTTTTCCAGTCTACTGTTAAACAGTACTGTCCCTTAAAAGTCACTTTGCTGAAAATGAGGGATAATTTTTTGCATTTAGGCTGTGGGCTATTTAAATAAATATATGTTGTTTTGCTCTGAGATTGTTTTGATACAGTGTTCGGAGAATGGCACCTTTCTTTTTTTACAACAAAATAACTCTGTCTTCAGGGTGAAGTGCCTTAACGATAAAGAATGAAGAGTCGGAAGTAAATGCAAAGGCATACTATATGGACTGGGATACGAATAAATCCTTAAATAGTAAAACCAGGTCAAACAGTAAGTGCTTTCGCATTGCACAGAACGCTTCTTCAGACAATGAATTTTCAAACCAAACTTGTCATTTAAATAACAGTTAATAAATCGAACTGACCAATGACAAAGCATGTGAAAGAAATGAGTAAAACAAAGCCCTACCAAAATAAAAGGTTCCTAGTGGTGCTTATATCTAACACATATCACAGATACCCCAATACATATTCTAAGGTACAACTGTTATTAACTGTTATTTAAATGACAAATTTGGTTTGAAAGTTCTGTGCAAAGCGAATGCGCTTACTGTTTGACCTGGTTTTACTATTAAAGTGTTTATTCATATCCCAGTCCATGGTGTGTCTTTGGATTTACTTCTGACCTTTCTTTTTTTGATGATTTCCTTCGACTGCGGAGTCTACTGTTGAATACAATCCTCTTTGCTTGTCTCGAGACCAGGTTTACCACTTGATATGTCTCTGAAGACTGCCACAGATCTCTATGGTATAACCAAAGTGTGTTAGAAAGGATTGGTGATGCCTCGATTTTTTAATGTCATGACTTTAAAGTTTAAGTGCATTCATAAAGTGGTCTCAGAATGGCACAGCTGCTTATCAAAAATACAATCATGCTGAAAGTTTTTTAATAAATTATAAATCAGATGACAACCCCAAAACTTATGAACAACATCCAGGTTGACCTGTCAGCATGCAAGGCAGGGAATAGTATATGTTAAACTCCTCCATGCAGTAATAGCCAGTGTCCAATATTAGTTGAATCTCACAAATGGTATACTGTTTTCAAAGTAGCTCTAAAAGTGTTATCTGAATACATATGGGCAGGTTTTTTTATAGTATCTTGGACTGTATGCCCGATGATTGCTTATGAACCTGTTTGGTTTCCCTTGTGAAGTATAGCAGGTCGGAGATGTTAAATTGAACTCGGCATGCTATTTCACTCAGACAATGGAAAGGAAAGGGAAAGGAAAAAGGGGTCATTACAAAAGAATATTTTTCGATGTTTGGATTGTAAGTCTGAAGTCTCAGGGCATTTTGGGGTTGTCCGATCTTGTAGCGATTGTATTTTTTGATTTGGCTCTTGTTCACTGTCACTGCGTATGTAGTTGGATGGGTGTTGTTGTCCTTATTGCTTGGTGTCTTGATGTGTGTCTGAGGTTGGGATGAAATAAGAGCAGAAACTAAATGCACAGATGTCTACAGGTCAGGCAGTTTGAATACCTGTTTATTACAAAGATAATTTTCCATTAAAGGAGCACCTGCAACTTGTCAATCCTTGTTTGTTTAGGATATGGGAAAGCGACTGTAGAGTACTGTTCTCTGGTGCTTCTCAGTGGCACAGATGTCTCGTACAGGCTCCTCTCATGAGTGGAGATGATTTTCTCTACTTCATAGGAAAACTAACATTTGATCTCTGGTTCCTGTTTCAGTCCTGAACAGTCACTGGCTACTCTTTTTTTCTATCCAGCCTGTGAGCTGAGCTGTTGGCCTCTTACAGCATTATACTAAGGTGCTGTTACATCTGTTTTACATCTGTTGTCTGGACTCACTGTTATATCTAATATTAATAATAATGTCTTGACATATGTTGTTTTATGTTAAAGGCACATTTTTATTTCTTGTACTACTTCATTTTTTGCTGATATCACATATATGTTTTTGAGATTTATTTCTAGAGAACAGCAGCTAATCAGCTATATTTTTTTCTTTAAAAGCTTTAATGATAAATCATTTCATAGAGGCTCACCAGTGTAACAACAATATGTCCGAATGGAGTTTAAAATATATAATATATGAGAATCATTTTCAATGAGGACATGCTAACATCCCAGCACAATAATATTTCATCACTATGGCCTTAAAGTTATCATTCATATTTTCTAATATTAGCTTTAAAATATTATAATATATTTTTAATTCACAATATAGTATATATTTGTTAATGTTTTATTCTGTAAGCATACTTCTTTGATGAATGCTCAAGTTGTACATACTTATGTACAGGGAATTCTTATAAGCAGATATGACTTTTTTTGAAATAATCACCTTTGTTTTATTATGAAGATGATTTGGAAACATGAAAACTATGATAATAAACATAGAATTATATTTAAATAACAATTACTAGACAGTGATCAGATGCTAATCTAGATGTATTCATTAACCACGACACTTCAACTATGCAGATGGCACTGATATGTACAAGTCTTTTGGTGCCACTTTTAAGACAGGGAATTCATTAGTGGAATCTAAGACAGGGAAGCAGTGCAGTTTCCACTTTAAGGTGTAATCAGAACAAATCCTTTTATATCACAAAACTGAACAACGCATCATTTTTTTGTTACTGAGAAGATTAAGAGGCATAGATTTTAATATATTTATACCTGTCCCTCATTCTACTGATGACATAGTATTAGAGCACTGAAGACCCCAATTCAATAAATTGCATAGCTCAAAACAGTTATGTTTTCCTAAAAATACTTTGAAGGGCCTTTATGAATAAGAGGCTATTGAATCGAATTGAGTACATGTTAAAACACAAAAACTGATAACATAAACATGAGATATAAGTGATTTAACATCTCAGAGAAACACAACTCTTTTGTCTTTATGAGAGGTGTTTGATACCTTCATGCTCTTCAGTAATGTTAAGTAAACATAGTTTTAAATAAGTTAATTATTACAAAAAGGATGCAGGCTTTTTGTGTATATTATTAGACATATATTTTGATGATTTATTTGTTTTGAGTGGCAAACTCACTTTAAAAGTTATTAACACCTCTAAATATAAAAGTTAAGTCATCTGTGTAATCCATTCATATAATGAGACAAAAATCACTGACATTTTTCTAAGTTAGAGACTTAACTAATGACTATCTATATATTTATTTATTTTCTTTTTTTTAAAGGATTAGGTGTCTTGATGTTGTCTTCATAATATATTTTCCTAGTAAGCAGTTAATTAAACCTGGTATACAATTCAAATAGCATGATGCAGAAATTGGAATGATATAAGTGATTACAAGAAAAGAAAAAAAATAATAGATCAGAAATGCATATAATGTTATCACTGTTTTTATATTTTTTTTCTTTTTCTCCTTTGCTTGTTTCCTTCAGAGTTAATTATACACAAATTAAAATTTTACTTAAGTTCCCATAGTACTTTTCTAATAATGCAGAGCTCTCCCAACATGCATTTTTGAATACTTTTTAGGTGTCTATGTGCTGGGAGAGAGTCAGTCCTGAGAAACAGTTGTCTCAGAAGGAGGCTAAAAATAATAATTATTCCATGGGTAGGATTTTAAGGAAAACTATATTTTATTGATGTTAGAACTTTTTTATTTTGCCTGAGACTTTAATCTACATAAATACACTAATAATAAGACTACAATTAAATATGATAAATCACTTTTTTTCTAAAATATGGGAATAAACTTATTGTCTTTAAATGTTACTGGGCTAAACAATCCCAAAAAGAGGGCTAATTTACAAAAATATTTAGAACTTAAAAAAAACTCGTGTTATTTCTTTAGGTAACTCATTTTTCACAAGAAAAGGACACTCAGTTTTGGAACTTATAACTTTATCTCATTATTCTTCTTTTAAATATAAAAAGAAGAGTAGCAATTTTATGGAAAAAGGAGACTCACATACCATACATTTTATTTAAACATGAAGATAAACAGGGTTTATTTACATTAATCATTATAAAATATTGTGACAGGATCTGGGCTTTGGTAAATGTATGCTGGTTCCCAGGAATAGGGCTTAGAATAGCAAAAAAATAATAATTTTTATAATAAATAACTATAAGGGTAATTTAATTCTAGGTGGTGATTTTAATTCAAGTAAAAAAAAAATTAATTACTCCCTATAGCAAAATCTCTTAAAGAATGGAAAGATACTTTCAACATAAAAGATGCATTTAATTTCAAAGATAAAAATTCTTTACATTTTACTCACCACTCTTTTAATTATGGTACTTAAACAAGAATTGATAAGTTGTTAATTTCTCAAAATATCACTTCTAAAATAACTAATTTTAATATAATACCTTGTCCTTTCCCAGATCACAATGCTTTAACTCTAAAAATAGAAATTAATTTAAAAAATCTTACGTTGATCAACAGAAGTCTGTCATATATCACCAAAATGAAAGAATACAAAAAGTGGTTATTGAAAGAGATAGTATTTTATTATTTAATGAAACTCCTAACTTTAATCAAACAATGATTTGGAACTCAAACCATGTATTTATGAAAAAACTATTTCATGGTATAAATATAAACTAAAAGAGTAGAACAAAGAATTATTAGAGATACAGTCAAAAATTAAAAGAAAATATAAAAAAAGAAGACAGCATATCTGCTCAGAAGAAAGATAAAAAACTGAACAATAAATATTATGAAATACACTCACAAAACTGAATTAGCTCTAGAACAGTTTAAGATAGTGTCATATTCAAGATCTCCTACACATATAAGGAATATAGTCAAAAGAATCAAGGTTCAAGCAAGCAATAATAATATTAAAGAAATCAAAAATCCTATCACAAATAAATTAAACTCTGATATTGCTGATATTTTAGAAAATTTTATACATCATTATTCTCACATAAATAAATTAGATACAAATACAGGGGAAATGTATTTGATGATATTAATTCCATTTTAAATAAAAAGATTTCCAATTTACAAAAAATAATTTATTAAAGACTATTACTCTGAAAGAAATTATTCAAAAAAATAAAAGGTATCAAATGTAATAAATCTCCCGATAATGACAGAGTGATACCTGAATTATATAAATTATTTCCTCAAAAGATAATAATCATTTTACAAAATGTCTTTTCAAAAATATAATGTGTAGGTCAAACCCCTCCTTCTTGGAAATATTCACTAATTACGCCAATCTTAAAAGAAAGTAAGGATCCTCAAATATGTTCTTCTTAGCAATCTATCTCTTTACTCAATGTAGATTACAAATGATTCATGTCTGTATCAGCTGACAGAATGAAAACAATTCTATCAACAATAATTCAGCTAGAGAAATTGGGATTTATTTGTAAAAGACAAACTGCTGATAACATAAAAAGATTAATCACACTGATGGGTATGATGAATAATAGGGGAACTGAATCTTTGTTGATCAGCTTAGATATAGAAATATCATTTGAGTCTATATATTGCTATTACTTAAAGTATTACAATTGTTGGATTTCCCTCATAATTTCATTGTATTAATAAAAATATCTATAATAATAAGGCATATGTAAAACTAAGTCCATATACTTCGAATTTAATAAACTTAACCAAATTAACTAAAAAAGGTTGTCCACTCTCCCTCTTATTATTCAATTTAGCTATTGAAATATTTGCAGTCCTAATAAGTTCAAATACTAAAATCTTAGGTTTAGAGTTAAACAAAAAATATAACTCCAAATTCATGTTATTTGCTGATGATTTTCTTCTAATAATTAAAAATACTCCGGAAACATTAGAGGAACTAAATAAAATAATCAATAATTTTCAGAAAGATGTCAAGTTTACATTTTAATAGTTCCAAATCTAAACATTTATTTATTAATAAAAAATCATTAAATACAAATATCTTGATTTTTAGATGAAGAATCTACATTTATATTATACTTGGGTATTTACATCTGTAATAATACAAAAGAAACCTTAAATTATAATTTTGAAAAAATAATAATTTCTTTGAGTAATCTCATTAATTACTGGAATAAAATATGTTTCATTTGAAGACAGAATACATATTATTAAATCATTTTTATTTCCAAAACTTTTACATATAGTACAACATCTAGTACTCTCACACAATTAGCAACACCAAGAAAAACTTCACAAAGTCAAAATATAGGTGTTCGCTGTAGTTGGCTATGAACGGAACACTGGACAATAAAGACTCTGTTAGAACGTGCTTAAAATCAATATACCCAAAATTCTTTATTGTGATTTAGCATTTTCGTCCACAAAAACAGGACTTCATCAGAATCAACGACTTTACAACTAGAACCTTTATATACCCATAAGGCTATACTCATTAATTAATTAAACACATATAATATATTTAAAGGGCAAGCAGCACTCAAGTAACTTAATAAATTTAAAGCAACCACTATACTTTCATTTTAAAATCATGTGTACTTAAACTTACAAGTTAACTGTCGTTTAGTGGACAACCTAATACTCTTTATTAAAAAATACTCTTCACTAAGAAATAATAAGAAATAATAATATAAATTACCTACTAATTACCATAGCTAATAATAAATAAAAAAACACAAAACACTCTAAAAATCCCACATGAATGAATGTTTAAACCCTATTAGTCCATAAGCTCTAAAATAGGTTGTAGTGGAATATTATCATAGATTCCTGGGGGGCAGATGGCACTGAGCAACAGCTGCCACCTCACCTCTTTTTCTTCTAAAAGTGTTTTAAAATCACCACCCTTTGGATTAATGTTTAGCTTCTCCAATATAGCAAATTTAAAAATGTGACATTCTGGACTTATAACCAAATGTCTAAATAAGGCGTTATTACTGTTCTGCTTCCTAATTTGGTACAAGTGCTCATATATTATGTTCTTTAGGGCTCTGTCTGTTTTTCCAACATAAAAAGCTGAACAGGCCAAATAAATACTATGCCTCATGCCACAATTTCCATTCTTAAAATAAATTTTAGTCTTATTATTATTGTCCAATAGTAAATTTGCCTCCTCAAAAATAAATGAACATTGACTGCATGAGTCACATTTACTCGTACATTGTGATGTTACTTTATTAGATTTTGTGTTAGACTTCCCATATTCAAAATAATTTTTCAGGTTAATCCCTGTTTTGTACACAAACCTGTGTGTTTTACCCAGATATTTAAAAATCTCTGGATTACTCCTAAGAATGTTCCAATTTCTTATAAAAACTTTTAAAATCTCCCTTACATAAGGACTATGTTCAAGTACCAAAGCCTTGCAGAAACTGTTATCTTTGAATGTATCCAAAGGAGGTTCCAATCCTAATCCTAATAAAGGTTTATAAGTTTTAGCCCATTGAGACAATACATAACTGATAACTTTTTTGACCAACTTATAGGGGTATCCCCTTTCCAAAAAACATACCTCCCACTGCATCTAACTCCTTAATGGCTTCATCATAAGTATAAGTCATTCTTACTGCCCTAATACACTGCCCCTTAAGTATACTTTTTTCTGACTGCGGGGGGGGGGGTGACAGCTAGTATATTCCAAATAGGAGTTACTAAAGGTTGGTTTTCGATATATGTTCGATTTAAACCTATTATTGGAATGCAAACTGAAGGTGTCTAAATAAGATATACCTCGTTGGTTATAAGTGTATGTGAACTTTAAGAATGAGCAAGTACTGTTTTTAAATATTTAACAAAATTCTCTCTTTTCATAGTAGTTCCTTTCCATAGGACAAAGATGTCATCTAAAAAACGGACATACAATTTTAAGTTTCTGAAGAACTTAGTATTAAAAACATGACTAGTTTCCCCATTCTGCAAGAACTAGGGCACACGATGCCACTCCTTTTATTTGCCTGAAGTAGTCTCCCTCAAAACATATAAAGTTGTTGTCCAACACTGTTGTCATAAATTCAAATATTAAATGTATCTTGTCCCATTCAAGGTTCGAAAATGTAACCATACTATTATAAAAAAAAATTCCAACCCTTCATCCTTGGGAATTGAAGTAAATAAATCAATGATATCTGTAGTTAAAAAAAATCAATTCCTTTTCCCATAACTCATCCTTTAAATGCCCCAAAAAGTCCCAAGAATTGCTCAGCAAGTGTTCTACATTGGAGTACATATGTTTTAACCATTTGGCAATAACAACTCCATATGGAAATGTTTTAGATTTACTACAAACCATGGGGTAGAAATGTGGTTTAAAACATTTTTCTGAACCTCTAGAACTACCACCAAACAAAAAAAATAAAAAAAATAAATAGATTATTTATAAACATTTTATGGTATCCAAATAAACCCAGGTTGAATATAAACCACCACTTCAGACCTTGGAAAAATGGGGGTTTTAAATTTTCCTAATAACAGAAACTTATGCAAAAGCAGCAATAATAAAAATTATTTTAATTGGTTATATATACACTATATATCTAACTGGAAAACTCTACATCTGCAAATACTGAATATCAATAAATTAAACTCTTCAGACTCAATAAATTCTAAATTATATATATTCTAAATTATATAATCTGTTCCGGACATTTATGTGTAAATATTTCCAAATATCTACAACTTCCCCATCTAGCTCAATATACTTAAACTCGATCTTAAACATTTCTAAAATAACATTATAAACTAATTCAAATTACTAGTTTTGGTATGAATCTCTAATTCCATTGTCAATAAATACAAGTTTTATAAATAAACTACATTTTTACATTTTAAACTTTTGGAGTATTAAACACTTATTATGGATATCAATGTTTTTGAATGGTTTAAATGTAAAGCTTCTGAAGGTATTTGCTTAGAATTTAATATAAACAAAAATGAATTAAATTATCTGCAAATAGTTTTAACAACTTTTCAAACTAAATTTTCATTTTTTTTTCAAATTCTGATTTAGCTGAAGTTCCAGAATGTTTACTGTTGTTATTTGAAATTACTTATAAACATCAAGAATTTAATAATTTAATTTTGAATATAAATCAAATGTTAGCCAAGGATCATTCAAACTGAAATATGGATTTCTGGAATTTTTTTACTAAAGAATTTCCTGTAACTTTTACTGACCAAAATACAAATCATCTTCTTTCCTCTATTAAAAATATATCTTGAACTCTTTATTGGAGTATGTTTACCTGGAAATATTTATTTAGATCATTTATAACTCCAGCTAGAGTTGCTAAAATGGCAAAAGATAACTTTGGTAGCTGATGGAAATGTAAGAAAACAAATTAAAGCAAATTGGTCACATATGTTTCTTCACTGCTATATGGTTCAGAAATTTTGGATAAAAAAAAAATCAAGATTTTTTAAAAGCATTATTGAACAAAAGAAATGAATCTCTAATGTTTTAGGAAAAGACATACAAAAGAAAGACTTGTCTTATTTAACTTGAACAATACTTGCTGTAGCCAAGAAAACTATTACTAGAAACTGGAAAACTTCTTCGGAGAAGAAACTTGAAGACTTTCTCAATCTTCTAAAATAAGTTGCATTTAAAGAAATCAAAGTAAAAGAAGGAAGAAATTATCCAAATAAACTAATGAATAATTCTTGGACAAAAGTTTTAGCCCTTATTGACTCATCATTATCATATGATTGTTTTATTTCAATTACTATCTTATTGGTCTCAGGCTTTTTGTGCATAATGTACATAGTTACAATTTTATTTGTTCTCTTAAATGATGATTCATCTTATGCTCATACAATGTTATGTGCAAAGTTTATCTTTTTTGTAACTTTTATTTTTTTCTTTTAAAATATTAATAAAAATAATTCAGAAACAATCAGGTTGAAAAAGGAGCAAAGACAATGACAAATGGTTAATTTCAGTACCATGAGTTATTATGCACATTGTTGTAACATAGGCTTATACTCAGTGGCTTATAAGCTATCATGTAGGAGTCTCTGCTTTGCCTATAAAATAAGTACAGATTTGGTTGTGAATGAACATTTAATAATTCAAAAAGTCAAATATCTCTTTTTAACTAGAGAAAATATATTTTTATTCCCCTCCATCTTTCTTGAAATTGCCCAATTACTCCTCAGCTCATTCATTCCTCCCTCCATGGGTGAAGCCAAGCATTCCTCAGACTGAGAAAGAGCCCTAAGGGACATTTATTCCAGAAAGGAAAGCCCTATCAGCTCATTTGTTCCCCTGTCAGGCAAGAGTCTGGCATTAGGCAGTGGATCAGACACCACTCCTGAGGAAGTCTCTACCACTATACTCCCCACAGATGGCTTGTGGAGCTATTATAAACTGTCTGGCTAGGGAAAGACAAGTATGCTCTCACATATGTCAACTCCCTGTATACACACACACACACACACACACACACACACACACACACACACACACACACATACATACACTCTGTTTCTGGAGTGCAAACCTGCCTGTCCTCTTCTACAAGCAAGCACCTACCAAAGAGCAGGCATTGCTAAGTTAGTAGGCTTAGTCACCTCGGTGCTCCTCCCGCAGGATGAGTGTACTAGAATTGGCTACACAAACTCATCCTATCCCAACTAGTCTATCCAGTATCCATGCCACTAGTTGATCACAGTCACCTGGGTCATAGTAAAGGTTTCATTTGGTCATATCCAGCTGTTTTCTATGACAGAACACAACAATGTAAAGTGTTTTGGGGTTTTCAATATCAGGATTCCAAACCTATTGTGTAGGTTAACAAAGTTCAGTAAGTTCGATGTCATCATTAAAGTATTCACTGGATGAATAAATAGGTATTACTGTGTTCAGTTTGGCATCATACTCTTAGATGCCTGATAACAGGAGCTGCTGCCAACCCTATAAGCCTAAGAAATTATAATTACGTACTCACCATAACTCTGTACTTGTGTTGTATGTTTTCATCCTTCAACTGATGGGTCTCATATCTGTCCTCAGTCACTTGATAGGCTTTAGGCTCCATAGCACAAGCTCTTCCTCTTAACCATAATCTACCAGCTACTCTTGAGATACCTCAGATCGAGTCTGCTCTCCATTTAGTTAATCACAATGTAAAAATTGAAAATAGCAGCCAATAGTAATCCCTGACTTAAAGAACACAGAAGGTGAAAAGGTGGGGAACAGGGGAAGAATGAGAGAAAGAGAATTCTGGAGACCACACAGCAGAAATTAATCAGGAATATCCCTCAGGTCATACCAGAATCCAGATACAAATGGTGGTTGGGAAGTTGAGGAAGAATGAAAACAGACAACACAGATGCATAGTTATGGTGAGTACATAACTATAAGATCTGATACTGTCTTTTACGTCCATTCTTTAACTGATGGGACAAAGTCCCGAGCCAGAGTAATCTTCATTGGTCCTTAAGGAAGGATATTCCAGAGTACAGTGGAGCCAAAAGCTACCCTATCTCTGGATAAAATGTCCGGTCTGTAATGAGCTAAGAAGGTATGAGTGTTGGACCATGTAGCAGCTGCACAGATGTCATCTATAGGTACTTTAGACCAAAAAGCAGATGATGTGACCATAAACTTGGGGAAGTATGCTTTCAAGTGTTTGGATAATGAAAGGTGTCCTGTAAATAAAGGTAATTCAATCAGTAAGATATCTGCCTAGAGTCACTTTTGTCACTGCTGTGCCTAATTTGACTTTGGAAAAGGATACAAACAGCTGTTCTGATTTCCTTAAGTCTTTAGTTCTGTGATGTAGTATCTGAACTGCTTATGATCATCCAGTAAATGAAGCATGTATTCTCCCTTATTAGAAAATTTGGGAAAGAAGACTGGTCGATTAATTGACTAGTTGAGGTTAGCTTCTGACACCAGTTTAGGTAGAACAGAGGAATTAATCCGAAGTGAAACTCTGTTCTTGTAAAAAATCAGGTAGGATGGAAAAAAAGTGGTTGGAGTTCATAGCTGAGGTAATGGTGACTAGAAAAAGAGTTTTCCAGGACAAAAATTTCAACTCTCTCTTTGCTGAGGGTTCAAAGAGGGGGCTGAATAAGGGCTTGAAGAATTAGAGTAAGGTTCCATGTAGGTACAGGATCCTTAATTGATGACCAAAGCAGTAAGGCACCCTTAAGAAAGGCTTTGCACAATTTTGAGCAGGCTAAGGATGAACCATCTACAACCAGGTTATAATCAGAGATGGCAGCCAACTGCACCTTGACAGTTGAATAACTAGCTCCTTCATTGAAAATGGAAGCTAGGAAATCAAGAATGTCTGGAATCGGTGCAGAAAAGGAGTCTAAGTGTCTCTGAGGGGCCCAAATAGAGAATCTTTTGCATTTACTTTTATAAAACTTCCTGGTAGAGGCTTTCTGGGATGATATTAGAATGCATCAAACAAAAGAGGAAAGCCTGGAACTTCTAGCCATCACTGGAAAGCACAACCAAGTGAGGTAATCCATTTGGATCAGACAGAAGGTCCTGATCAGGATCCAACACCCAGGGATGGTGAAGTAAGTGAGGCCATAGGAAGGGAAACTATACTTGGTGAGGCCAGAATGAGGCATTGAGGATCTTTTTGCTCTTCCGCTGGAAAGCTTTCTGAATAAACTCTGGGTGAGAGGAGTAGGCAGAAAGGTGTATAATAGACAAAAAGGCCAAATGTGAGCTACAGTGTCTCTCGGTGACTCCCCCTCAGGGAGGATCTAGGCAAAATACCTGCTGCACTTGGCATTGAGGGGAGAGGCAAAGAGGTTGCAGCACAGTTTTCCCCATCAGTAAAATATCATGTCTGCCACTGAATGGTTGAGAGACCACTCATGAAAGAGTAAAATGGACATGCTCAGTTTGGCTGCCAGCATGCTGCTTTTTCCTGGAATATGCACTGCCAAGACAAAGATGTTAGAAGTGATCACCCATTGCCAAACTCTTACTGCCTTCCTGCAAAGTGGGTAAGATCTGGTTCCTCCTTGTTTGCTGATGTACTAGACCACTGACATGTTGTCTGTCTGAGCTGTAACCACCCCTGGAGGGAGACCATTTTGAAATGCCTGCAATGCATATATGACTGCTCTCATTTCTAGGCTGTCTTATTGACCACTGTACAGCTTGATTCTCCTGTAGTACTGCCATGTGGAAGTGTGTCAAGAGGACTAGTACTATGAAGGCTACCATTAAGCCTATTAGCTGAAGAACTAACTTGATTGGAGGTGAATGAAAAGTAAGGATGTATAATACCTGCTTCCTTAACATCTCCAATCTTCTTTGAGGTAGGCTTGCCACTTGTGACTTGGTATCTAGATGGGCTCCAATAAACTCCAGAGTTTGTGTTGGGCAAAGATGAGACTTGAAGAGGTTTATAGTAATGCCCAGCTGGGAACAGAGCTGGAAAAATTGATTCCTGGCTTGAAGTAGTAGAATCTTAGTGGATGAAAAGCGCAACCAGTTGTCTAGATACAGAAACACCCAGAATCCTTGCGGTCTCAGATGAGCTGCTACCACTGGGAGCTATAATGAGACCAAAGGACAGTGCTCTGAATTGGTACTGACTGGTTCCCAGGTGGAAGCAGATATCTCCTATAGAGCCTGTGCATTTTGATATGATAGTACACATACTGCAGAGCTACAGAGCACATCCAATCATCCTTCCTCAAAAGAGGCAGGATGGACTGAACTGTGAACATCTGGAGGTTTGACTGTTTCACAAACCAATTTAGACTGCTGACATCCAAAACTGGTCTTAAGTCTTCATTTTGTTTTTCTTGGCACTAAAAAGAATCTCAAGTAAGTTCCAGATCCTTGCTGGTCTGGTGGAATCAGCTGCATGACTCTTTTTTTCTAGCAGCTTTTGTATTTCTGTAGCTGCAGCTTTTCTCTGACTGGGTGGAACATCAGGAATTATTTTGTTACATTTTGGAGGGAAGTGGGAAAATGGTATGTAGTAACTTCTGGATATAATCTTCTGCAACAAGAATCTTTGGCAATGGCTATCCAGGCTTTTGGGTGCAGGGATAGGTGCCTCCAGTATACAGGAGTCCTGTAACACTTCAGGGACACTGACAGAGATTCTCTACAAAAGAAAAAAAACTCTAAATCCCTTGTCTTGTGGGCCACCTCTGCCATGAGGATGGCCATTCCCATTACAATTCTCCACTATACCATGAGGGGATCTCTCTCCAATGCCATCTTGGGAAGAACCTTGCAACTTTCTGAAACACAATTTCCTGCCACCTCTTTGGTTTTGGGGAAAAAGTCCTCTGAGGGGTAGAAAAATGAATTCCCATGACAGAAAGGGTGTTCCCATCATGCTTGCTCCTGGAGAGACTCTCTTTCACCATAGGGTCAAATAAGGTAGATCCATCAAAGGAGGCATTGATGAATGAAGACTTAATGGGCTCTGCAAAGTCACAGAGTTGCATCTAGGCATGCATTCTAATGGTTAAGCTTGAATCCACCACTCTAGCAGCTCCCTCGGAGGCATGGGAGATCAATCTTATGGAAGCACTGGATAAGAACTGAAGGGTGGCCAGCTGCGAAGAAACTGTTTTCTTATCCTCCACAGACATGGACCCAAAGAGGGTACTGAAAAACTGTTCGATCAATTTGTTCTGAAATCTCATAACATGTGCCAAATAATTCAGAGACGTGAGGGCAAAGGTTTCCTGACACACAGATATGCTTCCCACATCTGTCCAATGCCCCAGATTCCTGATTAGGAGGATGAACAGTAGAGCTGTGCTCGGCTAGCTCACTCCTAGTGGCTGCTGCAACCACCACAGCACAGAGGGACCCTTGCTCCAATGAGACCTATCTTTTGGTGCAACAGGATACTTGCCTGGGCATTTAAGGATGGGCTCCTTAACATCTGGATCCTTCTAAGCCTGGCAAAGATGAGGTCTACCATCTCAACATCCGGGGCAGGGAGACTACCCAAGTTGTACCTGAGCCATCCCAAAAGCCTCAAGGAATATTGACTCTTTTCTGGAAGGGGGGGGGGTAAGAATACCAACCTCCATTCTGTTTCAAAAGTTCAAGTATCCCTCCGAAAAAAAATCCTCAAAGGGTGATCTGGGGGACCCTTCCCCTTCATCAAATCAGTGTATTTGGTTAATGAGTCTTAAGGAGGGTCTTGGTGCCTCCTTTTACACATCCACTTCCAAGGGAGCACTTTTGTGGGAGGTTCTCAAGTACCAGCAATGTCCTGAATGAGGACAGTCTTGAAGCCTGACTTGACCAGTTGTCATGATGGGGCAAAATGAAAACATCCAGCTTCCACAGCAGACAGTTGGGTGGAAGGTGGACTCGAGGGTGGTAAGGATGTCTTTTACATCAAAAAGAAGAAAGCTCTGCCTGCTGTCTCTAAAGCTGAAGCCATGGGGGATGTCAGCCTCACCCCCACTGGATCCAAAGAAGTCTGTGAGGGTCAGAAAATGATCCCCATTTGCTCCATCCACAAAGCAAAATTCAGAGCCAAGCTGTCCAGTGCCAATGCTCAACCCACAAGATCTGGTACTGACGCTACAGCTTCAAGCTCCTTCTGGATCCAACAAGGTTGGACCTGTCTGGGTCACAGAAAGTGTCAAAGTCAAGGAAATGCAGGTCTTCAGATCCAACATAGACACACCTGGAAGTCTTGGGCCCAAAAACTCCCAAATCACTGGCTGGATTGTAGTAGGAGTTAAAGCCTGGGATTAAGTAATGGAGAGGCTCACAGGTTCAACACGAGCCACAGCCAGGAAAAACACCCAACTGAATCTGAGTTTAGAGAAGTTTTCTCATCATGCTATCCACATCTGCTTCTGATAGGCTCCTGGATGACCAGAGGGAAGAAGAAGTTGATGGCGGTTGGGAAGCTCTCCAAGGTTGCCCTGAAGGAAGGATGAATGAAGCCTTGAAGACACAGGTTCTCGAGAAAACCTTGGATCTGAAGATTTTGTTTTTGTCAGAGGTGAGCCCTTGGAGGTGGCTAGATCTGACAATTTAGATGTTTTCTTGGGTGGAGCCAAGCTTGAAGAAGCTGAGGGAGGACAGCAGTCACAGGAATGTTTCCTCAACTCCTTGGGCCTTTCTACTCAGTCCTCCGAGGATTTTTTTTAGAGGAAGATGGGGCTTCAGAGACTGAAAAAGCAGAGGATGGAAGGAGGCCTTTCAGGATTAATTTATTCTTCCTCTCAACCAAGGCCCTGTTATTGAACCTGTTGTATATGTCAGAAGAAACATTAAGATGCTCTAGGCACAAATAGTACAAGCATTGTGAATGACTGTTGGAATTTCATGTCCACAAGCAGAGCACATTCTAAAAGCAGTAGGTTTTTCTGACATCATTGTAATTACAGGAAAACTACTAAAAAATTAAGAAAATATCAACAATGGTAACAATACCTAAATATAGGTAAGAGAGAAGAAATAAGGAAGGAATACCAACAAAGAGGGAAGAAATAAGGAAGGAATACCAACAACAGTAACATAAGATGTACCACAAGGGCTGGTATAGAAAAGGGCAAGGGCTTAGGACCCAAACACCAAATTTTAATGAGGAAACCGTGAGTATATAACTTCTCTCTCTCTCTCTCTCTCTTTTTTTTTTTAAGGGGAGGACTAAGAAGGAAATTAACCCTCTGAATGAAAAACAGAACTGTAGAAAAGTATGGAAATAAAAAATTGCTTATCTAAAATAAGTCACTTAAGCAAACGGCGACCATGTCTTATCGCTGAATGAAGTGAGAGGACAGTAGTATCAGTAAACAGAATGCTAGGGTATATCATCAGGAGGAACAGACTTTAGTAACAATCAGGTAATGGGTATGCTCTACTGAGTTTGTTTAGGTCAAAAACTGATTCCTGCATGCTGTGCTATAGGTCAAGCAAGTAAACAGATATCAAGCTGCTTAAAGAAATCCAGAGGAATCTCTCCAGAAAAAATACATGGGGAAAGATGGAAAGGATAGGACAAGAGGCCGGAGAAGCTACAGATCTTTTCTAAAGAGATCAGTAAGAGATGGAGGTCTCACATGTCATTGTGTGGGTGCACAAGATTATATCCGCAAAATGTAAGGGTGTCATAATGACCAAGAAGGAGTAGGAACTCCTACTTAATTACTTAAAAGGGAGAGATGAAGATCCATAGAAAAGACTACCAGAACAGACGGCAAAGAAGGAATTAACATAGGCATTCAAAAGTGAATCAAACAGGTGCAGAAAAGGTGAGGATGATGGTAGGGAAGGAAGGTAGACTGCTAAATGCACTTAAAGGGCAATTAATTTAGACTTGTCATCTCCTTCTAACAATAAGTTGATGTACTGTAATGTAAAATCATCTGACCCCCTGTGCCTTATCCTTTAATAATCTCCTTAGTGTGTTTCCCAGAAAACTCTTTTCTATCAACCTGTCCATCTAGCACCCCTAATTTTTGAGGAACGTCACAGTGCTAGAACCCTTTACCATTCTTCTTAATGAACACCAAGAAATTTGCTCATATTTCCTGCCATACTGATTGCTTTGTTTCAATCAAATCCCCTTTTTTCTGCCCACTAATTTCACTTTATGCCATCCATTTTCCCTGCACATACTTAGGTTCATAACTTCATAGGTTTATGGTATTAGGGCAATTAATTTAGACTACAGGTTCACGGGTTCTTACTAATTTTATGGTCTAGGAGACCTTTGAGAAGCTCAGCCATCTCACTTAATACTGGTGAGAGATTAATGTGCCCCTTATTAACAATATTCCCCCCACATATCCCATCCCATTTAATCATTCAGCTTGGGTTTAAAGGTTGTCACCGAAGTATTGTGGGTTAGGTACTTGATGCACCACCTGGTACTGAGTAACCCTTTTTATTATTTTCAAAATATCCCAAGATTGCCCTTTATATATTTTTTGTACCTTCTCCACTCCTTTGCTGTCCTACTGCCTATTCAGTTTGTGAATCATCCAACGATCTCTTCAAAACAGCAATCTCATACAAAAATATCTTCTTTCTTATATTTTCTCTAAAAACTACAACTCTGCTGAATGAAATAAATGTAGAAAAACACTTTTTGATTTCTTAAAGCAGATTTGCTGTCAGTGGAACTGTCTAATATAGAAAAAAAGAAGTTATGTATTCACTGTAACGTTCCATCTGTGTTGTCCATTTTCATTCTTCCTCAGCAAGTGAGTTCAGATACGACTCAGCTACTTTTTACAGCTTGTGGATACTGGAAACTCTTGAGCTCTTCCATTAACCATAATGCTCTAGTCCCCTACCACACTTCAGATCTTGTTTGCTGGACTTACAGTTTGACAGAAAAATAAAAACATTTATAAAAAGAGAAACCAGTATCTGGCGCTCAAAGGTAGGAACATTGGTTTTCTTATTATCTTCTCGTTCTTCCAGAAGTCAGAAACCACAAAATGTAGGGGGCTGGAGTGAGGAAAGTTGATGAAGAATGAAAATGGACAACACAGATGGAATGTTACAGTGAGTACATAACATCTTTATCTGATGTTGTCAATTTTCATTCATTCCTCAACAAGTTGCACAGAGTCCCCAGCTACCAGGATATTCCTGAGCACTGTTGAACTGAAGGCTGTTCCCCTCGAGACCAGATCTAGTTTGTAATGAGTGATAAAGGTATGAGGATTAGCCCAAGTTGAAGCCACACAGACATCATCCATGGAGGATTTGGATAAAAATACTGACTAAGTAGCCATGGACCTGGCTGAATGGGCTCTTGCAGGTTTTGACAAAGACAAACCTAACTTGTTGTAGACAAAGGAAATACAATCCATTAACCATTTGGCTAGAGTTACTTTGGTAACTGGTTTGCCCAATTCTGATTCTGTAAAAGGTATATGCCAAAAGGGGCATTATATTCAATAATGGGTCTTATAAGGGAAAACTACAGGGATATTATGACCACCTTATCCCTATTGATCTATTTTTCTCAGATCTTTTGTTCTGTACAAATAGAAAGCTAATTGTCTGTGAACATCCAACAAATGTAACATGTATTCTGCTTTGTTCATGAAATTTGGAAAGAAAACTGGAAGAGTAATACACTGATTGCTGTTGGATTCTGACACCACCTTAGGAAGGATGGGTTGGTAAGTAATGCTACCCTATCCCTATGGAAAATTAAATAAGGTGGCTTAGAAGACAGGGCTTGAAGTTCAGAGACTCTTTGAGCAGAGGTTATAGCTACCAAAAAGACAGTTTTCCAGGTAAAAAAAATAGTTCATATTTTGTTGATGGCTCAAATGGAGGCTGAGTTACAGCTTTTAATACCAAATTCAAATCCCATGGCAGAGTTGGATCTTTAAAAGGGGGTATGAGAAGAAAAGTTCCCTTTATAAATGCCTTACAAAGTTTTGAAGAAGCTAAGGAGGAATCATTTACTCCTGTGTGGAAATTAGAAATAGCAGTTAGCTGAACTTTTAACAGTGGAGGAGCTTGTCCCATCATTAAAAAGAGAAGCCAAAAACTCCAGAACTTTAGGTGCTGGTGCTGAACAAGGGTCAGAGTCTCTTTGTTGTGCCCAAAAAACAAATCTTTTCCGTTTGCTTCTGTAAATTCTTCTAGTGGAAGGTTTATGGGAAGAAAAAAGAATGTGACGTACAGAGGAAGAGAGCAGTGAATGTCTGGCTATTAATGGAAGTGGAGAAACCATGCGGTTAACTTGAGGCCTGAAATGTCTGGGTGAATCATTCCTGTCGGGTGAGAAAGGAGGTCTGGAACTGGATCTAGAATCCATGGTGGGTGAACTAGATGAGGCCAAATAAAGGGCAACCAAATCTGAATAGGTCAATAAGGTGCAATGAGGATGACTGTGCTTTTCAATCAAGATGCTTTCTGGAAACAATTGGGGATTAAGGGAGTTGGGGGAAAAGCATTAAGGAGACTGGGGGGGCAGCCATGGAGGAGAGCATCTCTTGGGGATTAGGGCAAAGAACCTATTATACTATTGTTAAGGGGGTGCAAAAAGGTTTCAGCAAGGTTGGCCCCACTGGCAGAATATATTTTCCGCAACTTTCATGTTGAGAGACCATTCATAAGGCAATTAAATGGACCTGCTCAACTTGTCTGCTATCATGTTGGATTTCCCTGGAATGTGTGCTGCTATCAGAAGTCAGTTGGATGAGATCACCCATTATCACACTCTGAGAGCTTCTCGACACAAGGGGTAAGATCTAGTTCCTCCTTGTTTGTTGATGTACCATACCAGTGACATGTTGTCCATCTGAATCACAATAGTCCTGAAAGGAAGAGAGTCTTGAAAGGCCTGCAGCACTAGGAGTACTGATCTCATTTTCAGGACATATTATATATATATATATATATATATATATATATATATATATATATATATATATATATATGTGTGTGTGTGTTGGCCTCTTTGGGGGACCAGGTGCCTTGGACTGTCTTTCCCAAGAAATGCCCCCCCCCCACCCAATTTGGGAAGTGTCGATGGTCAGTATGACTTTGGGCTGAGGAAGAATGAAGGAACTGCCTTGTAATATCTGATCTGAGCGAATCCACCACAAGAGGTACTTTTTGCATGCTTGAGTTATTCTGATCTGGGTGGACATAGACTGGTGCAGAATAGACTACTGGGTTGCTAGGGTCCATTGAAGAATTCTCATATGGTATCTTGCTAACAGAACCAGAATTATCAAGGCGGACATTGACCTCAGGGTTTGTAGAATCAATCAAGCTGATAGAAAAGAATTCTGAAATATCTTTTTGACTTGTAATTGAATAGTTTGTACCCTTGATAAGGGAAGGGAGGCTGTCGTTGATATTGTTTTGAAAAAGGTCCCTATGAACTCTAACGTCTGAAATGGTTCTAGATGAGGTTTGTTGTGGTTGGCTGTAATTCCTAGATAAGAGCAAAGTTGGAGTACATAATCTTGTGCTTTTATCAGAAGATACCTGGTCTGAGTGGTTATGAGCCAGTTGTCCAAGTATAGAAACTCCTGGAATCCCTGCAGTCCCAAAAGAGATGCTACTATTGCCATGCATTTGGAGAACACCCTGGGGGCTATGGTGAGGCCGAAGGGCAGTGCTCTGAATTGGTAATGACTGGCTCCCTGCTGGAAGCATAGGTAACTTCTGGATCATCTGTTAGTTATTATATGATAGTATGCATCCTGAAGATCTATTGAGCATATCCAGTCATCCTTGTGCAGGAAAGGCAAAATGGACTGAAATGTGACCATCTAGAACTTTGTATACTAAACTGATTTGTTTAGATTGCTGAGATCCAAAGTTGGTCTTCAGTCCCCTGATTTCTTTGGCACTCTTGGATGACTGTTTTTTCTAGCAGCTTTTTTTTTATTTCCAGTGCTGCTACTTTCCTCTGACTAGGTGGAACATCTTGAATTTTGTTCATTCTTGTATCTTTTGTAGTGTCTAGCCAGGGTCTCTGGTGTAGGGACAGATGACCCCAGACTGCCTCAAGAGATGGACAATTGGGCCTCCTTTCAGGAATGCTGGTAGGGTCTATCCAAGAAAGTATCTCTGCACCCCTGGTTCTGCGGTCCTCCTCTGCTGCAAGGGCGAAGTCTTTCATTAAGAGCTCCGTCCTCTACATTTGGGGAAACAATCTCCACATATATCATAGACCCTTGGTCTTTCTGAACCACATTTTTCAACCCCCTCATTGATTCCTAGAAAAAGTTCTTTGAGGAGATGAAAAACATACACCTACAGAAGACAGGGTCTTACCATGCTGCTCACACCTGGATAGTGTGTCTTCAACTTTAGGGCCAAACAAAGAACTTCTGTCAAAGGGAGCATTGACGAAAGAAGACTTGAAGGCCTCCACAAAATCACACAGATGCATTGACGCATTTCTCCTAATGGAAATACCCAAACACGCCGCCCTTCAGGTACTTTCAGCTGCATGTGAAATGAGTTTCATGGAAGAATTGGAAATGTACTATAGGGCAGCCAACTGTGAGGCAATAGAGGTCTCTGCCTCAAAAGTACTGGACCTAGGGAGAGATTTGGATAGCTCTTTAATCAAATCCCTTTGAAGTCTGGTGAAGTATGCCAAATAAATTCAGCAATCTGAGTGCAAAAGTTGCTGAAGCATATACATCCTTTCCAAATCTATCCAATGCGCTAGACTCACTGTTAGGGGGTTGGACAGATGAACTCTTTGTGGCTGCCACTACAACCATGGCATCTACTGGTACTCCTTTGCTCCAAAATTCTCTTCCTTTCGGTGGTGCCAAGGGGGGGGGGGGCCTTGCTGTAGAGGTAGAGAATACTCTCACCACTACCTCAAAGGTAGAATGCCCTGGAGAAAAGGAGATCGATGCCTCCTAGAAGACATGCTTCCAAACCATCGTGTCCTTCAGTGTACCCGAGGCAGAGGTCAGAGCCAAGCTGTCCAAAGCCAAGGCTTTGAGGAGCAGAGATGACTCTGACAACTTCAGGGTTGACTTCAACACCTCAGATCCAACAATGGTGCTACATCTCTGAGAGTCATCTAGCTCTGACATGCTCGGAGTCAGTCCACTCAGAAAAGGTATCAGAGCAGAAGATACCACAAACTTCATATCCGACAAGGATGGTTCTGGAAGTCATGGATCCAGGAATTCCAAAGCCATAGATCAGATTGGAGAAGGATCCAAGACAGGTGAAGTAGTACTGGTAAAGGTCTCTGGACCCAATGGGGTGGGAGTCGGGAGAACTCCCATCTGAATTTGTGCTGGGAGAAATTCCCTCATTATTCTATATACATCTGCTTTTGTCAGACACCTGGAAGAACAAGAAGAAGAGGCCACTGAAGGAGTCCTAGAATGATGGCGTCTCTCTAGGAATGGTGATGGTAGATGTGAAGGAACAGGGTTTAGAGATGATGCATATTGGTCCTAGGGAGTTTTGGTTCTGTGTGTGTCAAATCTGATGACACAGATCTCTTGTCAGAAGCTGCTGGATCTGAGGATATCTAATCCAATTTCTTGGACACCTTAGGAGAAATTTGCCTGAGCAAAGAGTGGATGATCCGGAAGGGTCCAACATACATTTTCCGGACTCCTTCTTGTCTGATTTTTTGGAGGATGGAGCTCCAGATAAAGTCTCCACAAAGCAGAATGTAATAAAATTTTTAAAATGAGTTTATTCTTGCGATCCACTAAGGCCGGTGGATTAAAGGCCTTATAAATATTGCACGGCTCATTTAAATGAGCTGGGCTTAAGCAATACATCCATGAACCATGTGTGTCAGATAAAGGTATCGTATGCCTACAATCATACCTCTCAACCTGGAATCATCAAATATCTGGCCAAGGCCCATGAAAAATAGGTGCAAATCTGTATGCTGATTAATGTAAAATTTGCATACATAATTACATAACCCCACCCACTCCAGTGGAATTGTGGGATAACAACTTTCAAACGCAAACTGAAGAACAGACAACCAAAATATGGCACCACAGTCCCCCTGCAGCCATTCCAATGTCCCATTATCTGGCTATTTCACCCCATTTACCATAAACGCTAATGTGTGCATACTGCTTTACTTCTACAATGATTATTTGGATTTTATTTTTACATTTTATGGCACAATGCATAAACACGAATAGGTATCTGCTAAACAAAGCAATACTATCTTACAATGAAAATAGACTTGACATTAAAACTTCTCTGCCCTTGAAACTCACATTCATTGAAACAGCATTGAAACCCACACCACATCCAAAGAAAATGCATCTGGCCAGTGGTGGGTAAAGATTACCTTTGGGCTGTTTTGAAATCATAGGCCTCTTGCACACAAAACAAGAAACATACATGTGTTCCCTGATACACTTTCCTGACTTTATTAAATTATATTCCTTATATAATACAGCACACTTGTTAGACTTAAGTTAGAGTGCATTTTCATCATTGCTTGTATAATTTTGGAAAGTTACTAGAATAAAACATGTTACCACCATGCATTTCACTGCCAAGGCTTGGCCCCAGGACCCTGTGCACTACAGTCAGAACAACACACCCCTATGCCAAATCATCAGCTTCTTGAAAGACAGTTAGACTGAAACTTAAATGGCTATCATTTAGTGAATTCAGTTCTCACTTCTCACCATATCTCTCAACCTCTTAGCACAAAAAAACCCAGACAAAGCCAATAATGGGGGAATACAGCCCCAAAATAGGGACAAATTTCAAATATTTAACTGAACTTATAAACTTAGAAAATTGCTAGAATAAAATGTTTTGTGTTACCATTTATTTTCTGAAGAATATGAAGTCTGAAATTCAAATGCCTATCATTATTTAGTGAATTTAATCAATCAGTGCTTTGCAACAAAAATCCTTAAAACCACAGATTTAATGAGGAACAGAACAAAATATGATGAATGAATTCACAAGTGGTGGTGGCTAGGGACTTTAAGCTCTTTTTACCTTGTACCCAAGGTACAGGATTTGAGCCTTTCTAGCCACCACCTCCATTCAATGGGGGCATTTACACACACACACATACACACACACACACACACACACACACACACACACACACACACACACACACAGTTACCTTAAAGCAAAGCAGCTCCAGATATCATCATTCAGAGAAGCAAGCTGTGCGGCAACTCCGCGTTCTGCCTGGAACCCATCTGGCTCACTCTGCAGTTGTAAAACCAATCCATAACAGCACAACTGGCAGCCCGTTGAGCTTAAATCCATAACGCACAAACAACTCCTTGAAACAGCAGTCCCATTATTCAAACATACACGGTCCCACGCATGTCCCTTGAGCTTAATTCCAACAGGCTGACGGAGCTGACGTCATCACGCAGGTGATAAAGTCAACTCCAAAAGTGCAAAAATAGATGAAAAAAATTGGAAATGAAGGGGTGCCACTCGGGAATCGTGGCACCCCATTACTGGGACCCAAAACTCGGTAAAAACGGAGTAAGTCGGGATGGTTGGGAGGTCTGCCTACAATCCTTACATATTTTTAAAACTCAAAGGTTTTTCGACCATATTGAAGCAGGAAAATGAACTACAGCAATAATAAAAAAATAGAAGAGTTTTTTCTTTTGTGAAAAGAAGAAGGGAAGAAAGTGAAAAGGGAATTACCAATAATGGTAATTAATGAAATTACCACAAGGATAGAAGACTTAAAAATTTACCAATAATGGTAAACGAGGAATACACCGATAAGTGTATGAAGGATAACGGAGAAATATACAACATAACTAGAAAAGGTTATGGAAAAGAGAAAATGCTTTAGGACTCACCATATCACAATAAAGCTTGAGAGTTATCAGTGAGTATGTCCATAGCAAAGGCGGCAAACAAGATTAAAAAAAAATCAAGATTTTTTTAAGTTTTTGCAGGGGGCAAGCCCTCCAGTGCCCCCCACACCCCCTGCAAATTATAGATACCAACTCCAATATTGTACTACAGTGGGGAAAAGGGTAAATTCCCGAGCTTCACTGTACCTCAATCTCCACTCAAAAGCTTTGGGTTTTCAAAAATTCAGTCATATGTGAATTGTGAGTTTGGGAAAACTTGATCATCTAATTAGGACACATATATGTATTTTTCCTTAAAATTCACTATTACAAATTCATGGACCGCAACTTTGCAACTTAAGAATAGTAAATATGCTGATGTTATAATTTAAACCAGGTGGAACTTGCGCTTTTAACTTTAGTTGGCAGTGCAATTCCCTATACTTCAGAATGGTGTCCCAAGGTCCACCCCTAGAATCTGATGCAATCCCCTAGTTAGCGTCTATGAGGCTCTGAGTTCAGCGAATGATTACATTGAAAAGACACTGATGTGTATGTATATATAAATATGTATGTATATTTTATATATATATATATATATATATATATATATATATATATATTTGCAAGAGGATTTTGTCTTGTCTTTCGACTCTAGATCTGTAATTACAGTATCAGCTGGCTGGTAGAAAAGTTAGGTCTGTGTGATTGGTGCATCTTAGCGGTGAAGGTTGCCAGTCTAGCCAGATAGAATTTTGGAGATAATTCTGTCATCTGTAAATATTAATGTAAACCACAGGCTTGTGTCTTAAATGGTAGAAATAGGGTTACACGTGGAACTGAAAAAATGTAACAACAGTGCACTCTGCTGTAAGGAAGCTAAGTCAAGCATTGTATGACTGTCTTTGATCTTTAAAGTTGGCTCAGGCCAGTCTAGATGAAGGAATTCTTGCTATTGTTTTAAGGCAAGAGTAATGGCCAGAATTTGCATGCATAAATTTCCATAATGACTTTGCTTCCTGACCTGGTGTGAGCTTACTAAAGAGTGTAGTTTCTGTTAGCCTGGGAACCCAGGGAAGTGTGAAGAATGATGTTATGTGAACCAGAAATGTGATTTTAAAAACAGAGAGAATCAGAGAGCATTAAGCATTTTTGTCTTGACCATCCAACTAATCAGCACTCTGCCTGTGTTCTATATGTAAGTTTATCTTAGACTTGTGTTTTCTCTTAGAAATAGTTAGAAACTAGAAATATTAGACTAAGTGTTTTTCTGTGATGTCAGAACTGTACTATTGAATTAAGTATTTCTCTGTGATCTCTGAACTCTTGACTAGCACTGTGTAGTAGAAAGTATAGTATTGTGTTTTTATTATTTATTAAATATTTTTAAACCTTTCAACTGCAGCTGTTTTGTATAGAGATTATTTAAGCTCTTAACAGTACTTGCATGCCTTTGGTAAAATTGTACATAGCCACTCCTATAGCTTTAGCCCTGAGCTATACTACCAATTGGATAATAATATTGCACAGTAATAACTGGACACCCTTTTAAGGGCCTTTGAGTAGCTGTTTAATATTAGTGGATGTTGGCAGGGTACTACTGTATAATCTGGGAAAAGGGGGCACAGCTGGAGAACCTGTGCCAGTCATCCTCAGGAGTGTCTGTGTGGTTATAAATACTCTTCTCAAAGTGTGTGTGTGTGTGTGTGTGTGTGTGTGTGTGTGTGTGTGTGTGTGTGTGTGTGTGTGTGTGCGTGTGTGTGTGTGTGTGTGTGTGTGTGTGTGTGTGTATCAGCTACTTGGGCAGGGACACGTAGCACTGGTTGAACAAAGAGGGTGCTGGAGGTTTTAGCTTGCCCACTAGGCTGAGATCTGGACCCTATAGCTGTGCCAGTGAGGAGTCTTATTGGGGACCAGGAGAGCAAGAGAGAGACCAGCCCCGGACTGACTGTGATCTCTGTGTGCTCTTAAGGGAAATTGCACTTTACTGTGTGTATTTGTTATCCTTTCCTCCTATATGAGATGCCCCTCACTGGTGTTAGTGGTGAGGGTTGAGGCTCCTTGATTGCTGGGCCAGGGCACGGGCATCACATATTAATTGTTTGGCAGCGGTGGGATATCCACATCACATATAAATTGGTGGAAAATACTAAATGGCTTGTAGTGGTTGGATAGAGTGAATTCCTGCAGCTTGTGTACAGTGAGCTTTGAAAATGTTTTGTACTGCAAATCAGCCACACAGTGAATACTCAGACTACAGACCACAATTGTTTTATTTCTTTTTTTAGCTTAGTTAGTCAGGGTGAGCAGGCAGCATATCAGCAGAGGAGTATGGAAAACTGACAAGGAGCCTGCTGGTGGAGATGTGCTAGGCTAGGAGATTGGTGCATGGAAACCTGACTAAGGCAGACCTGACTGCAGCCTTGGTTACAGCTGCATCAGAAAACAACAACCAGGAGGACAATCAGACTGGCAGTGGAGATATAATACCCTCGGAGAATGGACAGCTCAACCTTTCTGCAGAGGACTTAAAAATCAATATGGAGCTAAAGAGACATGAGCTGGAGGCCAAGCGTGTGGAAATAGAAGCAACTGAGAGACTGGGGCATCTAGAGAGTGAGGACAATAAGAGACTGTGATGTTTGTAGGCTGAGGAGAATGAGAAACTGCTATGCCTGGAAGCTGAGGAAAAGGAGAGGTAGAGGCAGCATGAGAATGAGATGCTGACTCTTCGCCAGAGTTATGGAGGTAATGGGGAAGGGAGTAGCTGGACCCCAGAAGCACAACAGGTCAGAAAATGTCTTCCACAGTTTAAAGAGGGGGATAATTTTGATAGTTTCATTCATATGTTTGAGATGGTATGCAAACAGTATGGTGTTGACCAAAAGCTCTGGGTATGGTTCCTGACCCCTTACTCCATGGTAAAGCTGTAACTGTTTTGTCAGAAATGTCTGATGCTGCATGTTTTGATTACACTGCTGTTAAAATCACTTGTTAGAATTGTTTAAGCTAACACCTGAAACATATAGGAACAAGTTTTGTGAGCAGAGACGCAAGGCAGATGTAAGTGTGTGTGAATATGTTGCTGAACTGAGCACTTATTTCCATAGGTGTGTGAGTGGATGTCAGGTCACCCCTTTTGAAAGGCTGGCAGACCGTTTGGTGAGGGAACAAGCCCTTAGCACTTTGCCTGAGGACATGAGGATCTGGTTAGCTGATAGACAATGTGCTACTTCAGATGAGTTGGAGAAGAAGGGAGACCTATACCTGGCAAGCAGGGCACAGGAAAGGGACCCCCAGTACTGCTCATGGGTCTAAAGGAACCCATGGTGGGCAGCACAGACTGCCCCAACAGAATCTGCCAGTAGCAGGGGAAGCCACTAGTCCAGGCACACATCCAGGAGCTAGGGTTAAATGTTCTGAATGCAACCAGTGGGGCCATGTGGTATACTGGTGTCCACGGAGGCAAGGTGAGGAACAAAAGGTGAAGGAGCCAGTAAGTGGGAAAACAAATGCCAATAGTATGTTGTCTTGAGACAACAGGGATACCAAACTACCATCCTGCAGATGTCCTGATAGGGAAGGATTTGGATGAGGCAGTACCATGTGCTTATGCAGTTACACGCAGTCAGGCTAGGAGACAAGCATGTGGGTCTGGTAGCCTGGGGGAGACCTAAACAGACTGCATACTTGCAGCCAGGACTGGTGAGGCAGTTACTTCAGGGAGGGATCTACTCTGTAGCAGTGAGACTGAATGTGAGCCACAGCTGCTTGTGGGTACTATTGGTCCCTGGGACAGAGCGACTGCAAAGGTAGAGGTGAGTAGTAGTACCCAGGCTGACAGTGAGGCACCACTGTCAGAGGATGCCAGACTTCCTCTGGAAGGGGAGCTGGGAAGGGATACAAGGAGAGAAATGAGACAGGCTCAGCTCTCAGACCCTACATTGCAAGGCCTGAGGTAGGCAGCTAGGGAGGCACCTGATTCTCAAGGAAAGGGGGAATCTGTATACTGGGACAAATGGTTACTGTACAGAGAGTGGACCCCTGAGGGAGGACTAGAAGGTGAGAGAGTATAGCAGTTGGTAGAGCCTACAGCCTACCGTCTGGTGTTTTTAGCCATAGCCCATGATATTCCCCTTGCAGGTCATATGGGCATAAAACGAACAAAGAGGTGTATTATGCAGAACTTCTATTGGCTTGGAATATCCAGAGATGTAACAGGATACTGCAGGACCTGTGAGCAATGCCAAAAGGTAGGCAAGCCAGGAGACAAGGTGAGACCTCCTTTGATGCCTTTGCCTGTGACTGAGGAGCCATTTCAGAAGGTAGCTATGGATATTGTGGGCCCTCTGAGTACCCCAAGTTCCACAGGGAAAAAGTATATTCCAGTGGCAGTGGATTATGCTACATGATACCTTGAGGCAGTGGCTTTGTCCTCCATTGAGGCAGAGAAGATGGCAAATGATTTTCGGCAGGGTAGGTTTCCCAAAAGAAATACTGACTGACAGAGCTGCCAATTTCATGTCAGACCTGCTGGCTTGTCTGTGGAAATCCTGTGGGGTGAAGCACATGAAGACCACCCCCTATCATCCCCAGACTAATGGTCTTGTTGAGAGGTTAAACTCTACAATCAAGTCATGCTACAGGCATTTGCAGATCAGTTTAAGAGGGAGTGGGACAAATATTTGCCCCATCTGTAGTTTGCTTACAGAGACGTTCCCCAGGAATCCACAGGTTTTTCACCCTTTGAGTTGCTGTATGGGCATAGGGTGAGGGGACCTCTAGATTTAATTTGAGATGGTTGGGAAGGTGAGTGTGAGTCTCACAAGGAGTCTGTTGTGGCATACATCCTAAACCTCAGTGCAAGGCTCAGGGAACTCATGGGCTTGGCTCAGGAGAACCTGGCAGAAGCCCAACAACAGAAAAAGGTTTGGTATGACAGGAATGCTTGAGCTAGAGAGTATGCTGTGGGGCAGCAGGTAATGGTTCTCATTCCTGTCAGACACAACAAACTGCAAGCAGCTTGGGAGGGACCCTACAAGGTGGTAAGAAAGGTAAGTGATATAAACTACATGGTGGAACTGATAGGCAAAAGGCAGGGGCACAAACTGTACCATGTTAACAAGATGAAACTTTACCAGGATAGGGAGGCCCTTGTGCTGAGCATTTGCAGTCAATTGCAGGAGGAGTCTGAGGGAGATCTGGAGAATGATCTCCTAAGTGAGGCTCGGGATGACACCTCAGTGGAAGTGGTAGCAATGTCCCAGCAGCTATTTCCTACATAGGTTTGAGAAATCCGAGCAGTGTTGCAGGAATTTGGGGACATGTTCACTGGGAAACCAGGGTGCATCCACCTGGGGCAGCACCAGGTGGACACAGGCCCCCCAAAGGCTTATTAGGCAGGCCCCTTACAGAGTGCCTGAGAGAGTCAAACAGACTCTGAGGGAGGAGGTACAGGAGATGTTGGAACTAGGGGTGATTCAAGAGTCCAACAGTCCCGGGGCCTCCCCAGTGGTGCTGGTGCTAATGAAGGATGGCAGCACCCGGTTCTGTGTGGACTACAGGAAATTAAATCGTCACACAGAGTCAGATGGTTACCCCATGCCTAGGACAGATGAGGCCCTAAAGCAGCTGGGTGGGGCTAAGTATCTTACAACCATTGATCTTACCAAAGGTTACTGGCAGGTGCCCTTGACTCCCAGTGCAAGACAGAAGTCAGCCATTGTGACTCCTTTTGGCTTTTATGAGTTCACAAAGATGCCCTTTGGGATGAAGAATGCCCCAGCAACTTTCCAGAGGCTGGTAAGTCATATCCTGGCAGGGGCAGTAGGGTTTGCCCTTGCTTACCTAGATGATATTGCCATCTACAGCCATTCCTGGCCAGAGCACCTTTAGCATGTCAGGAAGGTGCTGGGCAGACTACAGAGAGCAGGGTTGACCATTAAGCAGAGGAAATGTCAGGTGGGTATGGCGGAGGTCTCCTACCTAGGACATAGAGTGGGGAGTGGTAAGATAAGGCTAAAACCTGCCAAAGTGGAAGCCATTCAGGCATGGCCTGCACCTGTTACTAAAAAACAGGTGAGGGCAGTTTTAGGGACAGCAGGGTACTACAGAAAGTTTGTCCCCAGTTATAGCACCATAGCTGCTCCCCTCACAGACCTGACAAGGACGAACAGGCCAGATAAGGTAGTGTGGACCCACAGCATGTGAGCAGGCATTCCAGAAGCTTAAAGAAGCTTTGGGAGGACCCCCTGTGTTAGCCAGTCCAGATTACAGCAACAAATTAGTTGTGCAGGTGGATGCTTTGAACCATAAGGTGGGGGCTGTACTTAGCCAAATTTCTTCAGAGGGAGAAGAGCACCCAGTGGTTTATCTCAGTCATAGGCTCCAACCTAGGGAGGAATGTTATGCAGCTGTAGAAAAGGAATGTCTAGCCATAGTGTGGGCACTGCAGAAACTTCAGCCTTATCTGTATGGAAGGAAATTCACTGTTATGACAGACCACAACCCCCTAACATGGTTAAACAGAGCCAGCCAGCAAAATGCCAAGTTGCTAAGATGGAGCCTGGGGTTGCAAGCATATGATATGTCCGTGCAGCACCACAGTGGGATTAGCAATGCCGATGCAGATGGGTTCTCGAGACAGAAAACGGGGTAAGGTATACTCAGATAGAACTAACCATCTCAAGCAGCGTTTCTCAAGGGTCACTTGAAAAACTAGCTTGGTTCTCGGGGGGGGGGGGGGGTGAAGGCTGCCAGCCTAGCCAAGTAGAATTTTGGAGATAATTCTGTCATCTGTAAATATTAATGTAAACCACAGGCTTGTGTCTTAAATGGTAAAAATTGGGTTATATGTGGAACTGAAAAGAATGTAACAACAGTACACTCTGCTGTAAGGAAGCTAAGTCAAGCATTTTATGACTGTCTTTGATCTTTAAAGTTGGCTAAGGACAGTCTAGATGAAGGAATTCCTGCTATTGTTTTAAGGCCAGAGTAACGGCCAGAATTTGCATGCATAAATGTCCTTAATGACTTTGTTTCCTGACCTGGTGTGAGCTTACTAAAGAATGTAGTTTCTGTTAGCCTGGGAACCCAGGGAATTATGAAGAATGATGTAATGTGAACCAGGAATGTGATTTCAAAAACAGAGAGAATCAGAGAGCATTAAGCATTTTTGTCTTGACCATCCAACTCATTAGAACTTGACTACTGAATTATTTTAAGTATTTCTCCGTGATCTCTGAACTCTTGACTAGCACTGTGTAGTAGAAAGTATTGTCTTGTGTTTTTATTATTTATTATTAAATATTTTTAAACCTTTCAGCTGTAGCTGTTTTGTGTAGAGGTAATTTAAGCTATTAAGAGTACTTGCATGCCTTTGGTAAAATTGTACAAAGCCACTCCTATAGCTTTGGCCCTGGGCTATACTACCAATTGGATAATAATATTGCACAGTAATAATTGGATACCCTTTTAAAGGCCTTTAAGTAGCTGATAAATATCAGTGGGTGGTGGCAGGGTACTACCGTATAGTCTGAGGGTGCTAGAGGTTTTAGTATGCCCACTAGGCTGAGATCTGGACCCTATAGCTGTGCCAGTGGGGAGTCTTATTGGGGACCTGGAGAGCAAGCGAGTGACCAGCCCCAGACTGACTGTGATCTCTGTGTGCTCTTAAGGGAAATTGCACTTTACTGTGTACATTTGTTATTCTTTCCTCCCATATGAGACGCCCCTCACTGGTGTTAGTGGTGAAGATTGAGGCTCCTTGATTGCTGTTCCAGGGTACGGGAGTGACACCATACCCTCAGGAAAACTCTTTTCTGAGCCAGGCATGCTTCTGCTGGACAACCCCAGACATAGATGGCTTACTGAAAGCTTCTATTTTAGGTTCATCACATTTTTCAGCTTATCTTTCCAGTCACCATCAGGCAATTTTTTATACACATTCTCAGACTTGCCCTAGGACAGAACAATGGAATGATTTCATATAAGTTATGTAGAATGAAACAAAGAACGTCGCTGGACACTGCTGCTCCTTATTAAAACGTTTATTCAGTACAAACAGAGTCAATAAAAGTGGTAAGCGCTTTCGGGACTACTCCCTTCCTCAGACAAAATTACACATGCAAACAATACTCCATTTAAAAAACAACTCACCCAATAAAATTCAAGTAAAATTCAATAAAAGACCCGCCTATTCTGAAGTGTGGGTATTATTGGTACTGCTTCATTCAAGCCAGGTGCTCTTGTAGCCATTAATTCAACAATCCACTTTGATTCTGATAATTCAGTTTTATGCTTCAAATCACCCCCCCTATTGGTAAGCCTAATGTTAACAACAACCCTGAACAAAAAACTATGTGTGGGAAACTCTTCTATATGCCTACTGAGTGCATTATGTGGATCTTTATTCCTAATGCTTGACATACGTTGAAAGATCCTAGTTTTAAACATTTGATTTGTCTTTCCCACATAAAAACAAGGGCAGTGTTCACATTCTGCCAGGTAAACCAAATCAGTGGTGTTGCAAGTTGCCTTACCTTTTAAAATAAACTGCCTACCAGTTACAGGGTGAGTGAATATTGAATTCTTGTTGTTAATATGGCCACAAGCTTTACATCTCCTGCAGGGTACTGTCCCTGCCGAAATTAGGGAGACTGGTCCACTGTTAATGGGTTTTTCTCCACATAGTATATCTTTAAGGTTTTTATTCTGTCTATACCTAAAACAGGGTCCTTGTCCTACTACATTGTGCAAATTCACATCACTGGTCAAAATATTCCAGTTTTTTCGGATTCAATTATACTTCCCGTTAGACCAGAAACCAGGTTGGGGGCTTGGAGGGAGGGGTTGTGAGGAGAAATGAAAAAATCAACAATACAGATGGAACGTGATGGTAAGTACATAACTTCTTTATCTGATATTGTCAATTTTTCATTTCCTCCTCACATATGGGACAGAGTCCCCAGCTACCTTCATCCTGGGTGGACTCACAGAAGAATATTCCTCAGAACCATCGAACCAAAGGTGGCACTTCTCCTAGAGACCAAATCCATCTTGTAATGAGTGATAAATGTATGGTGATTTGCCCAAGTGGAAGCTGCACATATTTTATCCATGGATGCATTATTCTGAAAAACTGCTGAAGTTGCCATAGACCTGGTTGAATGAGCCTGAACAGGTCTAGGAAGAACTACACCTTGTCTGTTGTAGATGAACGTAATGCAATCAGATAACCATTTCGCTAGAATAACCTTGGACACTGGTCATCCCTTTCTAGGACTGGAAAAATAAATGAACAACTGATCTGCCTTCCTATTTTGTCCTGTGCAGATAAAGATGTAATTGTCTATGAACATCTAATAAATGCAGTAACTCCTTTATTACTGAAATTAGGAAAGAAGAAGGGCAAGTTAATAGTTTGATTGATATTAGTCTCAGAAAACAACTTTAGGTAAAAAGGAAGGTTTGGTACACAAGAAACCCTATCTTTATGAGAAATCAGGTATGGGGCAGGGAGGATAAAGCCTGAAATGTTGGTATTCTTCTAGCCGAAGTAATGGCTACTAGGAAAGTGGTTTTCCAAGACAAACATTTTATGGCACAGGTCACTGCAGGTTCATATGGGGGTTGAACTATAAAATATAACATAAAGTTAAGGTCCCAAGGAGGAGAGAGATCTTTGTGTGGTGGTCGTAGTAATAAAATCAGTTTCAACAAGGTTTTGCAAATCTTGTTTGAAATTGGAGACAAATTATCATTCCCAACATGAAAAACAGAGATAGCTGCTAATTGTACTTTGATAGTAGAAGCTGCTGCTCCATTGTCAAAAAGATGAGCTAAGAATTCTAGAATGGAGTGAACAGGAGCTGTGTAAGGATCTGGATCACGCTATTGATTCCAGATTACAAACCTCCTCCATTTGCTCCTATACAGCTTTTCAGTGGATTGCTTATGAGATGATATCAAAATATGATTGACTGGGGAGGACAGCATAGATTATATGGCTATAAATGGAATTAGAGGAACCAAGCAGTCAGCTTGAGGTTGGAAAGATTGGGATGAATCATTCCTGTTGGGTGTGACAGAAGATCTAGAGTGGGTTCCAAAACCCCGGGTTTTTTCCCATAGGTGATGCCAAAGGAAGGGAAACCAGATTTGTTGAGGCCAAAACAGGGCAATGAGGATTACTGTTCTCTTCAACCTGTTTGCTTTCTGGAGAAATTTGGGAATCAAAGGGGAAAGGCATACAGGAGACCAGGAGGCCAATCGTGCGTGAGATCATCCCTTGGGGATTCCCACATCAGGGTGATTAGGGCAAAGTAGTTGCTGCATTTGTTATTTAAAAGGGATGCAAAAAGGCCACAGCAGGTCTGGCCCCATCTGTTGGAAATTTCTTCCGCTACTTTCTGGTTGAGGGACCAGTTGTAAGGCATGAGAATGGATCTGCTCAACTTGCCTGCAATCACGTTGGACTTTCACAGAATGTGTGTTGCTGCATGAAAGTGGCTGGATGACTCTCACTAAGTGGCAATTATGGTATGAACTCGAGTTTAGGCTTACCATTAACAGAAGCCACACCTGTTATTTCTGGTGAGAATATACAGCAAAGTAATTCAGTCTCTGGTGAAAGAATGAATATAATGGGTGATTGGAAGCACAACCATTTTTCTTTTCACCAGAATACTGATGTGTATTGACAGCAACTGAATAGTACTGACGACAACATGGGTATGACATTTCTGGACAGTTTAAAACATTTTGACAATGTGTTGTTAAAATACAAAACATTACAGTTGGAGAATAGTTACATGCAGAGAAACACTGAACTTAAACAAGTACCTAAAGGGTTGAGAGTGTGGTATTACACTAATGGTGGCTCGACAGACCCTGGTTTCATTACAGACTTGCATAGTATTTTTGATAGGGCAGGTTTGGAAATGATGCAGTTAATGATCAAAAACAACTTAACTGCTATGGATAACCTCAATAAACAACTTGAGGTTGTAAATGGTACTTTAAGGAAGAATGTTCTCTTTGAGCACTATAAAATGAACTATGGTAACATTTTTTCCGCGACTGACAAGAGTTGTAATTATATATTTCTAAAGAAAATGAAGAAAATTAATAGGGACTTGGAAGCATATAGAAAAGATTGTGCCTACCCCAAAGGTGCTGGTAAAAATGGAAACAACCTTACTTTAGCCAATCATAACTGTGGGAATCATAAGTCAGAGATGACATCACCATAAAGTTTTCAAAAGCAGCAGAATGTACACAGGCCTAACACTTATGCTGAAATCACTGAAGGGGTGAGGAGATTGTCTGAGCATTTGAAGAATAAATCTGAATTTAAAGAAAGAAAAAAATTATCCAGGGGATTTTCAACAGCAACAGGAATGGAGATTACTTAGCCCAAGGAGCACAACCATGGCAGTTGGCAACAGAAAAAATGCTAATAAGTTTGGACACTGCAATTGAAGGTAAAAATGCCTCTACAAGTGACTTGTTTTGTTATTTTAACACTGAAACAAGCAATTTTAGTGTTCCCATGGACATTTCAATGGGTTTTGACTGTTCAAATGATTTATTTAGTGATTCTCACACACAGTTAAATTTGAATGGCCCTTTTGAATCTGATTCAATGGTGGCTGACATTTTTGATGAAGAAATGGTAGACCAACAAAGAGGGCCTGATATTATTTTTAATACTGCAAATGATTTTAAGGTGTATAACTATTCTAGTAAGAATATTACTCAGATGCATGCAAATGCGCTATCTAAGGGGTTCAGTTTTATTCCTGCACGCAGAGGCCTTATTGCTGATTTATTACTTGATTTGAACATATATACTAGAAAATTTAATTTGTGTTTGTTCTTTAATTCAAATGGGGAAAATGTAGACTGTGTTAAAAGCTGTTTGAAAAAACCTAGTATGTTTAATCCACCTATGCATAATCTTGTATATTGTTTTGAAAAAAAACTCGTGAGGTGGATTTTAAGCAAATGTTGAAGGAAGAGGCCCATGTGGGTGATGACAATATGGCTGCTAGTGAAAGGGCGTACTTATTTGATATGGTCACTGATAAATTTGTGTAATGAAACCTAATAAGGGAAATGAGATGATAATCATGGACAAAATAGACTATAGTAACGGTATGAATGTTATTTTAGTGGATGGTACTTATATAGAAGTTTCACAAAATGAAATTAACATTGCCTTTAAAAGGATCGACATCACACTGGATGACATGATTTTTCAGGGTCAGATTATCCTGGATGAGTATAATTACATCAAAAATGAATGCCCAGTGATTACAAGTATCTTTGGTATCCCTATGATCCATAAAGACCTGAATCAACCCCCATTTAGAGCCAAGACCCACTTTATGGCAAAGTTAGTAGACTTTTATTTAAAAGAGGGGGTGGAAGAACTTAAGTATGTATGTAAAATACTACACAAGGTTTTTGAATGATCATTTTCAAGTTTGGGTGGGGTCATCAGAGCTCTTGGATGAATTTTTGGATTACATTAATAATACTACCCCTTTTTAGAATTTACTCACACTTTACGTAAGAAGAGAATATATTATTTGGATGTAGAAATAAGTATAGACGAAGAGAAGCAGAAACTTAGATCAAGGATCTATAGAAAACCAACTTTCTCAAACTCTTATTTGGATTACAGTAGTTGCCACCCTTCATACCAAAAAAGAATAGTGGAAAAAGGGCAGCTGGTAAGAGCAGCCAGGATGGTAACAGATGATGATGACTTTATAGCTGAAACCAGTTTTATTATGGACATGTTTAGGAGAAGGAGTTACCCTGAACACCTACTGCAGAAAGTAAATAAGAAAGGTCAAACAAAAAGAGCTAGAGGAATTGTCAGGCCCATCTTAAGTTAACAGTCCACATCTTGTGACGGTGAACATGTAATAGGTGTTATTGGTGAAGGGGGAATTAATAGAGGAGAAAAAGAGAAAAAGACCTTCTCCTTTGTTACAACATTCAATAAAGACAGTTTAGCTGTAGTAAAAATTGTCAATAAAAACTGATCCATCCTTAATTTGGATTATATGACTGTAGAAAAATTAGGCACTAAGCCATTTATCGTGTTTAAAAAGGACAGATCTTTTAAAAATCTACTTGAAAATAATAGGGTAGGAAAAGAACATAATAATAGTCCCTTTGGAAACTTTAACTGTGGGATGTGCAGGCAGTACTCCAATGTTACTGAAATGGGTAAAATTTAGACTGGGTGACTATAAGGTTAATATACATGGTCATTTCACTTGACAGTCTAAAAGTGTTGTTTATGCTGCAAAATGCCTGCAATGTCCAGCATTTTATATAGGAAAAACCTGTAGAAAGTTCAGACAAAGAATGTATGAACATCTAAATGATATAAAAAAATGGTAGAAGTAAAAATGCTCTATCTAAACATGCACTAGAACACAATGAACATGTATTTGTTTTTTTTTTTTTTGTTCTGCAGCAGATAGTTTTAGACGGTTAAGGGAGGGTTCATAGGTAGGTACTAAGCTATCGGCCTACGTAAGCCTAGCCAACAAGGTTCCCTGGCTTATGCCACCCAAGACAGTTATTTTCCTGTGCCCCTGTCGAGCGGAGCCACAGAAGTGATCCCAGGGTGTATTTCCTATTTCCCATCCACTCATCAAGATTTTTCTTGAAGAGTGCTAATGAGGAACTTTGCTTGACATAGATGGGTAGCTTGTTCTAGTGTATGGAAAGTCTCTGGGACAGGAATATATCCCTCCAGCATATCCTGCTTATTGTGGTGACAAGGTTTAGGTCCCTAGAGTGTGTAGCTCAGAGGGATTGGGATTTCTTTAGGTGTAGCATGTCCAACAGCTCTGGGTTTGACATAGCTTTGTATGTTAGGCATAGACACCTCAGAGTAGGCGATATGCTACAGAGTAAAGCTGCAGTTTTTTGAGACGGTCAGTGTAGGGTATCTGTTTGAGGCCAGTAATCCTCTTTGTGAGGTACTTCTGTGGCCTTTCCAGCTGCTGCAGATGTCTTGTGAGGTACATTCCAAAAGGGGCATTGTACTCTATAATGGGTCTAATGAGTGTCGAGTAGGGGGGAATAATGACCTCTTTTTTCCTGAATGAGAACCCTTTTGTGATGAGGTGTACCACGTAGAAGGATTTCCTGACTACTGTGGAGATGTGATTATCAAAGGAGTGACTAATGTCCACCTGGGTCCCAAGGTCTCTTATCACACATTCTGCATTAAGTAGACTGCCGCCTATGTGGTAGTTCATGGGTACAGAGTTTTTACCAAAGGGGATGACAATGCACTTTTTGGCATTGAGCTTGAGGCCATGGCTCTGACACCAGGCATCTGTCTCAGTGAGGCCCTTCTGTAGGATGTCCGCATCATTTGGGGACTCAACTATGGCTCCTAGTTTGCAGCCATCTCCGAACTTCGTTAGCCAAAAGCCTTCTGTGTTAGCCTGTACTTCAGAGAAGTAGATACCAAACAGGAGAGGTCCCAGGACCAAACCCTGTGGTACTCCACTTGTCACTGTTTTCAAGTCAGATTTGGAGTCTGCAACTTTTACAGTGTGGGTTCTGTCAGTGAGCCAGTTGGCAACCCATCCTGAGACATAGGGATTTATACCTAGTTTAGTGAGTTTAGCTATAATTCCAGAATGGGGGATGGTGTCGAAAGCCTTGGCAAGGTAAACATAGGCTATGTGAACCACCTTACCCTCATCTACGGCTTTGGTGACTGCCTCAAAGAAGTCAATCAGGTTCAGGAGGTATGATCTGCCTTGCACAAACCTGAACTAGGTGGGGTCCAGAGTTTGGAGGTTACCAATGTCTTTGTTTAAGAGTTCCATGATGATACATTCCATGGCCTTACAGACCAGGCTCGCCAGGCTAATAGGGCAATACTTCCTGGGATCAGTGGTGGCTCCCCCTTTGTGGAGTGGGATAACTGTTGCTGTGTGCCATTCAGTGGGCACAAAGCCTGATGTTACACTATGACTGAACATGGTGCTTAGGTGGGGAGCCAGTTCATTCTGAAGTTCGTGCAAAACACAGCCTGGGATGTTGTCCGGTCCCATGGATGTTGTGTTTTTGGCTTTAGAGAGTGCAGCCTTTACCTGTGTAGTTGTGATTACAGGGACTCTGCATTCTTCCTGTATAGATATGGGCCCTTTAGGGGGTGAGAGGGTGTAAAAGTTATCACTGAACGTATTTGCCAGGATGTTGGCAATATCAGTTGGTTATGTAATTTTCATGCCGTTGTGCTGTAAATCAGAGCAGATCTGGGTGTTGCCACTGAGATTCTTAACATAGCTATAGAATGCTTTGTTCTTGTCCCTAGAATCAGTGGTGATTTTCTTTTCGTAGCTAGCTTTGGAGGATCCTATAAGAGATCTCAGCTTCTTACTGAGGGTGAACAGGGAACTCCTCCACTCATGGGATTTTACTCTCTTTTGCAACAGTTTCTTCCTTTGGTTGTAGAGTTTGTTTATGGCAGGGCACCACCAGATTGGCTTCTTTTTTTGTAGGATAGCGTCTTGGTTCTGTTTGGGATAGCATGATCCATGCACTCGTGTAAGTGCTTACAGAGTGCATCTGTGTAGGATTCAGAAGTAGTAACTGTATTGTCCATCTGCATGGGTGTCATGAAGTTCACCACTTCTGTCTTAAGAAGCATGAAGTTGGCTTTGGAAAATGTTTTTGCCATGGTTTCCTTAATAGGGGTGGGGGCAGGATGTGGATATCTATGGTGATTAGCATATGGTCGGATCTGACCAACGAGGAGTTGACTTCAGGTGTGGAACACCGGTCACTCATGTTGGTAATGACTAGGTCTAGGATATTATTGCCCCTGGTGGGGGTGTGGATAAGTTGATCCAGGGCATTGGAATTTATGAATTACAGAAAGTGTTGAGCAAAGGAGTTGGCACACGAGTAGTTTTCCCAGTTAATAGTGGGGTGGTTGAAATCACCCATTATTAGGGTGTTTGGTTGAACCCTAATATTTTCCAGTGTATGAAGAAAAGAGGAGTGGGAATCCTGGGGCATGGTGGGGGATCTGTAGCAATCTACAATTTGGACTGCAGTTTTGCCCAGAGTTAGTTGCACTTGGATAACCTTGGATGCATTACACTGAGCAACTAGCCTGGAGGTGTGGCTATCCTTAATGAATATGGACACACCTCCGCCTTTGGTGTTTCAGTCCAGGTTAGGTGGCCGAAAAGTGTGGTATGAGTTATAGCCTGGTAATCCAGGGGTGCTCTCTGGAGCCTTGAACCAGGTCTCAGTTACTGCACAGATATTGATGTTCTCCATTTTAAGGAGTGCCTCGAGGGAGTGCATTTTGAGATTTAGGCTTTTTAGCATTGAGTAGCATTACCCTCAGTTTTTGCTTGCCTGTTTCTGTTACGGTGGTGAATTTGTCATTTGAACCTTGCCTAAAAAAGGCACTATAGCAGCGGCAAGAGCCTTAGCCAGTATCAGGAATCCCAGGGGTGACAGGTGCAGGCCATCTCTGGCAAAGCATCATGGTCTGTCGACCATGTCATCCCAGGCAGACAGATACTGGATCCCCTTAAAATGACACCAGAAGCTTAGCCAATTGTTGAAGTCAATCATTTTGTCCTTGTACTGCAGTATCATTCTGGGTGATGACAGGATGCTACTCAGGGCTGGGTCATACCTGCCTGGGCTACAAGATTGGAGAGCTCTTCCATGTCTCTTTTCATGTAGTCCAGGGAGGTACGTCTCAGGTCATTCACACCAACATGAACAATGACAGAGTCATATTTGTACTTGTTGTAGATTGACCTGAGTGCGTGGGTTATGTGGCAGATCCTGGCACCCAACAGGCAGCTGACAGTAACCTTCACCTTGTTTAGCCTGATGAGTGGGACATCAGTGTGCCTGAATATAGAGTCACCTATGACTAGTGTGTTGGGTACGTTGTTTTGCCTTATGTGCTGTGGTTGAGTGGCACACTGAGTCTGTGGGCTATGTGTCATTTGGGTTGTGTTGGTGGGTGGAGGTTGCTTGCGTTTCTGCTTTGGAGGTCTCTATTGCTTGAGCAGATTATTATTGAGAGCCTCCGTGAATGTTTTTGTGTTTCTATGTGTGGATTTTGGCGGTGTAGGTTTAGTGGGATTATGTGATGAGTATGGTGTGGTGCAATTGTTTACCTTCTCCTCTTGACGGTCAAGTTCAGTCTTGGTTGGAGAGAGCTTTACCTCCAGTTTGGCTAGATAAGTGTATCTCTCACAGGTTGTAGAGTTGGGTGGTAGGAGGAGAGGGTTGTCTGTGTACATGAGGCAATTGCTACAATGCCCCAAGAAGCCCAGATTCATCAGATAAGCAGGAGTGAACACTGGGAGCTGACCCTTGGACATGCCTGAATAAAAAACTGTTTTCCTCTAGACAAGCGAGGAAAGTGAGTACAAGAGCTGTTTTTTTCTAAACAATTTATTTATTATTTATTTATTTATTGCAGTTGGTTTACCAGGATAGTCCATTGGGCCACAAGGAACCCGTTTTCAATGGAGTCCTGGGGAGAAAAGCTCCAAAAATACATTTAACATTCTTACAAACATATATTCACTCAAACATTTCAGTTTAACAATAGGTAAAAAAGAAAGAAAGCAAAAAATGTAACAGCTAAATACAATGTGCAGAAAGTACATAATAATTATATTTATTAGCTCAGAAATATCCATTTAATACAGAGTAGTTAGGAAAAATTAGTGAGGAAAGTAATTACAAACACTGTTTTCCTCTAGGTAATGGGGAAGGTTGAGTGCTGTAGTAATTTGTAGCTTATTTAGAGCTTACAACAAGTTCTGAACAAGCGCTGAACAGGAATAAGCAAATTCAAGTGCTAAAACTAAGAATCTGTAGCTGAACTAGACTAGTTACAGGAAAGAAACAAGTGCAAATGTGGGCTTTTAAATCACAAAGTTGAAAGAGATGGAAAAATTGCCCAAACGGCCAATAACTAACTACATTTCCGGGCCAGAAACCACTCCTTATGTGATAGGTAGATTACCTAGTGCTTACCACTCCCACTGATAAGCTAGCAGGCTTCAATCCAACACAGAAAGGCTTGGGGGCCTCAGGAGCTTACAAACAGTCCTGGATACAGCAAATCTGTATCTGGACTACACTAGTTACAGGAAAGAAGGGAGACAAGTGCAAATGCGAGCTTTTAAATCAGAAAGTTGAGAGAGATTGAAAAACTGCCCTAATGGCCAATAACTACAATTTCTGGGCCAGAACCATTCCTTACGTGGTAGATAGGTAACCTAGTGCTTACCACTCCCACTAATAAGCCAGAAGGCTTTCCTCCAACAAAGAAAGGCTTGGGGGGCTCAGGAGCTTATAAACAGTCCTGGATACAGAAAATCTGTATCTGGACTAGACTAGTTATGGGGGGGGGGGGACACGTGCAAATGTGGGCTTTTAAATCAGGAAGTTGAGAGAGATGGAAAACCTGGCCAAACGGCCAATAACTACAATTTCTGGGCCAGAAACCACTCCTTATGTGGTGGATAGGTTACCCAGTGCTTACCACTCCCGCTGATAAGCTAGCAGGCTTGGAGGGCTCAGAAGCTTACAGTCCTGGATATAGCAAATCTGTATCTGGACTAGACTAGTTACAGGAAAGGCAGGAAACAAGTATAAATTTTTTTTGTTACAGTTAAGCAGAACACAGCGAGATTCTAGCAAAGTGGGTGTTACCAGAACACTTAGAATTGTGTGAACTAAGATGGCAATTAAAGCTAAATGCATCCGAGTACCCTGGTCTGAATGAATATAATAGTATATATTGTTTACTAAAGCTCAGGCACATTGAGGGTTAATGTTTTTTAATTGTTTTATTGTTTTTTAACTTTGATTGGTTGAGTATGTGTTTGAATAATATTTAAACCTGATCTATGCAGATGGTTTTTGTTCTGAAGAAGTCCCATGTAATTTTATGGGGGACGAAAGCGCTTAACGTTTATTATGCTTGTATCCAATAAAGAAAACTGCTTCTGTTTGAGGTCCTGTCCTTAGCTGCAATTTGTTTCTTTGGAGTATTAAAGTGGCTGGATGAAATTGCCCACTGCCATACTCTGAGCGCTTCTTGACACAGTAGGTATGATCTAGTTCTTCCTTGCTTGTTTACGTACCAGACCACAGATATGTTGTCTGATTGAATCTCCACTAGACCCAGAGGAAGAAAAGTCTGAAATACCTGCAATGCTAGAAGCACTGCCCTAATCTCTAGCAAATTTATGTGCAAACTGGCCTCATCAGAAGACCAGGTGCCTTGAACAGTCTTCCACAGATAATGTCCCCCCCCACCCTCTCTGGGAAGCATCCATGGTCACCGTGACCTGAAGTTGAGGAGGAACAAAGGTTCGACCTTACCTTACCTGATCAGAATGAATCCACCATGACAGAACTTTCTTGCAGGTGTCAGTAATGAGTACCTGATAAGACATCAGTTGATGGGTAACTGACCACTGTGCAGCTAGAAGCCATTGTAGTATTCGCATGTGGAATCTCGCCAGCAGTACCAAGACTTTAGCAGCTGCCACTGAGCCTAAAGCCTGTAAGACATGATGGGGTGCTATCTTCGTGTTCTGAAGTAACTTATGTGTTTGGCATCTGATTGTTAGCACTCTGGATTGTGGAAGTCTTGCAACCATCTGATTTGTGCCCAAAATTGCTCCTATGAACTCTAGTGTTTGAGTGGGTACCGAGTGTGACTTTTCTTAATTTATTGCTATGCCTACTTCTGTACAAATTTGGATAACAGAGTCTCTTGCCTGAATAAGTAGATGCACGGTTGAGGATGAAATAAGCCAGTCGTCCAAATAGGGAAACACCTGGAATCCTTGTCATCTCAAGTGAGTCACTACCATTGCCATGCACTTGGTGAACATCCTGGGGGCTGTGGTGAGACCAAAGGGCAGTGCTCTGAAATGGAAATGACTGGCTCCCAGCCGGAAGCATAAATACTACTGGATCGCCTGTTCATTTTTATATGGTAGTACACATCCTGATGGTCTATGGAACACATCTAGTATTCCTGTTCCAAGAAAGGAAGTATGGACTGTACCATGACCATTTGGAACTTGTGGCATTGAACCAACTTATTTAATCTGCTCAGATCCAGAATTGGTCTCCAGGCCTATTTTCTTTGAAACTAAAAAGAACCTTGAGTAAGTTTTGAATTCTCTTTGATCTGGGGGGACCTCTTGGATGACTCTTTTGTCCAACACCTTCTGAATTTGGATAACTGCCTGATCCCTTTGACTGGTTAGAACATCCGTGATTCTTCTGTTGGGGGGAGGGTCTTGGGAGAATGGAATTAGCTATCCACTGGATATTATCCTCTGCACCCATAAACTGTTGGTTATTTTTAGCCAGGATCTCCAGTGCAGGGATAGTCAACCCCCGATTGCCACCAGAGTTGGGCAATTGTTCCTCCTTTCAGGAGGAGTGGAGTCTCCCAAAGAATGGCTCTCTAGACCCCTGGTTTTGCAGGCGTCCTCTGCCCCGAGGGTGCCATCTTCCAGAATTGTTCCCCTCTCTGCCTCTGGGGGAACTCTCTCAATGTGTGCACTGGTAAGACCCTCGTGATTTCCTGAACCACGTTTTGCCACACACACCCCTCTGACCTTTAGGGTATGATCACTGAGGAGAGAAAAAACATATGGCCATGGCAGAAAGGGTCTTACCCTCCTTCTCACACCTGGATAGCATGCCTTTGACCTTGGGACCAAAAAGGGACGTTCCGTTAAACTGAGCATTGATGAAAGAAGACTTAAAAGGCTCAGCAAAGTTGCACAGATGCATCCAGGCATGCCTTCTCATTGATATGCCAGAACCTGCCGCTCTATTCCTTCAGCTATATGAGCGATAAGCCTCATGGAAGAGTTAACTACAGAATGTTGGGTTGCCAGCTGGAAAGCAACATTCTCTCAAAGTTCTTCAGCTATGACTCCTTTAAGCATATCTGAGAGCTCCTTGATAAGATCCCTTTGTCACCTAGTAAAATGGGAAAGGTTATTCAGTGATCACAAGGCAAAAGTCACTGAAGAAAACACTTGCTTCCCACATCTATCCATTGTCCTGGAATCCTTATTTGGTGGATGAATAGTGGAACTCTCCGCCGAAAGTTCCTTTTTACTAGCTGCCACCACCACCATGTCATCTACTGCAACCCCTCTTGTCCAAAAAGCTTTGTTGGCTGGTGCTATGATAATCTTGTTTGGTCTCCAGGGAGTTAGCTCAATAGAATCTTGGCTCTCCCACGCCCACCAAGATATAAATGCTATGAGCTCATCAGTGGGTGGAGTGACCCAAGAGGTAGATGGTCAGGATCCAAAAGCCACCAGGTACACCAACTCCTCAGGTGAAGGGTTACTGGACTGCCAGCCACCTCTCTGTTTTAAAATCTCCAAGATGTCTCCACAGAAGACATCCTCAGGAGGTGACCATGGGGATCCTTCTCCCTCAATGAGGTTAGTGTCTTCTGTGGCTGACTCTTCAGTGGAGTCCAAATGCTTCCTCTTGCAGGTCCTCTTCTGAGGGACCTCCTCAGTGGGATACTCTGGGGAGGTATCAGAAGAGGCAGGGGTACCCCAATGGGTATCCTGTGACCTAAGGTCCCACTGTCCCTGTGGAACATTCTGGTCAAAAGAAGGGCACAGGAGGAGTAAATGGGACTGAGGATCTGAGGGGGGAGGTGACTTCCTAGTTACACAGGTAGCTATTACTCTCTCCAGAGACCTGAAACCTGACTGCTCCTGAGTGGAGAGGGAGTCCACCTCCAATAAACCATGCTTGCAGGAAGGGATCCACTCCGGCTACGAAGACAGCAAGCCTGGGGTTGAAGCCGGCACCAAGCTCACCTGAGCGGAAACCCCGAGATGCAGAAACTGAAAGTCCGTGAGTCGACTACACTTAAGGTCTACCAAGCTTGCTATGGGTCCTGCAGCTCTCCAGCTCTGACAAGGCCAAAGAGCTCTGAGCAAATGTCTGATCAAAAGAAAAGGGATCTGAGCAAGAAGATGCTGGGCATGTTAGATCAGAGGTCTCTGATACTTGCCCTGAAGTCAGAGGAGGAACCAAAGGAGGCATGGATGGCTTGGATAAACCAAAGACCATTGGGGTCGACTCCAAGGGGGACTTAGTATTGCCCTGTGCCCACAAACTTGTCTGCATCATCGGTTCCAGGTTTTCTTCTATAAGGCTTCTGGTAGAACAGGAAGAAGCCGAAAGAGATCTTGTTCTTCTTAGAAAAGAAGACGGAACTGTTGAAGGCACAGAGTCCACCAAAGGGGAGTTCTTAGTCCTAGAAGTTATAGGTCTGAAAGGGCTGGAAATTGAATCTGAGTGCAACGGCTCTGACCTATCCAGATTAGACAGGCTCTAAGTTGAAGGAGCTGGATCCGAGGGCAAAGCACTTGACACAGAAGGCCCAGAATGAATCACAGAGACTGAAGCTTTGGAAAATATAGATCTTAGCTCCGAGGGATCTGATGGAGCTGAAGAAAGTCTGTTCCTCCTTCTAGCAGCAGATTTAGAGGCAAAAGAAGCTGTGCTCAAATGAGCCGACCAAGGTTTTACTACAGATTTTGGGGAACCACCAGAAATGGCCTCACTAAAAGAAGATGGGAAGAATCTAAAAAGAATAAGCTTATTCTTCCTTTCAACCAGAGCTCAGTGGTTGAAGGAATGACATATCGCACAGTCTTCATGAAGATGATGTGGGCCCAGGCAGTACAAACACAGAGTGTGCAAGCCACTGTACGGCATTTTGTGACTGCACTTAGTACATTTCTTGAAGCCGATGGGCTTATCTTGTTTCTCGGCCATGTGTAAGACAAACAAAGAAAGCCAAGAGTACACAAACACACACACACACACACACACACACACACACACACACACACACACACACACAGAGACACGGAGATGAAAAATGATCAAAAGAAGAGAAAGATTGTTTTTTTTTCTTCTTTTTAAATAAGATTCAGGAAGAAAGGGGAGCGGCTACTAATGACAATAGCACAGATACTACTTAGCATTATAAAGGAGGGAAAGGGGAAGAAAAGTAACCTAATAAAAAATGGTTACTATGGGAAAAAAAGTCTAAAGAGATAAATGGGGAGGAAATAAACTATTCTAACTACACAGAAGGAAAAATTACCTAAGAAAAAATTTGAGAAAATTGAAAACATCACCTTAAAAATAAAAACAAGTGGTAACGGTTAGACCATGTCTTCACAAAATGGCAAACAAGATCTGAAGTAACAGGGAGAGGTGCATTGTGGGTAATGGGAAGTACCTAAGAGCTTTTTGGTGGCCACGCGCTTAGTAATGGCCGATTCGGATTCGATTGTTCGGATCCCAACCCATATGTGAGGACGAAATGAAAAATTGAAAATATCAGATCTACATTTTCTTGTCTTTATGGTGGTTTAATTGTAAGGTCTTAGCCTCACAGGTCCTGAAAGATTGCCACTGTTTATACCTTTGAGCAATAAAAGTCCCTGCCCTTTGCAACATCCCCCACCTTTATTCATTCATTCATTTATTTAGACATTTGATTACTGGAACAGTCTGATTGAGTAGGATAGCATTTTTAGTGGGGGTCTGGAGAGAAGAGCAACAAAGTATTACAAAATATTTTACAGTCTTTAAAAATAGTACAAAAACAACTGCAGTTTAAATAATTATACTAAATTAGACATGATATGAAAATTAGAAGTTATGTACTCACCATAACGTTCCATCTGAGTAGGTGTATTCATTTGTCTGCAACCTGTGGGTTATGGATCCGATATCGGATCCGAACCGGCATGGTTTTCCAGCTATGGATCCAAGCTCTCAGCTCCTCCCCTCACCCATAATGCCCTGCTCTACCCTCATGACCTCAGATCGAGTTTGCCAAAGCAACAAAAACCCTAAAAAGGGTACACAGAATATGCAGGAAACTGAAAGGCCAGGGGGATAGGAGGGCGGGATGGTTGCAGACAAATGAATACACCTACTCAGATGGAACGTTATGGTGAGTACATAACTTCTAAATCTGAAGTAGGATATTCATTTGTCTGCAACCTGTGGGACAGAGTCCCCAGCTACCTGAATCTTGGGCAGCCATCATGGAAGGATATTCCGGAGCACCGCGGAGCCAAAGGATGCTCTACCCCTAGATGCAAGATCCAACTTATAGTGGGAAATAAACGTATGAGATGAAGCCCACGTGGCTGCTGCACAAATATCATCTAGAGGAATCCTAGCCTTGAAGGCTGCCGAGGTAGATACTGACCGGGTTGAATGGGCATGAACACCCTCCGGTGCGGGCCTTCCTGACGCTTGATAAGCCAATAAAATGCACTGTGAAATCCAGCGGGACAGAGAAACTTTAGAGATTGGCTTGCCCAAATTGAATTTTGCAAAGGAAATAAACAGCTGGTCGGATTGCCTATGACCAGCTGTCCTGTTCAGATAAAATCTAAGTTGCCTGTGAACATCTAGTGAATGTAGCTTATATTCACCTTTGTTTTCATATTTAGGGAAGAAAACAGGGAGGTTAATGGATTGATTGATGTTTGCTTCAGAAGCGATTTTAGGAAGAAAGGACGGGTTGGTCCTGAGGAGACACGGTCCGGATGAAATACCAAGTAAGGAGGTTTAGCTGATAATGCTTGAAGTTCAGAAACTCTCTTGGCTGATGTAATGGCTACCAAAAGGCTGTCTTGTAGGACAAGAATTTGAGATCCACCGTAGCCGCTGGCTCGAAAGGAGGCGGTCAAGGCCTGTAGGACCAGAGAAAGGTCCCAAGGAGGAACTGCTTGTTTTATAGGGGCCTGAGAAGAAAAGTACCTTTAAGAAAAATTTTACACAATTTGGCTGACATAAGAGGATTAGAGTCATGGCCAATGTGATAGTGAGAAATTGCCGCCAGTTGTACTTTGACTGTGGAACTGCTGGCACCATCGTTAAAGAGAGTGGTTAGAAAGTCAAGCACTAAAGGAAGAGGAACCGTGAAGGGATTCAGGCCTTGCCGCTCCGCCCACAAAGAGAAACGTTTCCACTTGCTTCGGTAAACCTTTCTAGTGGATGGTTTATGAGCTGCCACCAAAATTGCCTTAACCGGTGATGAAATACCGGGAGTCCTTATCAAGAGTGGAACTGGAGCAGCCAAGCGGTCAGCTTCAGGTTGTCCAGATTCGGAGGAGGAATGCCGGATGGATGGGATATCAGATCCGGGATGGGATCTAGAATCCAAGGAGGATTCACCGAGTGAGACCTTAGGAAGGGGAACCAGATCTGTCGAGGCCAGAATGGAGCAATGAGAATCATTCTGCAACCCACCCGAGAGGCTTTCTGAAGAACTTGGAGCATCAGAGGCAAGGGTGGATAGGCATACAGAAGACCGGGTGGCCAAGCATGCACCAGAGCGTCTCTTGGGGTACCTCCGGGAGGAGGTATTAGAGCGAAAAACTGTCGCACTTGGTGTTTGAGGGAGAAGCAAAAGATCGCATGAAGGGGTTCCCCACCGTGCGAATATGCGTTCGCTACTTGACAATTGAGAGACCACTCGTAAGGGGTCAGAATGGTGCGACTGAGCTTGTCCGCTAGGATGTTGGACCGACCGGAATGTGCGTTGCTATTAGAAAGCGATTGGTGGAGATTGCCCATTCCCAAACTCTCATGGCCTCTCGACAAAGAGGGTAAGACCTTGTTCCCCTTGCTTGTTGATGTACCAGACAACAGACATGTTGTCCGATTGAATCGCAATTGTTCCCAAGGGAAGAAAGTCCTGAAGTGCTAGCAACGCTAAGAGCACTGCTCTCATCTCTAGAACATTGATATGCAGTAAGGTCTCTGAATCGTTCCACGTGCCTTGGACGGTCCGGCCATAAAGTGCCCCCACCCGAGGCGGGAGGCGTCCGTGGTCACCGTGGCGAGAGGGGGAGAAGCACAAAATGGGCGGCCTTTGTGGAGATCCGGGGAGTGGAGCCACCACAAGAGGGACCGCTTGCAAGCCTTGCTGATCGCTATGGGATGATGCATGGGGAGAGCAAGGTAAGACCACTGTACTAAGAGCGTCCACTGTAGAATGCGCATATTGAGCCTGGCAAGAGGAAGAAGTGCTATGGCCGATGCCATGGACCCTAGAGCCCTCAGGACCAACTCCGCTGGAACAGAACTTGAATGGAGAATGGCCCGCACCTGGAGCTGCAGATTTAGAACTCTGTCCGCAGTGAGGAAGGCTCGTAAACTCCTTGTGTCTAGCCTGGCCCCTATAAAATCTAAGAGCTGTGTGGGCGCCAGGTTGGATTTCTTTGTATTTATTGTGATGCCCAGAAAGGGAGCAAGATGGAGAAAGGAGTCTCGCCAATAGAAGTAGATGCCTTGTTGGGGCGGTAAGAAGCCAGTCGTCCAGGTAGGGAAAGACCTGCACCCCCTGAAGCCTCAGGTGGGCCGCTACCACTGCTAATACTTTGGTGAACACCCTGGGGGCTGTGGTGAGACCAAAGGGAAAGACCCGGAACTGGTAGTGACTGGCTCCCAGCCGGAAGCGGAGAAACCTCCTGGAGCGCCTGTCCATCAGGATATGGTAGTACGCGTCCTTGAGGTCTATCGAGCACATCCAGTGATTTTCTCCCAGAAGGGGGAGAATAGATTGCAGAGTGACCATTCGAATTTTTCTTTGGGGACTGCCAGATTCAAGAGAGAGAGGTCTAGGATTGGTCTTAGTTCCCCGTCTTTTTGGCACTAAAAAGAATCTGGAGTAGAACCCTGATCCGATCTGGTCTGGGGGAATGGGCTGGATGGCTCTTTTCTTTAGCAGATGGCCAATTTCTGCCAAAGCGGCCTCCCGTTGACCGGGTGGGACGTCTGGGAGGGACTTCAACTTTGGAAGGTAAAGGAAAGGAATGCGATATCCCCTGGATATGATTTGGAGAACCCAGCGGTCCGATGTTATGGACTCCCATGCCGCTAGGTGCCCCGAACGTCCCCGACTGCCTCCAGAGTAGAGCAGTCGGGCAACCCCTCAGGGTTGCTGCGCGGGCCGTTCAGAGAAAGGTTCCCTGGACCCGAAGTTTCTGGGAGCCCCTCTGCCTCTAGGGCGGCGTCCTCCCTGTCCTCCTCTGCCATGGAAGGACTGGTTGTCCGGAGCAGGCTGGGACTGCTGCGACTTCCGGAACCACATCTTCTTCTGACCCTTTTGGTTCCTAGAATAGGGCCTCTGGGGTGCAGAGAAGCGGATTCCGACGGCAGACAGCGTCTTCCCGTCCTTTCGCTCTGGGTCAACGTCTGCGAACGGTCTTGCCAAACAGAGCAGAACCATCAAAGGCGTTAAACGACGCTTTGAAGGGCTCAGAAAAATCGCAGTGACGGAGCCAGGCCTGACGTCTAGTGACCAGTCCTGTCCCCGCAGCTCTAGCGGCGCCTTCCGTTGCATGGGAGAGTAGCCGCATAGAAGTATTTGTAACTGACCTAAGAGTGGCCATACGGGTGGAGTGCAGAACTCTGTCCTCCTCCGAAATGGACTCAGGGGGGGATGCAGCGTATTCCTTAATAAGATCTCGCTGCATCCTAATGACATGTGCCAAATAGTTCAGCGCCCTTACCGAGAAGGTCGCCGAACTGAACATCCGCTTCCCCAAGCGGTCCATCATCGAGACTCCTTGCTCGGTGGGTGGACTGAGGGACTCTCCTGAGCCAGTTCCCTCTTTGTGGCCGCCGTCAACATGGCATCTACCGGAGGCCCCTTACTCCAATGGGCCCGGTCGGATGGCGGACTAAGGATCCTATCCGGTCTTTTGGGAATTGGCTCCACGGTGTCCGGTTCCTTCCATGCCCTGGTGGTAATAAGGTTCACCAGGGGTGCGGCAGGGGGGGACACCCAAGAGGTAGACGGGCCCCTTCCAAATGCCTCCAAGTACAAGGTCTCGTCCGAGGAAGACTTGGGGCAGACCACCCCTTATACGGAGCATTTCCATGATGTCTCCAAAGGAGACATCCTCGGGGGGTGACCGTGGGGAGCCTTCCCCTTCCTCCAAGTCCGTGTCTTCTGTGAGAGACTCGGGGGAGTCAATGTGCCTCCTTTTGCACGTATGCTTGCGAGGGACATCCTCTGGGGGGCTGTCAGAGGAGTCCTCGCAAGCAGCAATTTGCTCCATAGGAGCAACTTGGGGCACAGAAACGGGCTGTCCCAGGGGCCGGATGGTGGAAGCCTGGCCCAGTGCAGAGGGAGCGCGGGACGGAGCCGAACAAGTGCCGGGGGTCCGGAGACCCTCAACAGAGCCCTCTCCACTACATCAAAAGCCGAAGGGGAGCCGACCTCAACCAAAGGATCCGACAATCGGCTCCCCCTCGGATCCGAAGAGTGGACCGGAGCCGGCGCCGAAGCGCTCGGATCCGAAGGGACAGTACGCTCCGACACAGACGGCGCCGAAGGAGCACTGATCCCCCCGGATCCGAAGCTCGGATCCAGGCTCCGAGAGGTCGGGTCCGACGCACTCGAAGGCAGGGTCGGATCCGAAGTACCAAGTACTATCGGCGCCGACCCACCCCCGGCTCCGAAGCTGCTTGGCTCCAGCTGCTCCGAACCCGGATAGCGGGTCGGAGAAGGAGCAATAGGCTTAAAAGGGTGTTGAGCTCCCCCCCGGAGAGGGGGGAGGCAAGAGCACTCCCATCTGCATCTGGGCCTGGATGAACCTTCTCATCATCCGGTCCAGATCAGCATCAGAAAGGCTATGAGTAGATCTCGACGAGGCTACCGAGGTAGGCCTGGAGTGCCTCCTCGATAGCCTCGACGGAGATCGGGTCTCCTCCTCCTCAGGACCCGGTGAAAAGCACACAGGGGACCGGAGCCGAGAAGGAGGAGACCGAACCGACAACGGAGCCGGGGGAGAAGCCCGCTTGGCTGGCGGGGCCGAAACAGAGGTCTCGGCCCGCCGCTTGTGGTGCTTCTCCCTCCGGTCCTTTTTACTAGCATCCCTCTCCTCTCCAGAAGCGGGAGGTTGAGTCCCAGGAGCAGGAGGGGGTGCCACAGGGGGAACAACCGTAGCCACAGTTGTTCCCGAAGGAGCGGAGGCCGGAGCCGAGTCTGGCGGTAAAAGACCCGCCAAGACAAGCTTGGACCTCCGCTCCCTCAGTGCCCTGGGGTTGAACCCTGCACAAATGGAACAACCAGATGTGAGGTGTTCAACCCCGAGACACTTAACACACCGAGTGTGGCCATCAGCCGGTGAGAGCTTATGGCCACACTCGGAGCATTTGGAAAAAAATAGATTTAGGCTGATCAGCCATAATCTATAAACTACTAAAAGCTACTAAAAGTAACTTAAAACAAAAAGACACACAGGCCCAACACACACACTCTACGCAACAGCGAGGGGAGGGAAAAAAAATTACTTAATTTAACTCAAATTAAACTTTTCAGAAAGGGAAACCTAAACTTTCACACAGAATTACACAAAAAACTAAAAATTTTCTGTTTTTACAGGTAATAAAACACCACTTAGCTGAGAGCTATGAATGCAAATCCAGTCACCAGCGCGGCAAACGAGATCTGAGGTCATGAGGGTAGAGCAGGGCATTATGGGTGAGGGGAGGAGCTGAGAGCTTGGATCCATAGCTGGAAAACCATGCCGGTTCGGATCCGATATCGGATCCATAACCCACAGGTTGCAGACAAATGAATATCCTACTTCAGATCACTGGTTAACAGCAGATACAAGTTATATGACGGTGATGTAACACTTAAAGAAATTTTAGCCAGTTTATAGAGAAATTAAATGTAAGTTAGTATAATACAAAAAGGAATTGTGCCATGAAGTGAGATGAAATAGGCTTATGGTATATTTACAGAGAAAGCCAAGGGAGAGAAATTGATAGAACTAAAGAAGTGAGTGAAGAAGGGAGAGTAAAGATGTATAAGATATAAAGAGGTATTTACTCACATTTAGGGATATAGTTTATCCTGGTGTTCAGCAAGAACAGGGACAGCTTTTGGCTAGAAAGTCTTTCAGAATGGATTTGAATGATGGGAGGGAGGGGTACTGGCTTGATGGATATAGATAAGGAGTTCCATGCCTTAGCAACATGGTATGAGTATAGATAATGCCGAACAGATTTGATAGCCTTACAGAACCAGCACTCTAACACTTGTGGCAAAGACCTCAATCTACACTTCAGAATCATTAATACCTGCTGAAATGAGAGGTTCCTATCCTCAATCTACACTGCAAGATCAAGAACACCTGCTGAAATGAGAGGTTCCTCACCTTAATCTACACTGCAAGATCATTAACACCAGCTGAAATGACAGGTTCCTTACCTCAATCTACACTGCAGGATCATTAACACCTGATGAAATGAGAGGTTTCTAGCCTCAATCTACACTGCAAGATCATTAACACCTGCTGAAATGAGAGGTTCCTAACCTCAATCGACACTGCAAGATCAAGAACACTTGCTGAAATGAGAGGTTCCTAACCTCAATCTACACTGCAAGATCATTAACGCCTGCTGAAATGAGAGGTTCCTAACCTCAATCTACACTGCAGGATCATTAACACCTGCTGAAATGAGAGGTTTCTAACCCAGCCCATTCTCTGTCTTTGAAATAAATGCTCTCTTTACACACTTAACAAAGTAACACCCTAACCAGTTTTAAATACTGATGATTGCATGGAAGACAATAAATTCATGCCTGCACAGTATGTAGAAATAATCTTCTTATAAGTGTAACTAATATACTGTCAGTGGCAAGGGGTGCTAAGTTTTTTGATAACCCTTCAGCCATAAACTAAGTGTGAACCTATGAACATGTGTTTACGCCAGAATGAGGCTATGAGAATACCCTTGGACTTATTCTGTCTTGCGTTTTGAATGAGCTTTATTCATACTGAGGCAAATTTGATGCATTTAGTACTAAGCAGGGATGCAAACAGAATGCAGCAAGTCTCCCCCCAGTGACTGGACAGCTTCTGTACTACAGACAGGTTGAAGAACCAACCATTAGTGAATGAACCTGTCTGCTGAGAACTGGCATCCCTATGACTGGCAAGTAGAAACTGATCTGGTAACACAGCCCGTTCTCATGCACTCATCACTCCTTAAAGGTACAAGTGAGGTCATCCCTTCTTACTTATGTAACAAACCACTGTCATATTGTCAGTTTGGATGTCAACCACATCTTGGGATTGAGAGTCCTGGAATGCTGCAGAGTAGAGAAGGGTCACCATCATCCACAGAATCTCTCTCTCTCTCTCTCTCTTATGTTGCTGTACCACATAATGTGGCACACTGGCCAACAAGTGCCCTTCCAGGCACCCATTGCTTCTGTAGCGATTATGTTTTTTTACGGGGGTCAAGTTGCTAGCCTGGTGCCCATCCACAGAATACTATCTGCAAATATACTTCTGTGACAACATACCTTGGAGTTTCTGCCCTTGAAAATGCCTCCAAACTTCAGAGCAAAGGCATCTGAGGTGACAATGTCTACTAGGGTGGGAAGCTGGAAAAAGCTTCCTAAAGCAAGATTTAAAGCAAGGAGCCACAACTGTAAATTAAGCTTTCATACCAAATCTTTATCTGATGAGGCATGGGGATTGTTAAAGATGACCAACACTGTTTCAAAGTCTGCTGGACAGGTCTCATATTATGAAACTGCTGTCATCTTAGAAAGTGTAGATTGTGAACTTTATCAATATTATTTTATTTATCCTCTCATTCATCCTACCTTGCATCTTTCACACTTCCTTTCCTTTCTACTCCTCTTCACTCTGCATACCTCTCACACCATTTCTCTTCTTCACTCTGCATACCTCTCACACCATTTCTCCTCTTCACTCTGCATACCTCTCACACCATTTCTCCTCTTCACTCTGCATACCTTTCACACCATTTCTCCTCTTCACTCTGCATACCTCTCACACCATTTCTCCTCTTCACTCTGCATACCTCTCACACCATTTCTCCTCTTCACTCTGCATACCTCTCACACCATTTCTCCTCTTCACTCTGCATACCTCTCACACCATTTCTCCTCTTCACTCTGCATACCTCTCACACCATTTCTCCTCTTCACCTCCTCTTCACTCTGCATACCTCTCACACCATTTCTCCTCTTCACTCTGCATACCTCTCACACCATTTCTCCTCTTCACTCTGCATACCTCTCACACCATTTCTCCTCTTCCCTCTGCATACCTCTCACACCATTTCTCCTCTTCACTCTGCATACCTCTCACACCATTTCTCCTCTTCACTCTGCATACCTCTCACACCATTTCTCCTCTTCACTCTGCATACCTCTCACACCATTTCTCTTCTTCACTCTGCATACCTCTCACACCATTTCTCCTCTTCACTCTGCATACCTCTCACACCATTTCTCCTCTTCACTCTGCATACCTCTCACACCATTTCTCCTCTTCACTCTGCATACCTCTCACACCATTTCCCTTCTTCACTCTGCATACCTCTCACACCATTTCTCTTCTTCACTCTGCATACCTCTCACACCATTTCTCCTCTTCACTCTGCATACCTCTCACACCATTTCCCTTCTTCACTCTGCATACCTCTCACACCATTTCTCCTCTTCACTCTGCATACCTCTCACACCATTTCTCTTCTTCACTCTGCATACCTCTCACACCATTTCTCCTCTTCACTCTGCATACCTCTCACACCATTTCTCCTCTTCACTCTGCATACCTCTCACACCATTTCTCTTCTTCACTCTGCATACCTCTCACACCATTTCTCCTCTTCACTCTGCATACCTCTCACACCATTTCTCCTCTTCACTCTGTATACCTCTCACACCATTTCTCCTCTTCACTCTGCATACCTCTCACACCATTTCTCCTCTTCACTCTGCATACCTCTCACACCATTTCTCCTCTTCACTCTGCATACCTCTCACACCATTTCTCCTCTTCACTCTGCATACCTCTCACACCATTTCTCCTCTTCACTCTGCATACCTCTCATACCATTTCTCCTCTTCACTCTGTATACCTCTCACACCATTTCTCCTCTTCACTCTGCATACCTCTCACACCATTTCTCCTCTTAACTCTGCATACCTCTCACACCATTTCTCTTCTTCAATCTGCATACCTCTCACACCATTTCTCCTCTTCACTCTGCATACCTCTCACACCATTTCTCCTCTCAACTCTGCATACCTCTCACACCATTTCCCTTCTTCACTCTGCATACCTCTCACACCATTTCTCCTCTTCACTCTGCATACCTCTCACACCATTTCTCTTCTTCACTCTGCATACCTCTCACACCATTTCTCCTCTTCACTCTGCATACCTCTCACACCATTTCTCTTCTTCACTCTGCATACCTCTCACACCATTTCTCTTCTTCACTCTGCATACCTCTCACACCATTTCCCCTCTTCACTCTGCATACCTCTCACACCATTTCTCCTCTTCACTCTGCATACCTCTCACACCATTTCTCCTCTTCACTCTGCATACCTCTCACACCATTTCTCCTCTTCACTCTGCATACCTCTCACACCATTTCTCCTCTTCACTCTGCATACCTCTCACACCATTTCTCCTCTTCACTCTGCATACCTCTCACACCATTTCTCCTCTTCACTCTGCATACCTCTCACACCATTTCTCCTCTTCACTCTGCATACCTCTCACAATTTCTCCTCTTCACTCTGCATACCTCTCACACCATTTCTCCTCTTCACTCTGCATACCTCTCACACCATTTCTCCTCTTCACTCTGCATACCTCTCACACCATTTCTCCTCTTCACTCTGCATACCTCTCACACCATTTCTCCTCTTCACTCTGCATACCTCTCACACCATTTCTCCTCTTCACTCTGCATACCTCTCACACCATTTCTTCTCTTCACTCTGCATACCTCTCACACCATTTCTCCTCTTCACTCTGCATACCTCTCACACCACTTCTCCTCTTCACTCTGCATACCTCTCGCACCATTTCTCCTCTTCACTCTGCATACCTCTCGCACCATTTCTCTGTTTCTTTCCCACGGTATCCTTTCTTGCAACTGTTCTCACTTGTCTCTTCTAACATCCTCATAACTTCTCAATATAATGATATGTTGCTATCGCTGTAGCATAAGCCATCTCAGTCATTACAGCTACATCTTATCCAAACAGCTCTGCCAAGCATAATTCCATTTTTCCATCCATGTTATTTCATTGTTGACTTCTTCTTGAACAAAATGTTGTAGCGTATTCTTGCATCTGTAAATAAGTAAATAAGTGTATGTATGTATGTATGTGAATATATATATATATATATATATATATATATATATATATAATATATATATGTGTGTATTTTTTTAGCATATTCTTGTATGTGTAAATATACTTAGTTCATATATTATACGATCCTATTCACATGGGCTGTGCCTGCAAATGGCTTACTGAGATCAGTTTGCTATCCTGGTAAACAAATTTAAGTAAATAAATAAATACATTCATATATACATAATAAGATGCATCCAGTGAATGTCTGTGTTTTTGAAGGCTCTGTGTGGAACTTTGAAATGTTCACCAGTATTCCCAACAATTGAAAAGGATTCAGTAGAGAGTCGAGCTGAAACTAGTCTGGCAAGCACAGGAGGACTGTGGCTGATCAAGTTCACTGACGACTGCAAACTGGGGGCTATAACTGACTCTCCAGCTGATACAGACATCTTCCAAGAGGGTCTCACTGAGAGAGATACCTGGTGTCAAAACCTTGGCCTCAAGCTAAATGCCAAAAAGTGCATAGTCATCCCCTTTGGAAAAAAACAAAGTACCCACAAACTACCACATAGGTGGTAGCCCCCCCTATATACATTAGACATAATAAGGAATCTGGGGACCCAAGTAGATAGTAACTTCTCCTTTGATAATCACATTGCCAAAGTGGTTAGAAAATCCTTCTATGTGGCCCACCTAATCACAAAAGGGTTTGCATCCAGATTAAAAGAGGTCATTGTACCCCTCTACGCATCACTCATTAGACCCATCACAGAGTACAACACCCCATTTGGGATGTACCTTACAAGACACCTGCAACAGCTGGAAAGACCACAGAAGTACCTCTCCAAGAGGATCACTGGCCTCCAACAGACGCCCTATGTAGCTCGACTGAAGAGCTTTGGAAAAAAACAAAGTACCCACAAACTACCACATAGGTGGTAGCCCCCCCTATATACATTAGACATAATAAGGAATCTGGGGACCCAAGTAGATGGTAACTTCTCCTTTGATAATCACATTGCCAAAGTGGTTAGAAAATCCTTCTATGTGGCCCACCTAATCACAAAAGGGTTTGCATCCAGATTAAAAGAGGTCATTGTACCCCTCTACGCATCACTCATTAGACCCATCACAGAGTACAACACCCCATTTGGGATGTACCTTACAAGACACCTGCAACAGCTGGAAAGACCACAGAAGTACCTCTCCAAGAGGATCACTGGCCTCCAACAGATGCCCTATGCAGCTCGACTGAAGAAACTCCAGCTGTACTCAGTTGCATATCGCCTACTCAGAGGTAATCTCTGCCTGACATACAAGGCCATGTCCAACCCAGAATTGATGGACATGCTCCACCTAAAGAAAACCATATCCCCTCAAGCCACATGCTCTAGGGATCTAAACCTCACCACAACAATAAATAGGACGTGCTGGAGGGATAGATTCCTGTCCCAGAGACTTCCCATGCTCTGGAACAAGATTGCAATCTACATTAGGCAGTGCTCCTCGCTAACCCACTTCAAGAGAAACCTTGACGAGTGGATGGGAAACAGAAAGTTTACCCTGGGGATCACTTTAATGACTCTGCTGGACAGAGTCACAGGAAACTAATCAAAGGGGGCGGCAAAAGCAAAACACATTCTGGCTAGGCTTATAAATGCCTTCGGGCAGATAGCCTAGTACCTACCTATGAACTTATGAATAAAGTTGTTGCATCAAGTTACTGGTCATTTAGTTATGGAAACACCTTTACTTCGTGCTGTCCCTGGTACACTGCAGCTACAGATATGCATTTGGTAAACACCCTGAGAGCTGAGATGAGTCTAAATGGAAGTATCTAGAACTGATCATATCTGGCTTTTACTGAGAAACATACAAACTTCATGAATTCCTTGGTAATCTTGATATGAAGGTAGGCATATTGGATGTCAAAACTGTACATCCAGTCTTCTTCTTGCAGACAAGGAAAGGTTTGTTACATAGAAAAAAATGGGAACTGTGGGAACAATATATGCAGAATAATGTTTTGGAGGAGGAATGAAGTTTAAAAGCAAGCAGGATTTGAATGAGCTATGTAATATTTGACTGACAATGACTGGACAGATAAGTGATGTATAATGTTTGCAACTAAAAAATATCAATACGGTTTGTTTTCATTTATGTAAATATATGATTGCCTATATCGTAAGTGATACCTTAGTAGATGTTTCTTGTTTACAGAAAAAAGGAAGGATGAGTTACACCATGACAATCAAGAAAGACGTTTTAGGAATATTCTCATTTAGGCAGCTCAGATCGAGCATGCACCTGAAGTCCTTAATCTCTTTTGGAACTAAAAAGAGGCATTACATTTATACAAAATAACTGTTTTCCAAACTGTAGCAAAGAACTGTAATAACGATCTGCTATAGTCTGCCAGATGACTATCATTTAAATAAAATGAAATTATAAATGAATAAATAAAGTTCTTCAAATAAGCAAGAGCTGTTATGTATCTATAAAATAGCTCTTTGCTAAACTGTGCTTCTTTGTTATACTATGGCAGAGTTATACCAGCTCCTTGTTAAACTTCCCAACACAAAAAAACTGAGAGACTGTCATGCAAGCAACTTACATTAGCAATACTGCTTGCAGAACTGATTGGCACCTCTTCTACTTGACCAGATGTGCCCCCTAACAGCCTGCACCAGGGTCAGGTGCTTCTTCTGCCCCATCCTTACCATAACTTTAGCTGTCACAGTAATTATGAAGGTTATGTAAACACAATTCCCAGCTCTGTTGCTTACTCTTGACTTCTTATAGGTGTAATCCTCAAAAGTTTGGTTCCAAAGCCGAAACCACAACTAAAATCAATATATCTGCTGATGCTGATTTTGACATCTGAAGGTTTGTGACTGACCACATCAGAACCATTACTGAAATAGGGATCAACTAGGGGAAATGGGTTGAAAATGCAGAAAAAGAAGGCAATGAATGGATGCTTCTGTCTGTCCCAGTATGTTTAATAAAGGAGACCTAATGGATTCTGAAAGATTTGACAGGCCTGGAAAGCCTAGAAGACCTGGCAGAGGATGATCTGGAGGCATAAGTCTAAATGATTAGATCAAGTCCAGTTAGTGGATGAAAGAGTTCATCATACGGGAATAAAACTGAGTTCTTTCAGTGATTGTCTGGTTAGTTTGTTTTATTTTTATTATTTTAAAACTTAGCAGTAACTTTTGAAGTTTTGGACTGCTTTTATGTGTTTCTGGATTTTGGATTATAGTTATTTGCCTGTTTTTATACAAACAAAGAAGTGATGACAATCTGCTACTCTCATGCTAGGGTAAGTTATTCTCCTTGCATCTCTGATTGTGTTTATGTAATTTTTTGTCCTGTAGCTTGGATTTTGGATATGCTTCAGAGGTCCTGGATGTAAGGTGGCTTTACTAGAATAACAAGTAATATTCTTTAAGGCAGAAACAAAAGTAAAAACTATCATTTCTAACAAGTCTGAAAGAGGAGCTATCAGCAACATCAGTTATGACAGACAACTTAGGAGCTCCACAGATGTAGAGAGCAGCAGCAAAAGACAGGGGTTCTTCCATTCAAGGTGCTTTGGTAATTGAAATAGAAGAAAGCAACTTAGGAAAATCATTCATGTCTGGTATTTGCTTCTTCTGGTCCTTTTCTTTATCTCTGCCCATGTCATTTTCTCAACATTTATCAACCAATAAACTTGAGCTCTATCTTTGTGTCTGATAGAGTTGACCCCAAGGCGGCACCCAAGATCAAAACCCCTTCTTGAGTGGATGCAGAATCACCCTACTGACATTGGAAACTCAACCTTTTTCTACTAGCTGTCATAGTAATTTTAAAGAATCACAAATCTCATATTTTCCTTGAAATGTTCCTTTCCCATACAAAAAACACATAGATTGTCAGTGGTACAACAAGCAGAACATTCACCTTTGTTGCAAAAGGTTGTGGGTTATATTGCCACATCAGGTAGAACAACTGCTGACAATGCAGGGCAGCACAGGGGGTGCTACCTTTCAGATAAGACAAGGCCGAAATATGCATAGCCTCAGCTAGTGGGGTTTGGCTTTATTGGCCTGAAATTGTCCTATTGAAATGACTTAAAAAGAAATAAGTCATGAGCATTCAGAATCTCCATATAAGCTGAAACACCTGTTCATAAGGTTCATTTGCATATATCCCATGTGCCTCTGACACAAGAGGTCACGCACCGGAAGTTCTAGCTTGACTGGAGTTTTCATTTAGTGTTTACTGACTGTATTTTTCTGTGTGACCTTCTCAATCTTTGTTTTAGTTTGTTAGTCGGGATATTCTGCAGTCACCCAAATGGTAATGGACATCAGCTGGGTATAACAGTCCTGTGTTTCTTATGATTAGTCAAACACTCTGCTTGTGCTGTGCTGATGAGGTCATAACAAAGCCAAAATATGCATATCCACAGCTAATGAGGTTTGGCTTTATTGGCCTGAAATTGTCCATTGAAACGACTTAAAAAAAATAAGTTATGGGCATTCACCATATAGCTGAAACACCAGATGTTCATAAGGGTCATTAGCATGTATCCCATGTGCCTCTGACACAAGTGGTTTGAGAGGTCACTCTGGAAGTTCTAGCTTTTCTGGAATTTTCATTTAGTGTTTACTGATTGTTTTACATTTGTTAACCGGGAAAGTCCAACTGGGCTAGGAGCCCATTTTCGGCAAAGGCCCAAGAAGAAAAGCTCCAAAAACAGTACAATATATACAATATACAGTAGACTATATTCTTTGAGTAACACAGCATTAATTCACTATATAGGAATTCTAGGACATTAAATACATTTCTTACATACAATAACATAAGTCAGTCTAGGCAAAAAATAAGGTGTTACACAATATAGGATTGTTTGACTAGAAAGTTGAGAAAATCAACCTAAGGGTGTTGGCATGGTAGCAAGGGGAGGTTAATACAAAAGAAATATTTAAGTAAAAGGAGAACAGAGAAAAATTAGGGTAGTAGTGTTGTGACATTCTGGTATGGGAAGGCAGTGGAGGAAGTGAGGATAGGTGATTTAGCCTGGGGTAAGGCAGGAACAGAGTCAATGATTAGCTAGGTAGTTAATTAGTAGTAGTTTGAACTCAAGGTGGTGTGTGTTTTTAGTAATTTTGGCTGGGACAGTATTCCATACTTTGGTAATTTTATTAGAATAAAGACAGTCTGCGTGATAGTTTCGGGATTGGATGACCTTTAGTGTAAGTTTGTTGGAGGATCTGAGGGACCTGGGGTTGAGAGTAGGTTGGACGAGATTGGAGAGGGCAGGGCAGTTAGTGGGTAGGTGAATTATTTTGTGGACCATCGATATTTGGTTGAGAACTAGAAGGTTAGGGAGTTCAAGCCATTTTAGTTGAGAGAGCACAGCACAGTGGTGAGTCCTGTGCAGAGTATTCAAGGCAAACGTTGCAATTTTGTGATAGCAGGATTCTAGATTGTTTAGGTTTTATTTGCAAAGGTTGGTGAGTATGGGAGATCCGTAAAGGAGAGACGAAAGCAGGTGAGAACGGGCAGTGGCAAGCCTGGCATTATGGGATAGGTACGGTTTGGCCTAATATAAGGTGCCATGCTTCAAGTGTACTTTTTTGATTGTCAAAGGGACATGTTTTTCAAAAGTTAGATTCTAGTCAATAGTGACCCATAGGAGTTTGGTATGAGTAGTGGGTTCTGTCTTGGTACAGTTTGAGAAGTGGATTGACAGAGGCGAATGACAAGGTTTGGAATTTTGTTTTTGAGGAGGATCTGAGGGTCCTGGGGTTGAGACTGGGTTGGACACCAATCACAACCAAAGTGTCACATAGCTCACAACACCAGTGTGCCACCCAGCAACAGCCCCTAAGGCAAGACAACGTACCTAACACTTTAGTTATAGGTGACTCTATAGTCAGGCACACTGATGTCCTACTCACCAGGCTGAAGAAGGAGAAAATTACAGTCAGCTGCCTGTCGGGTGCCAGGATCCGCCACATAACTCATGCACTCAAGTCACTCCACAACAAGTACAAATATGACTCTGTCATTGTCCATGTTGGACTGAATGACTTGAGACGTACCTCCATGGACTACATGAAAAGAGACATGGAAGAGCTCTCGGATCATGTGGCCCAGGCAGGTATGACCCTAGCCCTGAGTAGCATCCTGCCTTCGCCCAGAATGATACCACAATATAAGGACAAAATGACTGACTTCAACAATTGGCTAAGCTTCTGGTGTCATTCAAAGGGGATCCAGTATCTGTCTGCCTGGGACAATGTGATCGACAGACCACGATGCTTTGCCAGAGATGGTCTGCACCTGTCACCCCTGGGATTCAGGTTACCGGCTAAGGCTCTTGCCACCCCTATAGTGCCTTTTTTAGGCAAAGTTCAAAGGACAAAACCATCACCGTAACAGGTATAAGCATGCAAAATCTGATGATAATGCTACTCAATGCTAGAAGTCTAAACCTCAAAATGCACTCTCTTGAGGCACTCCTAAAAATGGAGAACATCGATATCTGTGGAGTAGGTGAGACCTGGTTCAAGGCTCCAGATAGCACCCCTGCAATACCAGGCTACAACTCTTACCACACTTTTCGGCCACCAAACCAGGATCGAAACACTAAAGGTGGAGGAGTGTCCATATTCACCAAGGATATTCACACCACCAGGTTAGTTGCCAAACACAATGCATCTGAAATTCTCCAGGTGCAACTAACACTAGGTAAGACTGCAATCCAAACTGTAGCTTGCGATAGCAGGATTCTAGATTGTTTAGGTTTTATTTGCAAAGGTTGGTGAGTATGGGAGATCCATAAAGGAGAGACGAAAGCAGGTGAGAACGGGCAGTGGCAAGCCTGGCATTATGGGATAGGTACGGTTTGGCCTAATATAAGGTGCCATGCTTCAAGTGTACTTTTTTGATTGTCAAAGGGACATGTTTTTCAAAAGTTAGATTCTAGTCAATCTAACTTTTGAAAAACATGTCCCTTTGACAAGATTCTCATTACACCTTTCTAAACATACTGGAAAATATTAATATACAACCAAACACCCTAATACTGGGTGATTTCAACTACCCTGCCATTAACTGGGAAAACTACTCATGTACCAACACCTTTGCCTAACGGTTCTTGGAATTCATAAATTCCAATGCCCCGGATCAACTAATCCATAGTCCCACCAGGAGCTCCAATATCCTAGACCTGGTCATTACCAACATGGGAAATCGATGCTCCACACCTACGGTTACCCCCTCATTGGTCAGGTCGGACCATAAGCTAATCACCCTTAATATCCACATCACACCCTCTCCCCCCCAGTAAGGAAACCTCCATAAAAAAACTTCTCCAAAGCCAACTTCATGCTACTCAAGTCAGAAGTTACAAACTTCATGACATCCATGCAGATGGGAACTGAAAGTTCGACTGCTGAGTCCTACACTAAGTCACTATACGAGCACATCCACTCATGCATGAATCATGCCATCCCAAATAGAACCAAGATGCTCTCCTCCAAAAAAAGCAAGCCAATCTGGTGGTGCCCTGCCATAAACAAACTACAACAAAAGGAAAAAACTGTTGCAGAAAAGAGGAAAATTCCAGGATGCAAAAAACTCCCTTACCAGCCTCAGTAAGACGCTGAGATCCCTCATAAAATCCTCCAAAGCTAGTTATGAAAATAAAATTGCCAAAGATTCCAAAGACAATCACAAGGCATTCTATAACTATGTCAAGAATTTTAATGGCAATGCTCAGATCTGCTCTGAGCTACAACAGAATGGCATTAAATATACTGATCCCAAGGATATTGCCAATATCCTGGCAGATCAATTCAGTCCCAACTTCACCCCCTCTCACCCCCTAAATGGCCCATCTCAATACCAGAAGATTGCCAAATTCCGGTAATAATGGCCACACAGGTAAAAAACGCACTCTCCAAAGCTAAGAATACGGCATCCATGGGACCAGATAACATCCCGGGCTGTGTACTACATGAACTACAAAATGAACTGGCACCTCACCTAAGTGTCATGTTTAATCATACCTTCACCTCAGGCTTCATGCCCACTGAGTGGCGCATAGCTACAGTAATCCCACTCCACAAGGGGGGGCTCCACTTTGAATCCCGGTAACTACTGCCCCATCAGTCTGACGAGCCTGATTTGCAAGGCCATGGAACTTATAAACAAAGTCATTGGCAACCTTCAAACACTGGATCCCACCCAGTTTGGGTTCATGAAGGGCTGATCTTGTCTGCTGAACCTGATTGACTTCTTCTAATCAGTCTCCAGAGCCGTGGAAGAGGGTAAGGCAGTTCACGCAGCCTATCTGGACCTCACTAAGGCCTTTGACACCATCCCCTGCTCTGGAATCATAGATAAACTTACTAAGCTGGCATTAATCCCTACGTCACTCGATGGGTTGCCAACTGGCTTACTGACAGAACCCACACTGTAAATGTAGCTGACTCCAAATCCAGCTCCAGACAAGTGACAAGTGCTGTACCTCATGATTCAGTCCTGGGACCTCTTGTTTCGCATCTACTTCTCTGAAGTACAGACCAACACTAAGGGATTCTGGCTAACAAAGTTTGCAGATTTGTGCAAACTGGGAGGCATTACTGAATTCCCAAATGATGTGGATACTCTACAAAAGAGCCTTACAGAAACAGATGCTTGGTGCCAGAGCCATGGGCTCAAGCTCAATGCCAAGAAATGTATAGTTATCCCATTTGGGAAAAAACATGCACCCATGAATTACCACACAGGTGGCAGTACACTAAACACCAAAGATGGGTTGGGAGGGTGGCCTAATGGTTAAGGTGTTTGCCTTTCAAACACAAGGTGCAGGGTTTGAGTCTCACAAGGGATAATTGGCTAGGCTTAAAATGGCTCGCAAGGGCAGTTAGCTTAGTACTAATCTGTGAACCTGTGATAAGAGGCTTAGGGACACATGTGGACAGTGGTCTCACCTTCAATAACCACAACAGTCAGGAAATCCTTCTATGTGGCACACCTCATCACTTAGGGCTTTTCATCCAGAAAAAAGAGGTCATTGCCCCACTGTACTCATCCCTCATTAGACCCATTATATAATACAATGCCCCATTTGGTATGTACCTCTCAAGACATCTGCAACAACTGGAAAGTCCGCAGAAATACCTCACTAAAAGAATCACAGGCCTAAAGCAGATGCCCTATGCTGACCGTCTTAAAAAACTCCAGCTATACTCTGTCGCTTATCGTCTACTCCGAGGTGATCTCTGCTTAACATACAAGGCCATGTCAAACCCAGAGCTGTTGGACATGCTGCACTTAAAGAAATCCCAATCCCTCAGAGCCACACGCTCCAGGGATCTAAACCTTGTCATCGCAATAAACAAAACATGCTGGAGGGATAGGTTCCTGACCCAGAGACTCCAAAGACTCTGGAATAGACTGCCCATACATGTCAAGCACAGTGCCTCTTTGGCCCTCTTCAAAAGGAATCTTGATGATTGGATGGGAGAAAGAAAATTCGCCCCGGGGATCATGTCAGTTGCCCTGCTAGACAGGGATCCAGGGAAGCAAATAGTGTGTGAAGAAATAGCCAGGGAACTGTTATGGCTAGGCTTGTATAGGCCCTAGGGCCGATAGCCTAGTACCAAACTATGAACCTATGAACTATAAGATTATTAGTTTGGTTTTATTTGGGTTGCAAATTAGTTGATGTTCTGATAGTTATTTTTCTATACTTAAGAAGGATGATTGCAATTTTATTTGAAGTTCATGAGGTGTTGGGGTAGAGCATATAAGGATAGCATTGTCAGCATATTGGACAGTTGTGGCTAGATTAGTTGGTGAGTTGAGGTAGTTGATGAATAGGAGAGGGCCTAGTATAGAACCTTGGGGAATCCCAACTGAAATAGGGAGAAGGGGGGGAGACAGTATTTTGCCATTTGGTGGCCTGCTGCCTATTTGAAAGATAACTGAAGAACCAGGACAGAGAGGCTGTGTTGATGCCATAGGTTGAGAGTTTATCAAGTAGGGGTTGGTGGCAAATGGTGTCAAAGGCTTTAGACATGTCCAGAAAGATGGAGGGAGACTGCCTGGCCTCCATTTTGGAGTTGGTGAATGGTGTTAGTAAAAGAGATTAGGGCAGTGGAAGTACTATGTTTGGGTCTGAAGCCATGTTGTGAATGTGATAAGAGATTGTTAGAGAGTAGATGGTTGAGCAGCTGTTTGTGGATGCATTTTTCTAAGAATGTAGCTGGGGGGGGGGACAGGATGGCAATGGGGCAGAAGATGGATAGTTCTTTGGAGGGACCTCCTTTGTGTAATGAGATAATACAGGACATTTTCCACAGAGTTGGCACATAGTGTTCAGAGAATGAGCGATTGACCAAGATAGATATGGAGTAAGCAATGGATGGGGCTGCACATTTAAGGAATTTGTTCGGGAGCTGCTTGGCTAGGAGAGATTTTATGAAGTTTGTTTGAATGGGGGAAAAGCAGAAGGGGTTAGGAATATCAGGAGAAGTGGCAGGGAGTGTATTAGGTTAATTGCCTAGTAGGGAGGTTTTGGAATTAATGAAGTGGGAGTTGATTTGGGTTGCAATGGGGTAGGTGTTGTTAGTGTTTACTGGGGTTAGGGTAGGTGAGTGGCCTGGGCTCAGGAGACAGTTTATGTTATCCCATAATTTACTGTGGGGTTTATGGTGTTTTTGTTGGCAGGATTGGAAGTGCAGTCGCTTGTCTACCTTGATTTGTTTTTTTTAGCTAGATTCCTTAATTGTTTATAGGTAGTTAGGTTAGTTATGTTTTTGGTGGTATGGTAATCTGACCAAGCTCTATCTCTTTGTTTGAGTAAAGGTTTGGGTTCTTTCATTAACCTGGGTAGAGGCTTGGATTTAGATCATATTTTTTTAATGGGGGCAAGATTGTTGAGTATGTCAAAGAAGGTAGTGTTGAAGAATTGCAGTTCTAGGTCTAGCTGGAGATATTTTAGTGGTGTCCAGTCAAATTGTTGTATGATCTGGTTAAAAATTGAGGGTGAGAAACATTTTTTGCAATGGCTATATTTATAGGAGATGTTAGATTGAGTGTGTACACGTTTTCTGTGAAAGAAGATAGGGGGATGATTACTGAGTGAGTCTGGTATGCAACCTGATATGTAATTTATGTTGGGATTGGTGGTTAGTATCCAGTCTAATGTAAACTGTCTGTTAGTATGTTTGTCTATGCAAGTTGGACAATTTGTGGTCTGGGTGAAGTTGTATAGACTGAGGAAATTTGAAGGTTATCAAATGTATAGGTTTGCCAATCAAGATTGAAATCACCAAGAATAACTGTTTCTTGGTTGAAGTTAAGGGATGCCCATGATAGGAGACTTTCAATGGTGAGTAGGGTGTTACCTGTTGGGAGGTAGGCAGCTATGATAATAATTGTTTTATTAGGATTTATTTCAAGATGTGGTTAAGATCTCGGTTTTGTCTAGGTTGGGTGGGGGCACTGGAGTTGTTCAACTTTAAGATTATCCTTAAATATCACAGCTACACCACCACCTCTTTTTAAAATCTGTTTAGGCTTTTAATGTTATAGCCGTTTGGGGTAAAGTCATTGTCCCTAATATGGGGTTTTAACCAGGTTTCAGTTATAAATGCTATGTCAGGAGCATAGGTGGCTAAGGTGGCTTGGAATTCACTAGCTTTGTTAACTGAACTATAAAGGTGCATATTGGGAGAACATTGACACCTTTAAGAATGACCATCCTTGGAAGTCACATTTAATGGTATATGTTAGATTTGTGGATGATGTGTTCTTGTTATGGAGGGGTATGCAAGACGAATTACATGATTTTACAACTTATCTGGAAAACAACTGATTTTCTGAGATTTACAGTCAATAGCTCAGATGTTATTGTAGACATTTTGGATGTACGTTTAGTGAAGGATAGTGAGGGACAGATACAAACCACCTTTTTTAGAAAGAGCTGTTGGAAAATACCTTATTAGCATATGATAGTATGCATCCTAAACATAAGTTTGATAACATAGCTAAAGGTCAGGCATATAGAATTTCACGTCTATGTACTGATGATGATAATTTTGAATCTGAAGCTGAGAAACTGAAAAATAATTTGGTAATGACAGGCTATAAAAAAGCAGTCATAGACAGAGGTATAACTTATACTAGAGATAACAGGACAGGTAGAACAAGACCTTGGTATTCCTCTGCAAATACTGACAGGAATGAGACTAGTGACAATTTGTGACATGTAACATTAAAATATAGTAATACTATCGGAGGAATGTGTGATATAATTAAGCGGCATTGGAAAGTTTTAACCACAGATGAAAGGTTAGCTACTATAGTAGGTGAAAGACCCAGTTTTACTTTTAAGCGGAATAAAAACCTAAAAGACCTTTTATGCCAGGAACACTATTTGGGTCAAGCAAAAAGGGAATATGCAATACATCAGGGTACTTTTCCCTGTGGACGCTGTAAAGCTTGTTCCCTGATAAATACTTGAAGCTACTTTGTATATCCTAAGACAAATAAGAAGTATGAATTTAGTTTGAATGCTGTTTGTTTTACCAGTAACCTTGTTTATTTAGCTCAGTGTAGGAAATGTGTAAGTTTCTATGCAGGTAAGACTAATTGTAGATTGAAGGATAGAATATTGAAGCATTTGTCATTAAAGCGGTTGAAAGATGTGCATAATGCCTTGTATCACCATGTTGAACAAAATCCAGATCATGTGTTTTCATTTATGGTTATATACAAAAAATGCATATGAATGCTGGGGGGAGGGCATTGTAAATGAAACTGAGTTTAATGACATGAGATGGATAGATGGATTATTGAACTTGGGGGTGGATCGACCACCAGGCTTAAATGGTGTTATACCTTTAAAGCCAGCTCTAAAAAAATGGAGGGTAAAATACTGATGCCTGATTAGACTTTAAGATTTTAAATTTGTAGATAAACTGTTGTGAGTTTTAACTTTATGTTCATCTGAAGAAGGATTTGACCTGAAAGCACTCATGACATTTATTTTATTTTATTAAATGTAATTGAACCTTTATATGCCTGTTGGTTTCTGCTCTTCATTTATTTTTTGTTGGATTTGCCTTGCTGTATGAGCAGTTACCTTAACTGGAAGATATTCGTTTATTTTTTATAATTGGTATGGTAGTCAAGAAGAGCTGGCTGTATTTGCAGATGACTCTCCGGTCCAGCTGGTGAATCTGGGAATCTTGAGGCAATGTTATAACTGCCTCATGTACACAGACAACCCTCTCCTCCTCCCACATAACACAAATACTTGCGAGAGATGCAGCTATTTAGCCAAACTGGAGGCTGAGCTCTCTCAACTCAGGACTGGCAAGACCAGACAGGAGGAGAAGGCAACTACACACACCACAAAACCAGCCTCACATAATGCTACCACACCACTGAATCAAACACATAAACACACAAAGACATACTCGGAGGCTCTGAGTAAAAATTTACCTAAACAGCAGAGGCCTCCAAAGCAGACACCCAAACAACTGCTACCTCAAGACACCCCACAAGCAACACATAAACCACAAAAGCAGTGTGCAAAGCAGTCACAGCCCTTAAGGCCAAATACAACACCAAACATACTTGTCATAGGTGACTCCATAGTCAGACACACTGACGTCCCACTCACCAGGCTGAACAAGGAGAGGGTCACAGTAAGCTGCCTATCGGGCGCTAGAATCCGCCACATAACACAAGCACTCTGGTCACTCCACGGCAAGTACAAACAGTCATTGTCCATGCTGGTGTGAACGACCTGAGACGTACCTCCCTGGACTACATGAAAAGAGACATAGAGGAGCTCTCTGATTATGTAGCCCAGGCAGGTATGACCCTGACCCTGAGCAGTATCCTTCCTTCACCAAGAATGATGCCACAATATAGAGACAAGATGATCAGCTTTAACAATTGGCTTAATGTCTGGTGTCATTCAAAGGGGATCCAGTGTCTGTCTGCCTGGGATGACATGCTTGACAAGCCACGCTGCTTCGCAAGGGATGGCTTGCACTGTCACCCCTGGGATTCCGGATATTGGCTAAGGCTCTTGCCACCCCCATTGTGCCTTTTTTAGGCAAGGCTCAAATTCTAAACCTACCACCCTAGAAAACAAAAATGGGAAGAAACTGATGGTAATGCTGCTCAATGCCAGAAGTCTAAATCTCAAAATGCACGCACTCGAGGCCCTTCTCAGTATGAAGAACATCGATGTCTGTGCTGTAACTGAAACCTGGTTCAAGGCTCCTGAGAGCACCCCGGCACTATTAGGTTTTACCTCATATCATGCATTCCGGCCCCAAAACCCGGACCACACCACAAAAGGAGGGGTGTATCCATATTCATAAAGGATACCCACACCTCCAGGTTGGTGGCAACGCACAAGCTTCGAAACCATCCAGGTGCAACTAACCATAGGCAAAACTGCTCTACAAATTGTAGCATGCTACAGGCCACCCTCTCAAACTCAAGAACCCCACACAGCCTTCCTGAAGACACTGGAGGGTATAAATGTATCTCCAAACACCATCATATTGGGTGACTTCAACTACCCGAATATAGACTGGGAACATTACTCAAGCCCTAACTTTCTAGCCCAACGGTTCCTGGAGTTCATAAATTCAAATGCCATGGAACAGCTAGTCACTGTTCCCACGAGAGGAGAAAATATACTAGATCTCATTATCACAAACATGGGGACAAAATGCTCCACACGAAGTATATCCCTCATTGGTGAGATCTGATCATAAACTAATCTCACTGGAAATCCACATCCCGCCCCCACCCCAAACAAAAAAGGCCACAGTGAAGAACTTCTCTAAAGCAAACTTCACACTAATCAAGACTGGTGTGGTATCCTTCAAGGCCCCTGAGCCAGTGGAAACCACAACCCAAGCTGCGGAAGCCCTTACAAATGCCTTCTATGAACACCTCCAGGACTGCATGGATCAGGCAATCCCAAATAAAACCAAGACTCTTTCCACAAAGGACAAACGTCCAGTCTGGTGGACCCCAGCCATTAACAAACTTTACAATAAGAGGAGAAAGCTATTACATGATAGAACAAAATCCATAAAAGGGAAGTCACCCCTGATCATTATCAGTAAAAAAATACGAGCACTCATAAAATCAACTAAGGCCAATTTTGAGAGAAAAATTGCCATGGATTCAAAGGACAATCATAAGGCCTTTTTCAGCTATGTTAGGAACCTGGGTGGAAACTCCCAGATATGCTCAGAATTAGTCCAAAATGATACAAAAATCACTGAACCCACAGACATTGCCAACGTACTGGCAGACAGGTTCAGTGCAAACTTCACCCCCCTTTCCCCCCCTAAAGGAGAGATAACTATCCCAGCAGAGTGTAGCCTCCCAGACATCTCAAATGCGTAGGTGAAAGCTGCTCTCTCTAAAGCTAAAAACACAGCATCAATGGGACCGGATGGTGTCCCCGGCTGTGTGCTACACGAGCTAAATGAGGAATTAAACCCGCACATAAGGCAGCTGTTTAATCTCAGCCTTACCACAGGATACGTGCCCAAGGAGTGGCGTACGGCAACTGTGGTCCCACTCCACAAAGGCGGTGCCTCTACGGACCCTGTTAATTACCGCCCCATAAGCTTAACAAGTCTAGTCTGCAAAGCTATGGAAAGGATCATAATGGAGCTCATAAACAAAGATATAGGGACTTGCAGACATTGGACCCGACCCAGTTTGGCTTCGTCAAGGGCAGATCATGCCTTTTGAACTTGGTCGACTTCTTGAAACAGTCACCAAGGCCATTGATGAGGAAAGGCAGTCCATACAGCCTACCTTGACCTTGCAAAGGCTTCGACACAATACCCCACTCGGGTATTGTAGAAAAACTTACCAGCTTAAATGTAAACCCATATGTCACAAGATGGGTTGCAAACTGGCTTAAGGACAGAACCCACAGGGTTAGAGTTGCTGGCGCTATGTCAGACTCCAAGCCAGTCACAAGCGGTGTCCCACAGGGCTCGGTCCTTGGCCCCCTATTGTTCGGCATCTACTTCTCAGAAGTACAGGCCAACATGGGAGGACTTTGGCTGACAAAGTTTGCAGACGACTGCAAACTGGGCGCCATAGTGGAAAGTGCATCGGACACGGATATCCTTCAGAAGGGACTCACGGAAACAGATAGCTGGTGCCAGAGCCATGGCCTGAAGTTAAACGCCAAAAATGTATAGTCATACCCTTCGGGAAAAACAAGGTAACCCCAAGCTACCATATAGGTAGCAATCCACTAAGCACAGAAGAGGTTATCAGGGACCTGGGGACCCAGGTTGACAGTGGCCTTTCTTTTGACACTCACGTTGCTAAAGTGGTTAGAAAGACCTTCTACATTGCCCACCTGATCATGAAGGGATTCACATCCAGATCTAGTGAGGTCATTGTTCCCCTGTACTCTTCACTTATCAGACCAATGATCGAGTACAATGCCCCATTCGGGATGTATCGCACCCGACATCTGCAGCAATTGGAGAGACCCCAAAAGTTCCTCACCAAAAGGATAAAGGGACTCCAAAATCTGTCATATGCTGCCAGATTGAAGAAACTCCAGCTCTATTCAGTCGCATACCGTCTGCTCAGTGGTGACATGTGCCTGACATACAAGGCCATGTCCAACCCGGAATTAATGGACATGCTCCACCTCAAAAAATCCAAATCCACCAAAACCACTAGAGCAAGCGACTTAAACCTTAGCACGGATATAAACAGGACGTGCTGGAGGGATAGATTTATCACTCAGAGACTCCCTATGCTGTGGAATAAAATCTCAGTCCATGTGAGGCAGAGCACCTCGCTGGCTCTGTTCAAGAGAAATCTTGACCTGTGGATGGGAGATCGTAGGTTTATCCCGGGAATCATCTCTGTATCACTGCTGGACAGAGGCACAACAAACTAATGGGCACGGTATTTTTTCATATAAGGGGTGGCGTAAGCCACAAAAATTTGGGCTAGGCTTATAAATGCCTTAGGGCAGATAGCCTAGTATAAACCTATGAACCTATGAACCTATACCTGAAAAAAACAGACAGAGACATTACAGTGTTGTGGAACATACTGAGAAAGTTTTGAACCTTTCCAGGATAAAAAAATTAATGAAGCAAAAACAAAAGCAATTAGATTATGTACCCACATATGAACTGGTTCATCAATATCAATATTTATGGGGACAGGCTAAAATTAAGTATTTAGGAGTATGGATTAAAAATTATACTGGTGTGGCAGTTAAGGATATGTGTGAAGAGACTAAGCAAAAGATAATACAAAAACTGAGAAAAATGAAAGCTCTGTTATATGGATACCGATAGTAAGATACAAGCAGTTCAAATGTTTTTAGTCCCTTTCGCCTTATATATTGGTCAGGCATATTTTTATCAACCAGATGAGAAGTTGTGGATAGCAATTAATAAACAGCTGAAGGATTTTAAATTGGAAAAGAAGACGGCAAGATTCAAGTGGGATCAGCTTCTTCTTCCAACAGAACAGGGCAGATTGGGATCACCAAAGCTGAAGATGTATTTCAGAGCAACAAAGTAAAGGCTCCTATACATAGCACAAGCACTATAATTCGAAGTGGAAAGAGATGATGATGATGATGATGATGACAAAACAGGGGAAGAGCTCAAGTAACAGGGAGAGACTGCGATTTTGGTTATAGACCTTTAAGGATAACAATGATCATACAGAATGTTATATTCATAAAGTAGCAAAAGGTCTTCTAAGAACTAAGCCAACATGGGAATGGACAAAGGAGATTCTCCCTGTAGGGATGAATGCAATTAGTGATACAGACAATAGGCAAGAGGGGGCAAGAATGTACTGGAGAAAACTGGCAAAGGAACCAAGGTACTGGGAGCAAATAACTAGAGAGGGAAAGGTAGTAAAAAGGGAAGATGCCAAGAACTTATTTGGACTGCATGCTAAAGATTGCCCTCCATATCAAGGACTGATATCAGAGTATAGGCAAAGAGAAAGAAATACGAGGTCCTAAACGAAATACTAGCACTGATAGAGTTTTTAGTAGAATCTAGAACAGAAGTCACATTAAGAATGGAATAATTAGTAGAGCATATAAAATATTGCATGGTAAATATAAGAATCAATCAGAGGAGGTTAGGAAAGACTGGGAGGAGAGATTAGGTAAGCAATTCACAAAGAAACAATGGGGAATATATTTATGTCTCCCAAACATGCAACAAAATCTAGAAGATTTCGGATCTTTGCCTGGAAGTGCTTACATAAGTATTTTTATACCCTAAGCAGGCTTTAAAGAATTTTTCCTCAGGCAGACAGCAAATGTTGGAGGTGTCATGGGGCAGAAAGAGGTAACTGGGAACATATTTTCTGGGAGTGTAATGAGTTAGTAGACTCTAAAGATTCCCTGCAGACTGCTCTGTCAGAGATGTTAGGTGAGTGAGATGGAGTGACTGGGGAAATGCTTTTTTGAGTTATGATACAAACTTGAAATTGCCTAGACATAGTAAGGCCTTGCTGATTCTAATTATGATGGCTGCCAAAAAAGCAATTACTAGAAAATGGAAATCAAAGTATAAATCAACTTTACTAGAAGTAGTGAAGATATCAACAGAGTTAAAACTGTAACTGGGATCTTTAGAAAAGGGTAGGGACAACTACATGTGAAAAATGGGAAATTTGGAATCAATACATGCAGATGAGTATAAGAAAGCAACCTAGACCTTTAATAGTACATATGCAATTCTATCAGAAGAGATTTTGTCAAAACTGTGACAGAAGGATAAAATACTAACAGTAGGTGACAGCAGAGTGCTTGTGTAGAATGACTACTCATTGAACACCAGGCAAAAATGAAGTAAATTCATCCCTCTATTCAAAGAATGCCGAGAAACAGATGTAAGATTCAAACTGCTGTATCCAGCTGTCTTCAAGGTATTCCTCCCTGGAGGGGTAGAAGAAATGAGAGTACGTTGGAAATGAAGCAGAGAAAGGATTTGGGAGATAGAGAAGAACAGTAATAAAATCAGTAGCTTACTGTGGGATTACAACGCATTAGTTATATTTATAGGATCATAGGAGCTTACTAGGCTAATTGCCCTGGGGCCCTTCCAAGCCTAGCCAAGAGTTTATCCTCAAAAAGAAACCTCAGTCAGCACCTGTCACCCATGTCAATGAGGGACACAGGTGGAACTCCTGGGACAAATTTGTGGTTTCCCATCCACTCATCAAGATTGTGCTTGAAAAGGGTCCACGAGGTGCTTTGTTTGACATGTATGGGAAGTCTATTCCAGAGACAGGGCAGCCTCCGAGAGACAAACCTGTCTCTCCAGCAGGTTTTGTTGATGTTGCATATTAGATTCAAGCCTTTTGAGCAGTTAGTGCATGAGAAGTTAGACTTACGTGTACGGAGCATCTCTAGTAGTGCAGGGGTCGAGATTGCCTTGTAGGTGAGACACAGATCACCCTTGACCAATCTGTATGATACAGAATAGAGTGATAGTGATTTGAGCCTGTTTGTATAGGACAGGTGTTGGAGGCCATGGATTCCCTTTGTGAGGTATTTCAGTGGCATTTCCAGTTGGTGCAGATGTTTGGAGAGGTACATCCAAAAGGGGCATTATATTAAATTATTGTTCTAATGTGGGAGGAGTAGAGAGGTAATAACTTTCTTTTTTCTGGATGCAATCCCTTTACTTATGAGATGAACCAAGTAAAAGGCTTTTCTGACCACTGCCGCTACATGATGGTCGAATGTGAGGTTGTTATCAACCTGAGTGCTCAGGTCTCTCACCGCAGGCTGTGTGCATAGGGGGTTGCCATTGATGTGGTAATCAATAGGGGTCATATTTTTGCCTAATGGTATGATGATACATTTTTTGCATTTATCTTGAGGCCATAACTTTGGCACCAGTCATTTGTTTCTGTGAGACCCTCTTGCAGTATGTTAACATCATTTGGGGAGTCAATGACAGCACCCAACTTACAGTTGTCTGCAAACTTGGTCAGCCAGAGGCCCTTTGTCTTTGCCTGGACCTCTGATAAATAGATGCCAAACAGTAGGGTTCCCAGGACAGATGCCTGGGGAACTCCACTAATGACAGGTCTGCTATTGAAGGTGGAGGTGCCTGTTTGTGAAATTTGACAGCACAAGAAAATCTCGAAACACTGGACTTCTTCAAACATTTTTTTTGCTGAGTGGGGACTCAAATATATGCCCTACTTCATGTCATTGATGTTTGGAAAAATGCTTTGGGGAGGGGAAGAGATGGGAGCACACTAACTGTAAGTAAAGACAACACTTTCTTTTCATAATAGTATTGTATCTGCATTGCATGGTTTTCTTTGCATGCTATTTTTGGGTGTAATGGGGATTGTAAACAGGTGTTGTTTTTATTTTTCTCCCCTCTTCTCTCTTTCTTCTTTTGCAGTTTTGAGAAACATAGGCAATGTAATGATTAAAAAAAGGAAAAAGGGATCTTGGTTAAGAGGGCATGACAAAGTTCAAATTAAAGTGCTTTTTTCATTCTTGCATGGGGAAATGACTGATTAAGGACCCTTGTTGTAAAACAGAGAGCAAGTAAATGAAAAAAGAATATTGACTATTATAAGCTTTTTTTTCCTAACACTTGCAAATATGTATATTAAGTAGCATTTCTGCAGCTGCTGTTCATGCCTCCATGGAGAAAATCTGATAAAGAGAAACTGGAGACAGTCTGGTGGGAGAGGATTGGCTGAGGGAAAAGAAGAAAAAAGAACAGAGAAATTGGCGATGACATAATGTTCCCTGAAAACAATCAGGGGTTTTCCCAGGCGTGACAACTTTAAAGATAATACAAAACCAGTTAGACTTGAAGTAAAGTTCTCTCAGTTTTTTTTTAAATGCAGTGGGGATACTAATATAAACAGGTGCTTTTGTTTTTTCTTGTTCACCCTTCTCTCTTTTTCTTTGTTCAGTTTTGAAAAATGTAGACACTGCAATGAAAAAAAGTAGGAGGGGAGGAGATGAGGGGAGAGCAAAAGGGTCTGGTAAAGAGAGTATGACAAAAGAAAAATCAGTGTGCTTTTTCCCATGCTTCAATTGGGAAATGACTGGGTAAAAACCCTAGGCATCATCCAATAATTCATTTATTACAAATCATGTAAATGAAAAAGAATATTGAATATTGTAAGGTTTTTCTCTGATAAACAAGTTACCCTTAGCAGTTCTGTGTCTGGTTTACATGTCACTAGAAGGCAATTTGATAAAGAAAAATGGCTTGGAGAAAGTGTTTACTGAAATCATTCAAGTGTTTTCTCAACTGGGAGAGTTATATAGATATAAAAAAATCAAACAGCACTTACTAATAGCATAGGTTGCACCATGCGTCTTAGCATGATTAACCTTTCTTTTTGGTTAACTTTAGCCTGTCTGCATAGCTATCAACTTAGAACCTATGCTTTTATTAGGTACCAAAAAAGAAGTTATGTACTCACCATAACGTTCCATGTTTGTTGTCCAGTATCTCACCTTCAGCCTTGCTACTTTGGGTTCAGAGCCAAAACATCGACTCCAACTCGGCCTATACTAAAAATTCAACAGCTTCTATTGGCTCCAGGCTGAATACCTATCCCATAGTGCTTGGCGGCTATTCCCCAGATCTCATCTGAGAAGGAAGGTTCCCATGATATGTACAATATCCAAAAGGATAATATCTGAAAAAACATATTGTCAAAAAATTGACAAGAAAAAGCAAGAAGGGAAACAGACCTTATCTTCCAATTTCTGAGAAAAATTCCTCTAGATACTCCAGTAGGGGGATGGCTGGGAGGGACACAAGACTGAAGGAGAGTACTGGACAACAAACATGGAACGTCATGGTGAGTACATAACTTCTTTATGTTATGTTGTCCCATCTCGCCTTCAGTCTTGCTACTTTGGAACAGAGTCCCTAGCACCTTTTTCTTGGGTGGCTCAAGGGAATAAACTCTTCAGGACAGTGGAACCAAAGGATGCCCTGTTCCAGGAGGTCACATCTACTTTGTAATGAGTAATAAAAGTATGAGGGTTAACCCATGTAGCAGCAGCACAAACTGAATCTAGTGGAAGTCTGGAATGAAAGACAATGGAGGTAGATACTTCTCTAGATGAATGCCCTTTGATTTCCCTGGCGGTTCCTTGTTGTGGGAATCATAGACATATGTGATGGTTTCGGTAAGCCACTTGAAAAAAGTAACTTTTGAGACTGCCAAACCTTTCTTATGTTCTGAATAGGAGACAAACAATTGGTCTGACTTCCTAAATTCTTTGGTCCTGTGCAAGTAAAAATGTAACTGTTTGTGTACATCCAGTTGATGAAGATTATACTTTGCCTTGTTGCCATAGTTTGGAAAAAAACACTGGTAATTCTATACTCTGATTTAAATTGACTTGAGAACAAACTTTTGGTAAAAAGGAAGGATTTATTCTGAAGGAAACTCTATCTTTATGGAAGATGAAATAAGGTGGACGGATAGACAAGGCTTGTAACTCTGACACTCTGAAGTAATTGCTATCAGGAAGATTGTTTTCCAAGATAAAAATTTTAATGAACAAGATGATGCTGGTTCGAAAGGGAGCAGAATCAAAAATGACAATACTAGGTTGAGGTCCCAAGAAGGAGGAGGTTCTCCGACGGGAGGTCTTAACAGAAAAGTACCTTATAGGAAGGCTTTGCATAGTCTATGAGACATTAGACTAGATCCAGATTCTCCCACATGATAATTAGAAATAGCAGCTGACTGAACTTGGATAGTGGCTGACGCTGCCCCTTGATTAAAGGTTTCTGTTAGAAATTCCAGGATTAGAGGTATAGATGCTGTAAAAGGATCTATATGTCTTTTGTCAGCCCAACAAGAGAACCTCTTCCATTTGCTCACATAAAGATTCCTAGTCATCTGCTTGTGCGAAGATACTAGAATATGACTAAATGCAGGTGACAATTCCGGAAGCCTGGCTAAGAGTGGAAGTGGAGCAGCCAAGCTGTCAGTTTGAGGGTGTGGAGTGCAGGATGGAGCGTTCCTGACTGATGCGTCAGAAGATCTGGCACTGGGTCCAGGATCCATGGGTCCTCCTGAAGGTATGGCCAAAGGAAGGGGAACCAGATCTGATGAGGCCTGCGACTCAACAACTTTGCTTTCTGTATGACCTTTGGAATCAAGGGAAACTGGGGAAAGGCATAAAGAAGACCCAGGGGCCAAACGTGAACCAGTGCATCCCTTGGTGACTCTCCCAGAGGGGAAATTAGGGCAAAGTAGTTGCTGCATTTGGAATGGAAGGGAGTGGCAAAAAGGCCGCACCAAGGCTGACCCCATTTGTGAAAAATTTGGTTCGCCACTTCCTGATTGAGGGACCACTTGTGAGGCATGAGAATGGCTCTGCTTAGTCTGTCTGCTATAAAGTTGGATTTCCCTGGGATATGTGTTGTTGTCAGAAAGCGAGAAGATATGGCCCACTGCCATACTCCCTGGGCCTCTCGACATAGAGGCTAGGATCTGGTTCTCCCCCTGCTTGTTGATGTACCAAACCACCAACATATTGTCTGTCTGAATTGAAATAGTCCCCTTGGGAAGAAAGTCCTGAAGTGCTTGCAATGCCAGAAGCATGGCCTTCACCTCTAGGACACTGATATGCAAATGGTACTCTTGATCTTTCCAAACTCCTTGGACTGTCTGTCCCAGATGATGCCCCCCACCCTATCTGGGACGCGACCGTGGTTACAAAAGCGATAGGTTGAGGAAGTACAAACGGTCTGCCCATTGTTACCTGAGTGGAATGAACCCACCACAGTAAGTCCTTCTTGCAGGAAGGAGTTATGAAACTTTCGTGAGACATGGGTAACTCCTGCATGGACCACTGGGCGAACAGCAGCCACTGCAGTATTCTCATGTGAAGTCATGCCATGGGAAGTAGTGTTATTGTCACTGCCATACAGCCTAGGACTTTCAACACAAATCTTGCCTGTACTCTGTTCTTGTTGAGTAAAATAATCACTTGAATGCGTAGCGTCTGTATCCTTTCTTGAGGTAGCTTTGCCAATATGTCGCTTGTATTTAAATCTGCACCAATTAATGTAATATGCTGTGATGGCAATAAGGCAGATTTTTCTGTATTTATAGTAATGCCTAGTTTTGAGAAAAGATGAATGGTGTAGTCTTTTGTTTTGATCAGTAGTTGCTTGGTGGTGGCAGTTAGGAGCCAGTCGTCTAAGTATGGAAACACCTTGAATCCTTGGTGTCTCAGATGAGCCGTGACTACTACCATGCATTTGGTAAACACCCTGGGGGCTGTGGTGAGTCCAAAGGGCAGAGCTCTGAACTGGTAATGACTAGCTCCCAGCCAGAAGTGTAGAAATCTTCTTGAGTGCCTGTCCATCTTTATGTGGCAGTACGTGTCCTGAAGATCTAATGAGCACATCCAATTGTCTTTTTCCAGGAATGGGAGTATAAACTGCAGTGCTCCCATCCAGAATTTTGATTTTCTCACCAACTAGTTTAGTCTACTGAGATCCAATATGGATCTCCAGTCCCCTGTCTTTTTTGGAACTAAAAAGAACCTTGAGTAAACTCTGGATCCTAACTGGTCTGCAGGGACTTCTTGGATGACTCTTTTTTTCTAGCAACTTTTGTACTTTTAGTGTTGCTTGATCCCTTTGACCGGGTGGACTGTCTGGGACAGACTTTGGTGGTCAAGGTGTACATTGGAAGGGAATGTTGTATCCTCAGGATATAATGGACTGTACCCACTTGTCTTGAGTCAAATTCAGCCAGGCTTCTAGGTACAGCGATATCCTCCCTCCGATTGCCTCCAGAGGTGGACAGACGAGTCTCCTTTCAATTTTATTTAAAAGGGGATTCTTGTGGAGAAAATAAGGCCCAAAGAAAAGATAAGACGCAAAATAAACTTACAAGGTTTGAAAAGGGCTAGAAATAGCACAAGACTATTACTATAGCATTAATACATAAAAATAACTAACAATTTGACAGAAAAGTTAGAAAAATACATAAAATATTACATTTTCCAAGTCTGAGCCATTAAAGACAATCCTGAAGCTTCAAGCGGCAAAAGAGATCTGGGGAATAGCCACTAAGCACTATGGGATAGGTATTCATCCTCGAGCCAGTAGAAGCTCTCAAGCTTTTAGTATAGGCCAAGTCAGAGCCGAGGTTTCGCCTCCAAACCCAAAGTAGCAAGACTGAAAGCGAGATGGGACAACATAACATCTTCAACATTTGAAGTTGTGTATAGTTTTGTGTGTTACTGTAAAGTTAATAGGTTTTAGGAGGTTTTTTTGGAGGGGAGGTTGTTTGTTCTGTTTGAGGGCTTTCAAAAAAACAAAAAGTTATGTAAGATGTGACATAGGCGCAAATGGATATGACATGAAATAACTGTATAAAGATCAACCTGACGAACAATAAAAGTTGGAGTTAGGCATTTAGCAAAAGAGCAGTTATATATAAACGGTGATAATAATAACTATATAAGAAAATTATGCTTTCTGTACTGTCTTGCAATCTGAATGGTCTTACAGATAAATATAAAAAAGAAAGAGAATTGAATTATATTAAAAAATGTAGAGTGCAAATAGCTATGCTACAGGAGACACACCTGGAAAGAATTGAATATGTGAATTTGATAAAGAAAAGTTTTTAGGATGGTTATTCAGTGGAATATTTGGGGCAAAGGAAAAGAGGAGTATTTATATTAATTACATGAGGCACTCCAGTAGTGATAGAAGAGGGAAAAAAGATAATAACAGAAGATATATATCACTAAGGGGCTACTCGCTAGGGAACAGGGTTACACTGGCATGCATTTAGATTCCCGCTAAAACTGGTTTAATGGAGCATAAGAAAATTCTGGGAGAAATAATCAGCTTTCATCAAGGAATATTACCTATAGATGGAGAATGGAATTTGGTTTGCAACAGTGAAGATGGGTCGGGGGGGGGGGGGGGCTAGAAGGGAAAAATATACCAAGGGAGGGTAGATTTTTGAAGAAATTTATGAAAATGTTTGGCATGGAAGATGTGAATTCAGTACTAGGAGTTCAGAGTGAATTTACATATTACTCACCAAGATATAAAATTTGGCCTAGGTTAGATAGCTTTTATACCGCACAGGACCATGTGCATTTAATTGAAGGTCTTGAAATGCACCCAATAACTATTTCAGATCATGCACCAATAATAACTAAAATATAAATTCAAGGTAATTAAGTGAAAACGAGACACTGGTGCTTTCCACCTACCGGATGAAAAGAGAGGAATTGAAGGAATGGATTGTGGAATTAATGCAGGAGCTACTAGAGAAGATAGATTTATCTTTTGAAAACATAGCTAAGGAGAGGGATAAAATTAAAATGGAGTTTAAAACTAGGTTGTAAATAAAGGAAAGAAAGATATGGCTAAACAGTAACAATAATTTTTAGAGGGACTGACAAAAGTTAAAGTATTGCAAAATAGGGGGAATCTCTAAGAACAAGAAAATGAGTAACTGCATAATGCTAAACAGAAAATAAGGGATTACCTTGATAATATGCATGAGTTTAGAAGGATTGTTTTAAGTAACTGTTTTTTATAATAATTCTAGAGCACAAAAACGTCTAGCACAACAACTCAGGCAACAAAAAGTGGAAAGGACAGTCAATCAAGTTTAGGGAGCCTATAACAAGGAAGATAACAAGAGACCCTGTATAAGTATTAGAAATATTTTGGAAACTTTATGAAAACTTGTATAAAGCAGTGAAATATGCACATTAAGAAAAGGTACAAATGGAAATGTTTATGGAAGAATTAAATATGCCAAACAGAGATAGATGAGGCTCAATTATCAACAGTTAGGATAGGAAGGGATGAGATAAAAATGGCTATGTACAGCCAATCTACAGGAAAGTCCCCAGGAATAGATGGTATTCTTGTGGAAGTTTGGAAGTTAGTAGGGAAAAACTGATAAAAATCTGGAAGGTTTTGTGTAACAGTATTTTAAGAGGAGGATAAGTACCAGCATCCTGGAAGAAGGCAGTGGTAACGGTAATACCTAAAGAGGGTAAAGATCCATCGGATCCAGCTTCATACAGGCCAATTTCAATACTAAACCATGATTATAAAGTGTTTATGTCTATAATGGCTAAAAGAATGGCAGAAGTGATAACAAAATTGATAGATAGGGATCAGTGTAGTTTTGTGGAGAGGATGCAAACATTTGACAATATTAACAGAACACTGATGATCAGGAGGGAAGCAAAATGTAAAAAAGTACCACTTTTATTCATGGGTCTTGATGCAGAGAATACATTTGACAGAGGACGTCATGTGCAGGGCAATGGAAGCATTTGCTTTCCCTGATAAAATTATAAGGTTGATTAGAAGACTATATGAGGGATCAGAGGCATGAATTAAAGTGGGTGGGGTCCTCTCCGATAATTTCTGCTTGAGTAGAGGAACCAGGCAGGGTTGTCCGCTTTCTCCTTTATTATTTGCATTATATTTAGAGGCATTGGTAAAGAAAATAAGGGACTCAGAAATTCAAGGATATAATTGGTATGGTAGTCAGGAGAGAGAGAGAGAAAGAAAGAAAATAATGAAAGAAAAGAAAGAAAGAAAGAAAGAAAGAAAGAAAGAAAGAAAGAGATAGGTTAGTACATAGGATGATGTCATATGGGAAGTTGCTATCACACGGGAGAAAGTAAATAGTAGAAGTGGCAAAATGTATGAAAGTCAGCTGCGAACAGGAAAGAAGGATGCAGAATATCTGAGTTAAAAACATGAGAATAGGTATATTAATGTGTTCCAAGGATTTGTGCCTCTTTCATCTCCTCAGTGATGGGCACACAACTCCTACCTGCTTCTGCCATCAAACACCTGAGTCACTATTCAGACTCTGGTCACTTGGGTCAGACAGGCCTCTGTCCAGCTACATCACTGATGCAAGCAGATGCTGGTTTATTTTAAGCATAAATAGTCATTTGTGTTCTTGGTTTGCCAAAGTAATTTGGCTAGTGGCAGTGTACTTTAAAGTGGGGAAGAGGATGATGGCATTCAAATGCATCCTCTATGCCTCTTTCCTGGAAAATATAATGCATGCATGCTTTTGTGTGCAAAATAATTCTGGATAAGTTTCAATTACTGTTAGTAAGTTTGTACTAGAAAGCAATGGGCTCAGTCTACGATTTGTGAAATCATGCAAAGGTGCAGATTATAAATCCGATCTGCACTGTACATTGTAAACCTTCTAATATCCTAAGAGCAATAGGTATGATGTACGTACACTGAGATGATGACTTTGCATATTTTGAGACAGAAAAGGGAGCAAAGTCTCTGTTAGAAATATTCATCAAGGAAGTTCTTCCCTGACAAATACTGACAGAGGGGCTAACTTCATGTCAGACTTGCTGACCTTTTAGCAGGAATGCTGCAGGTAAAGCAGATAAAAAACACCTCCATCACCATCAACAAATGGCATGGCAAACAGGTATAACTCTACCCTTAGGACCATGCTTAGAGGATTTGAAGACAAATTTAAATGGTAGACCAACAAGTAACTAACCCATCTCTTTTTGGGAGGGATAAATACCTATCCTATCTCTTTTTGGATGCAAGGTGGTGTCCTAAGAATCCAGAGCATTTTTGCAATTCATGCTACAGTAAGGCCACAAGTTGAGGAGGTCTCTCTCATCAATTCATGATGAGTGGGAGGATGAATATGATTTCCAAAAGGAGACTCTTGTACAATACATACTAAATTTCAAGGTCTTAGTCCTGTGGCAGTCCCATGAACTCCTAGCACAAGCACAATAACAACAAAATGTTTGGTATAACACGACATCAGCAGCCTATGAGTATACATTTGGAAATGAAAAGCAATCCTGCTTAATCCTGTTTACCAGAATAAGTTATGGTCAGCATGTGGGAAAACTTTCACTGTCATACAAGAATAAGATTCTCTGACTATCTGGTGGTGCTGACAGACAGAAGGCAAAAACAAATTCTACTATGTCAACATGATAACAAGCTACTACTTAATATATGCAATGGGCTGCAAGAAGAATCTGAATGGGGCTGGTTGTATATCTGCTCAGTGACAGATGCTAACAACTCAGTGGATACAGCAGTATTGCTATAGCAGCTATCCATCCCTTACGCAGGTTCAAGAAATCAAAGAAGTACTACAAGAACATGTTCAACATACTAGAGAGGTGTTGAGTAAACTGGATCAGGAATAAATGATGAGGCAAAGAAATGATGGGTAAAAATATCAAAAGGGCGGTACCCTGTTACTAAAAATATAAAGACTCTTTTAAAACAAGAAACTGGGTGAAGGCAACTTAAAATGCACATTTTAACCAAAGTTTCATCTCTTGATGGTTCATCAAGTAAATCCCAGTCAACACTGTGTAGGTAGAAGCCTGCAGGCAACAAATGAGATCACAGACCAGGGACATTAGCTTGGTCCAGCCAAGCTGGTGATGGTCTCTCAATGCAACACGTGTTGGATGCATGCGCATATTGGAGAAAAGCATAGACTGGCTTTCTAAAGATCTACAGGTGCCCACACCAGCCACAATGGGTCAGAATGAGGGCCACAAGAAAATAAAAGCCCCCATGCTTCTAGAATAACAGCTCAGCAACTGGCTTTTGCCTCTCAGAGATTGAATGGGCCAGAAATGACTCTTGTCCAGAGAGGAAAAATTGGCCACTAGATTCCAAGGAGATGATGGTCAGCCAGCAGCAGAAATACAAAATAAAATCCTTATTTTAGCCAGTAGCTTGATCCTTTTCCAGAAGTATGTAACTGTGGAAAAAATAAATAATTTTCTGAAATGCATGCTGAAGCTCCAGGAAATCTTATCTAGGAATTTTTAGAGACAGACTGTTAAGTCAGTTTCTGCTCTACCTGCTAGGGAACCAGTTACTGTATTCTTCTGCTGCAGCATGCACAGATGAACACATCTCAGCAGTATTATATTAACTGTAAGGACTCTGTAAAATTTACACTGATCCCCAAAGACTTGAAACCTAGAAACAGTCAGGGCACTTTTTATCTTCAGTTAAAAGTAGTTAAGGACTCGTTTAGCTAAAGCACCCATCTGCTTAAAATCTTTATTTTAACTCCCTTAGGCAAGAATATTTCTACTTGCACATTACTTTTCAGGTATAATGTGCATCTTCTTTATTCCACGTACAGAATATTATTTTAAATTTCATACACTAGTAGCTGATGATTTATTTTTTAGCTTAAGGGTAAGCATGACGAATGGGTTAAGTAATTGTGGGCATCCACGCTTCAAAGCTTTACTGCTCAAGTTACATCTACCATTAAAGTATTCATGGATTACAGTATTTTAAGACAAATGTAACTTGTATTCTTGGTTTGTCAAAGTAGTTTGGCTGGTGGCAGCATACTGTAAACTAGAAAAGATGGCGTCAGTACTGGAAAGTTATCATCTACCCCCCCCCCCACAGAAAATACTGTGTGTGTGTGTGTGTGTGTGTGTGTGTGTGTGTGTGTGTGTGTGTGTGTGTGTGTGTGTGTGTTTGTAATTGGGTACAGTAACACTGAAGACAAATCAAGACTGAGGGAATAAAACTATGTGCTACGGGTAAGCAGCTGTTTAACTGCTCAACTCGTGTGCATTAAGTGCTAGATAAACTGTTGTAGCTCAAACACAGTGCTTTTTACACCCATGTGCCTTTAAAAACAAGCTAAATTAAAATGTATTCACAATTAAAACATTAACATTAAACTCCAACTTCATGTTGTCCAATTTATTCACTGCCAAATAACCTCACTGTCAACAATAAGGAAACCAAGGATGACATCCAAAGAACACTGCTTGTATGATAATGCTCCTGTTTACTAAAGGGATTTGCTCAAGTAAGGAACATAAATATAAAGCAAAATCAATGATGTTCTGCAAAACTGGAGATATATAAGAGCAGACCACTCTACATCAGTTGGAGGTTGGTGTAATGTAAAGCTCTTTACCTCACAGTCAAAAGGTACAGGGTTTGTGTGTCACCTTTGAAGGAAATTGTCTAGGCTTAAAATAATTCACAAGAGCAGCTAGCCTGGTACTTACCTATGAACCTATCACTTAAAAAGTTAACAGAACATCAGGTTTTGCATCAAAATGTATTTCTGAATCACTAAAACTGTGAAACCCTGACTGACTAAAATCCTGACTGATTTATCAAATGTGACAGTTGATGTGAAATTAAGGCTCTTGTCTCATGTACCAAAGGTACAGTGTGTGTGGCTGAAGAAGTCAGTTAACTAGCCAAGGCCCCTTAACTGGGGCAGTTTAACACAAACACACACACACACACTCATTCTGAATCTCTTCTTGTTAGCATTTCATAAAAAAATGTAGGTACAAGTGACTTTCACAGTAGAAATGTTTTTTTTTCTTATATTCTTTTTTCCACATCTCTTGTGCCTGCAAATCATCTTGTTGCTGCCACTAATGCTAACTTTTTCCACAGCACTGTAGACAGAAAAAAATCATGACATACCTGTCATCCATGCAGCCAACAGGGGTATTGTTCACTCTTCTGGCATAACCACTTCCTCGGCTGCTGATGTGAGAGGCAGCTAAAACTTTTCCTCTGCGTATTTGTGTACTTGACCATGCCACATATCTGCCATGTGAACACAGTCCTTAAACTAGTAGGTTTCAGTATTGCAGTGGGCTGGGCCACCTCTCTATCGATGATTCATAAGCTCACACTGGGTCACTCACTCCCACCCTCTTATTCCTGGCTCATTCAGTGTCCAAGAGACGAATCAATCTACAGTTGTCCGGGGTGTAGTCAGGGTTTTATCCTTCAATGATACTGAACTGGGCTCATAAGAAAACCTCTGACAGGACTCTAAACTCCCACTGGAACTCATACAGTGAGAAAAACTAAAGAGAGTTCATGTCAGCATTAGATTTATATAGCAATCTCAGACCAAATGCATGAATAACTTTGCAGGCATGAGGGCCAAATTAACATTAGCTTAGAAGAAATTCAGGCTGGAAAATCCAGACAGGCAAAGGAAAAATAGAAGTTATGTTCTTACCATAACGTTCCATGTTAGTTGTCTTCTTCTCACCTTCTTCTTGCTGGATGGGGGGTTCGGAGCCGACCTCGGCTCCGACTCGGCCACTCTAAAAGCTCGAGAGTTGGTTCCACCGGCTCGAGGCTCCCCTTATATCCCACAATGCTAGGCGTGAGTTACCTCAGATCTCGTTTGTAAGCTAACCCCAGCTTATAATAGTATCAGAATAACTATAAACAAAGTCCACCTCTAAAACCAGGGAGAAAGAAGGGTGACCTATATCCTCATCCAGGAAATATGCACAACAGCATATGCCTAATAAAAGAGGTGGTAGAAAGAGAGGTCACAATCACAACTCCTCTAGGTCTGTCCAGGCCAGGGGGAAGGAGGGTGGGACGCAAGAAGAAGGCGAGAAGAAGACAACTAACATGGAACGTTATGGTAAGAACATAACTTCTATATGTTAAGTTGTCTATCTCGCCTTCATTCTTGCTGGATGGGACCGCGTCCCTAGCACCTTGTCCCGGGTGGCCTAACGGAACAGACTCCTGAGAACAGTGGAACCAAAGTTAGCTCTATGCCTAGAAGCTAAATCCAACTTATAATGAGAAATGAAAGTGTGAGGAGTAGCCCAAGTAGCCGATGCACAAATGGTGTCAATAGGCAGTCTGTCTTGGAAAGCTAAAGAAGTAGCCAAAGCTCTGGTGAAATGGGCCTTAGGTTTATTATGCAGCTTTTGGTGTCTAATTTCATAAACAAGGGAAATCAGAGATGTTAGCCATCTAGATAATGATCCCTTTCTGCCTTCTGCATAGGAGACAAACAGCTGGTCAGATTTTCTGAATTGTTTTGTTCTATCCAAATAGTACCTCAACTGACGATGAACATCTAGCCAGTGTAATTTTTGTTCAGACCTATTGGAATATTCTGGAAAAAAGACAGGGAGGTCAATGCTTTGATTTAGGTTTGACGTCGAGACTACCTTAGGCAAAAAGGACGGGTTGGTTCGTAAGGATACCCTGTCCTTATGGAACAATAGATAAGGAGGTCGACAGCTGAGTGCATGAAGTTCTGAAACTCTTCTAGCTGAAGTAATAGCTACCAGAAAGAGAGTCTTCCATGATAGCAATTTTAAAGAACAGGAGGCTGCAGGTTCGAAAGGGGAAGAATCAAAGAAGTAAGAACTAAATTTAGGTCCCAAGGAGAAGGAGGATTTCTTATAGGAGGTCTGAGAAGAAAAACTCCTTTCAAAAAGGCTTTGCAAAGCTTGTGGGACATTAAGGCAGACTCAGAAATACCCACATGAAAGTTAGAAATAGCTGCCAATTGAACTTTAAGAGTAGAAGGAGATGAACCTGCATGGAAGAGTTCAGCTAGAAAATCAAGGGCTATTTGGATGGAAGCAGTGAAAGGATCTATGTCCCTTCCTTGAGCCCAATATGTGAAGCGTTTCCACTTACTCAAATAAATCTTCCGAGTGGAAGATTTATGGGAAGCTATCAAAATATCTCGAACAGAGTGAGATAATTGAGGAAGCCTGGCTAAGGTTGGAACTGGAGGAACCAAGCAGTGAGGTTCAGAGAGGGGAGGGAGCGATGAAACTGACCCGACTGATGGATCAAAAGATCTGGAACTAGGTCCAGATGCCAAGGTCGCTCAATAGAAATTGATGTAGAAAGGGGAACCACACCTGTCGAGGCCAGTAAGGAGCAATGAGGATCAACGAGGCCTTCTGAGCGATAGCTTTCTGTATCACTTGAGAGATTAGTGGGAAGGAGGAAATGCATACAGAAGTCCCCGGGCCAAACTTGGACTAGAGCATCTCTGCTGGGTTGGCCTGGTAAAGGGAATAGAGTGAAATAATCTCTGCACTTGCTGTTTTGGGGAGTAGCAAAAAGATCGCAGCAAGGCTGACCCCACTTGAGAAAAATTTCTCTCACAACAGAGTCTTTCAGAGACCACTCGTGAGGCATGAGGATAGCTCTGCTCAACTTGTCCGCGATTTGATTGGACTTCCCGGGGATGTGCGTTGCTATCAGAAACCGCTGAGAAGAAATCGCCCATTGCCACAATCTGAGTGCTTCTCGACACAGGGGGTAGGACCTGGTTCCGCCTTGTTTGTTGATGTACCACACTACAGACATATTGTCTGTCTGGATTGCAATCGTTCCCAAGGGAAGAGAGTCTTGAAGGGCTTGCAACGCTAAAAGCACTGCTCTCATCTCCAGAACATTTATGTGCAAGTGGCATTCGTCTGGCTGCCATGTGCCCTGGACCGTCCTGCCCTGATAATGCCCCCCCAACCCGATCAGGGAGGCGTCCGTTGTCAGAGTAGCAACCGGAGGGGGAGGAACAAAGGGTCTTCCCAATAAGAGCTGATGGGAAGACATCCACCACATGAGATGATTTCTGCACGCCTGCGTGATCATAATGGTGTGGGACATTGGAAGTTGCTGGTATGACCATTGTGTAAAGAGCATCCATTGAAGGATTCTCATGTGGAATCTGGCTAATGGAAGCAGAGGTATGGCCGCCATAATTCCCAACACTTTCAGAACTAACCTGGCTTTGATTCTGTTGTTGTTGAAAAGGAGTGAGACCAGTTTGTGTATGTCTGTTATTCTCTGATCTGTTAGTCTCGCAGACATGTCTACTGTGTCTAGATTTGCGCCTATGAAGGTAATAGTACGACAAGGCGACAAAACAGACTTTTCGCAATTTATTGAAATGCCTAACTTTTGACAAATGCGAAAAGTGTAATCCCTGGCCATCAGAAGGAGATGCTTGGTGGGAGCTGTGAGGAGCCAGTCGTCCAAATATGGAAACACCTGGAATCCTTGTCGTCTCAGGTGAGAAGCTACCACTGCCATGCATTTGGTAAATACCCGGGGGGCAGTGGTGAGACCAAAGGGCAGGGCCCTGAATTGAAAATGACTGGTTCCCAGCCTGAAGCGGAGGAATCTTCTGGAGCGTCTGTTTATTTTTATGTGATAGTACGCATCCTGAAGGTCTATAGAGCACATCCAGTTTCCTTTTCCCAATAGGGGAAGGATGGACTGCAGCGTGACCATCCGAAATCTTGTTTTCTTGACTGATCTGTTCAAGATACTGAGATCCAAAATTGGTCTCCAGTCCCCTGTTTTCTTTGGAACTAAAAAGAACCTTGAGTAGATTCCGGATCCTTGCTGGTCTGCTGGAATTGGCTGAATTGCTCTTTTCGCAAGCAGCTTTGAAATTTCCAAAACCGCTAGATCCCTTTGAGCGGGTGGAACATCTGGAAGGGATTTTTTTAATTGGTTTGGAATGCGAAGAAAGGGAATGGAATAGCCTTCGGAAATGATGGACTGTACCCATTTGTCTTGAGTCAGGGATAGCCAGGCTTCTGGGTACAGTGACAATCTTCCCCCGACTGCCTCCGAAGGTGGGCAGTCGGGCAACACCTCAGGGATGCTGAAAGGGCTTATCAGAGAAGGCTTCTCGATTGCCCTGGTTCTGCGGACCCCCCCCCTGCCTCGAGGGCGACGTCTACCATTGTTATTCCCGCCTCTGCCTCTGGCGGGGAACCGACTCTGTGCGTCAGGCGAAGTCCCTTGAGATTGTTTACGGAACCACATTTTCCCACTTTTCTGGCCTTTGGGGTAAGGCCTAGAAGGAGTAGAAAAACGGACTCCGACGGCAGAAAGAGTCTTGCTTTCAGTCTCGCACCTAGTCAAGGTTTCTTTCACTTGAGGACCAAAGAGAGATGATCCATCGAATGGGGAATTAGTGAAAGACGTTTTAAAGGGGTCCGCAAAATTGCATAGCCGCATCCAGGCATGCCTACGTAAGGCCACACCTGTCCCTGCGGCCCTGCTCGCTCCATCAGCCGCATAAGAAAGGAGGCGCATGGAGGAGTTGACTATGGAGTTCAGGGTAGCCAGCTGAGTGTTCATCTTATCTTGAAAACCCGCAGCTGTAGGATCCTTCAACATGTCACTCGCTTCTTTGATCAAGTCCCTTTGAAGACGAGTAAAATGGCATAGGTAGTTCAGCGAACGCATAGCAAATGTCGCTGACGAGAACATCCGCTTCCCGTACCTGTCCATGGACCTAGATTCCTTGTTAGGTGGATGGACAGGTACTGAAGGATCAGCTAGTTCCTTCTTAGTGGCAGCAGCAACCACCATAGCATCCACAGAAACTCCTTTTGTCAAGAACTGTTTGTCTGCTGGTGCCGTTATGAATTTTGAGGGTCTCCTGGGAGTGGGGTCCACTGAATCAGGAGCCGTCCATGCCTTTTTAGCTACCACCTGCATGAGGGGGTCAAAGGGGGGAGACACCCAGGAGGTGGAAGGACGAGAGCCAAACACCTCAAGGTACACAGATTCATCCTCCGAAGGGTTGAGGGCTGGCCAATTTCCCCTCTGTTTGAGGATTTCTAGAATGTCTGCAAAAGAGACATCTTCAGAAGGGGAACGGGGAACCCTCGAATCCTCTAAATCTGTGTCAGAGGTGACGGACTCAGGTGAGTCAATGTGTTTCCTCTTACACTTTCTCTTCCGAGGGGGCTCTTCTGCCAAATCAGGAGAGGCCTCGGAAGAGGATGAGATCCCCACAGGGGGTTCCTGAGGAGCTGGCTCTCTGCGGTCCGGGACGAGGGAGTGAGTCGACTTGACCTGAGGCACCGTAGAGGGAGGGGCAGACGGAGCCGACTGTGGAGTAGAGCCAGGTTCTAACACACTCCGCATGACCTCGAACGCACCCCTGTCAGGCAGAGCCAGAGGTCCCCGCTCCGAGAAGCTGAGAACCTCCCTCGGCACCGACAGTGATGGCTCCGAGGCCGATGTCGGAGCCGAACTCACCAGCGCCGAAGCTCCGAGAGGAAGAGCGGGGTCGGACAAGGGTCCGATGCCACTCACCCCCTCGGAGCCGACGAGGGAAGTCCGGCGCCGAGATTCTTCGAAAGAAGAAATCGGAGCCGACGACGGAGCCGAAGACATCTGTATCGGCTCCGGCGCTACCACAGTCTCGGTTCCGAAACGCCCCGGCTCCGAGCTCAATGGAGTCGGAGGAGGAACATATTGATGGACAGGGGCAGGCATCAACTGATGAGTCGGGCTCTGAAGCATTTGGGCCAGTGCCTCGGACTTAAGAAGTCGACTCACTACCCTCTGAAGGTCATGATCCGACAGCCTCGATGACCTAGAGGAGTGAGATTTATGGCTCCGTTCAGACAGCAGAGGAGATGCTGGAGCCGAATGAACGGAGCCAAGGGATGGTGACCTAGATCTCTTCCTAGATGTCGGCTCCGAAGGTCTGGTCGGAGCCGACAGGAATTTAATACCTCGGCTCCAGCCAGAGCCGAGGGAACCACAGAAGCTGTAGACTCATCGGCTCCAGCCGGAGCCGATGCAGACGTAGGTTTAGTAGCCTTAGATCTCGGCTCAGTAGCTGGAGCCGAGGACCTAGAAGCCTTGGAGGGCTTCCCAGAGACAGAGAGGGAATCCTCAGGCTTAAGTAGACCCCTTAGGATCAATTTGTTCTTTCTTTCCTGCAGGACCCTGGGACTGAAGCCGTGGCATACAGCACAGGAGTCCTGCAGGTGCAAAGGCCCCAGGCAGTAAACACAAGAAGTGTGACCGTCTGTCAGAGACATTTTCTGACAGCACGCATCACACTTCTTGAAGCCTGAGACCTTTGTGTCTTTAGACATCTTAGAACAAGAAAGTGTAACCACACACACTCAGTCAAACACACTGATTACACCTTATCTTATTTTTTAAAACTCAAAAATAAAACAACTATCAAAATGTTTTAATTAAGAGAAGCAACACACACACACCACTAGGGAATGGAAGAAAGGCCTGAAGGCCCGAGGGAGAACTTTTAAGTTCTTATGGGGAAGAAATGGGATTTTTGTGAAAAAAGGGGTAGAATTCCACTAAACTAAGGGAAAATGTAGTTAAAATTAAAAATAAAGGGGTTTAAGTATCCTAACTTTACTGAAAGTTTGCTTACCAAGAAGCCGGTAGAAAACCAACACCTCGATCGCTGTAGCGGCAAACGAGATCTGAGGTAACTCACGCCTAGCATTGTGGGATATAAGGGGAGCCTCGAGCCGGTGGAACCAACTCTCGAGCTTTTAGAGTGGCCGAGTCGGAGCCGAGGTCGGCTCCGAACCCCCCATCCAGCAAGAATGAAGGCGAGATAGACAACTTAACATCAGGAGATAAGTAAACCTGAAAAAGACTCAACTTTTTGTTTTAATCTGTTTGCAAAAATTCAGCTGTAATGTTTGGTAAAATCGAAAAACTATATCACAAGAGATTTTATTACAAACATGTAGCTGCTCAGCATGAGGTAACCATGCTAGTCATTCATTTATTATTTAATTTGTGTACACATTAGCAGTTTGTTGCAATGTTTACTGTGTATTCAGCATTCATTTTGGGGCAAAATGAGAACTAGAGGAAGGTTGTTTGTTATTCATTTTCATATTTAAGAAAAGAAGAAACAGTAAGATTACCTTAAATAGCCTGGATTTAAACTTGAAAGATATTCCCTTTGATGGTGAAGCAGAAGCTGTGGGAGATTTCTTGCCTTCAGATACACCTCTCTTGGCTGGGGTCTTATGAGGCGTGGCTCAAAAAATAAAACAAATGATGACAATAATTATTTAAATTAATTGTTGAAATCTGAATCAGTCACAGAAAAGGAATACGGTACAAATAATTATCAATGACCGCCAATCCTTTTAGTATTACCTATTTAGTCAAAGCCAATTAATGAAAACAGCAACTGAGCCCCAGTATACTCCCATGCAGAAAAAGTCTGGAACTACCCTCTTCAATTCAAGAAACTATGAGTAAACACCACAGCAAACTACATTCTACCATAGTTCAACTGTCTTTTTGATCCACTAGACTCATTCAAATGGATGCCACTGAAGAAGTTGGTAGCCAACCAAATAACCCCCCAAAATATAATTTATAGATGTTAAGGATAATCTTGAACAATTACTAAGCCAGAAAGCACTGGCATTTGTCAAAGCAACATACTGTGAATAGCTAACCAACAAAAACTATATAGAAAGTACAGATAGGTGTAAAATATTTACTATAACAGTAGATCTTGCAGTAGAAGTCACTATTACATTAAAAAATAATTTGGTTTCATCCACCTTATGTGTCTCCTCACCCAGCCTTTGTCTTTCAAAGCCTGCTGCTAGTCTTATACAGGTGTTCCATGGAACCTTGACCTTTCTTCAGCCCTTTTTGGTCCTCAAAAGGACTTTTGAACATGGTAAGCTATTGTTCTTTGTATAAAAAACATCATTGTAACCATAAATTGCAACTGTGTAGCAGTCCAATAAAACATTACAGTAAAATGACATAAGCCCTTCTTAGAAGGGAGCTAGTGGGCAGCTTTAGTGTTATGGTGACATTTCCTTGAAGTTAGTACAGTTGTGTTAAACAAACTTGCCATAACAGTAGATGTTTGAATGACTACTGCTGTAGTAACCTTACCTGTATGTTATATCCTACACAGGATATTGCAACCTGACAGCTTCCAAGCACCCAGACTGGTGACAATCTGACCAGAACTGAATAAAATCTGTGGTGTGAGTGCCAAACCCTTCAGAGCTATCATGCCAAGTGAAAGAGGGAGGATACAGCCCTAAAAAGAGAATAATGCTAGATGAACAAAAATCAATATGCACAACCTGGCAAAAAAAAATATATATATATATATATATATATATATATATATATATATATATATATATATATATATATATATATATATATATATATAGATTATAAAAAGTTTACACACCCCTGTTAAAATGTCATGTTTTTGTGATATAAAAAATGAGACCACAATAAATCATTTCAAAACTTTCCACACCTTTAATGTGACCTATGACCTGTACAATTCAATTGAAAAACAAGCAAATCTGTTAGGGGAAAAATATAAAAATATAAAAAAGATGTACAAAGAGTTGGTTGCATAAGTGTGCACACCCTTAAACTAATACTTTGTTGTGTGTGCACACCCTTAAACTAATACTTTGTTGAAGCAACTTTTGATTTAATTACAGCATTCAGTCTTCTTGGGTACACACCTGCCTTCAGTTAGAGAGACTCTGATTAACCCCAAATAAAGTTCAGCTGTCCTAGTAGGATTTTCCTGACATTTACTCAGTTGCCTGCTATAGCAAAAGCCATGGTTTGCAGAGAGCTGACAAAGCATCAAAGGGATCTCATTGTTGAAAGGTATCAGTTAGGAGAAGGGTACAAAAAAAATTTCCATAGCATTGGATATACCATGGAACACAGTAAAGACAGTCATCAAAAAGTGGAGAAAATATGGGACAACAGTGACATTACGAAGAACTGGACTTCCCTCCAAAATTGATGAAAAGACAAGATGAAAACTGCTCAGGGAGGTTGCCAAGAGACCTACAATAACACTGAAGCAGCTGCAGGAATTCTGGCAAGCTCTGGTTGTGTACTACATGTGACAACAATCTCCCATATTCTCCACATGTCTGGACTATGGGGTAGGGTTGCAAGACAAAAGCCTTTTCTTACACAGAAAAAACATCCAGGCCCAACTAAAATTTGTAAAACAATACATCAAGTCTCCCAAAAGTATGTGGGAAAATGTATTATGGTCTGATGAGACCAAGGTTGAACTTTCTGGAGACAATTCTAAAATGTATGTTTGGCACAAAAACAACACTTTGTATCACCAAAAGAACAAAATCCCCACAGTGAAGCATGGTGGTGGCAGTATCATGCTTTGGGGTTGCTTTTCTTCAGCTGGAACTGGGGCTTTAGTCAAGGTGGAGGGAATTATGAACAGTTCCAAATACCAGTCACTTTTGACCCCAAACATTCAGTTGTCTGCTAGAAAGCTTATGATGGACAGGAATTTCACCTTTCAACACAACAATGACCCCAGAAATACATCCAAATCAACAAAAGAATGGCTTCACCAGAAGAAAATTTAAGTTTTGGAATGGCCCACCCAGAGCCCAGATGTAAATCCAATAGAAAATCTGTGAGGTGACCTGAAGAGGGTTGTGCTGAAGAGGTGCCCTTGCAATCTGACAGATTTGGAGCACTTTTGTAAGGAAGAGCGGGCAAATATTGCCAAGTTAAGATGTGCCTTGCTGATAAACTCCTACCCAAGAAGACTGTATGTTGCAATTAAATCAAAAGGTATTAGTTTAAAGGTGTGCACACACAACAAAGTATTAATTTAAGCGTGTGCACACATGCAACTAGCGTATTGTACATTTTTTATTTCTTATATTTTTCCCCTAACGTGGGAAAAGTTTTGAAATGATTTATTGTGGCCTCATTTTTTTATATCACAAAAACTTTTAGTTATGTACTTACCATAACTTTGGATGTATGGGATCCATCTCGCCTACATTCATAACTGATGGGTTCTCGGCTCCGACTCGGCCACTATACACTAGAACAAAGTCTCTCATTGGCTGGGCTACCCCTTATCCCATAATGTACCACCCCTGCTTCCCCAGATCTTGTTTGTTCGCTTTCATACATACATACAGGTACAGAACACATACCAATAACTGTAACCAACTAGAGCCCTTCCAGAGGAGAGCTCAGCAAGACCAATGTTTCCTCCAAATCCAAAAGGTAGGGGGAAGGAGGGTGGGTATGTATGAATGTAGGCGAGATGGATCCCATACATCCAAAGTTATGGTAAGTACATAACTAAAAGATGTAATGGGATCCTATCTCGCCTACATTCATAACTGATGGGACAGCGTCCCTAGCACCTGAAAACCCCGGGTGGCTCACTGGAACACACTCCTGAGAACTGCGGAACCAAATGAAGCTCTGCCTCGGGAAGCCACATCAAGCTTGTAATGAGAAATGAAGGTGTGTGGAGAAGACCAAGTAGCAGCCGCACAAATATCATCTATTGAAACTTTGGAATGAAAAGCTACAGAGGTGACCATAGCCCTGGTAGAATGAGCTTTGATTGGGAAAGGCAACTCTCTGCCTGACTGGGAATAAATGAAAGAGATGCAATCCTTAATCCATTTGGCAATTGTGGCTTTGGCAACTGGAAGACCTAACCTATTCTCCACAAAGGACACAAACAGTTGGTCAGATTTTCGAGTCTGAGTGGTCCTATCCAAGTAAAAACGCAGTTGCCTGTGAACATCCAACTGGTGGAAGGTATATTCTGCTCTATTAGAAAAATTTGGAAAGAACACTGGGAGCTCCAATGATTGCTGAATGCATAAAGGGGATGCTACCTTAGGCAAAAAGGATGGATTCAATCTAAGGGAAACTCTGTCTTTGTGAAAGATCAAATAAGGAGGGGAAGAACAGAGAGCCTGAAGCTCTGAAACACGCTTAGCAGAAGTTATTGCCACTAGAAAAGCAGTTTTCCACGACAGGAATTTTATATCACAAGTGGCTGCCGGCTCAAAGGGACGGGCAGTTAAGGAGGTCAGAACCAAATTTAAGTCCCAAGGGGGCACGGGATGAGCCATAGGAGGCCTGAGGAGCCAGGCTCCCTTAAGAAAGGACTTGCAAAGTCTGTTAGCCATTAAAGAAGGCTCTATAGCAACATGAAAATTAGATATAGCCGCCAGTTGAACTTTAAGTGTGGAGACTGAAGAGCCAGAATGAAACAATGAAGCTAGAAATTCCAAGACCTGCGGAACTGGGGCCGTAAGAGGATCAATGCCTCGCTGCTGGGTCCAACAAAAAAAACTTTTCCATTTGCTGGAATACAGCTTAACGGTAGATGGCTTGTGGGAAGAAGACAAGATGTGCATCACTTCCGAAGAAAGAGAAAGATCTCTAACTAAGGATGGAAGTGGAGTAACTAAGCATCCAGTCGCAGCGACCGGAGGGACGGATGAGAGAGTCCCGATGGACTGGATAACAGATCCGGCACTGGGTCCAGAATCCAAGGGCCCTGTACCATATACTTCTGAAGAAATGGGAACCAAACCTGACGGGGCAAATGTGGGGCGACCAAAATCATGTGGCACCCGACATGAAGAGCCTTCTGAATCACCCTCGGGAGAAGGGGAATCGGGGGAAGGCATACAGCAGACCCGGGGGCCAATTGTGGGCTAGAGCGTCCCTGGAAGACTGTCCCTGAGAGGGTGTCAGAGTGAAGAACTCTCTGCACTTCGCATTGTTGGGGCTGGCGAACAAGTCGCAACAAGGGAGGCCCCATTCGGCGAAGATCTGCACAGCCACTCTGTTGTTGAGGGACCACTCGTGGGGCAACAGGAGAGTCCTGCTGAGCCTGTCTGCAATCACATTGGCTTTTCCCGGAATGTGCGTGGCTACTAAGAAACGTCGAGAGGCTATGGCCCAGCGCCATACTCTCATGGTCTCCCTGCAAAGGGGGTAGGACCTGGTTCCGCCCTGCTTGTTTATGTGCCAAACTACCGACATGTTGTCGGATAGAATCGCAATAGTACCTTGGGGGAGAGCATGATGAAGTGCTTGTAAAACCAGAAGCACCGCTCTCATTTCCAGGATATTGATGTGAAGGTGCGCTTGATCCTGCCAAGTGCCTTGGACAGACCTGTCCAGATAATGACCCCCCCCACCCTATCTGGGAGGCGTCCGTGGTCACTGTGGCAACAGGGGGCTGAAGGGCGAAAAGACGCCCCCGGTCCAGGTTGGACCGACGTAGCCACCAACGGAGGTCCCGACGACAACTGTCCGTAATCAGAACTAGGTGGTTCAGGGGGAGTTCTTGGTATGACTATTGAACCAATAATAGCCATTGCAGCACCTGCATGTGCAGCCTGGCTAACGGTACTAGGAGGATAGTTGCAGCCATCGAACCCAATAACTGAAGAATCTGTCTGGCAGGAACTCGAGATTTGGGTAACAAATTTAGAATCTGTGATTGTAGAACCCGAATTCTTAATGATGGCAAAAATGCCCGCATCCTTTTTGTGTCTAACTCTGCGCCTATAAAGGTGATATGCTGAGATGGACGCAGCACAGATTTTTTCCAATTGAAAGTGATTCCTAGCGTGAGACCCAAGGTTACTGTGGCCGTCAGCGCTCGAATCAGTAGATGCTTGGAGGTGGCAGTGAGGAGCCAGTCGTCGAGATAGGGAAACACCTGGAATCCGAGACTTCTCAAGTGAGCTGTCACCACTGCCAGACACTTGGTAAACACCCTGGGGGCTGTGGTGAGACCAAAGGGCAGTGCACGAAACTGGAAATGACTGGTTCCTAGGCGGAAGCGTAAATAACTCCTGGACTCCTGACATATCAATATGTGATAGTAAGCGTCCTTGAGGTCTATGGAGCACATCCAGACATCCTTCTCCAATAACGGGAGAATGGACTGAAGGGTGACCATCCGGAACTTGGACTTCTTCACAAAATGATTCAAAAGGCTGAGGTCCAAAATGGGCCTTACGTCCCCTGTCTTTTTTGGCACCAAAAATAATCTTGAGTAAGTTCCTGATCCGATCTGGTCGGCGGGGACAGGCTGGATGACCCCTTTGCTTAGCAGCTTTGAAACTTCTACGGCTGCCAGATCCCGTTGACTGGGTGGCATGTCCGGGATTCTCCTTGTAGGAGGAGGGGGCTTGAAAAAGGGGATGAGGTAACCTCCGGTTACAATGCGAAGCACCCACTGATCCTTGGTTATCGATTCCCAAGCCTGTGGGTGTTTCGCAAAACGACCCCAGACCGGCTCCGGAGAAGCACAGCCAGGCCACATCCTAGGGACGTTGAGGATAGGAGGAACCACAAAAGGAGTCGCGGTCTCCAGAGTTACGGGGGCCTCTGCCACCTCTAGGGTGGCATCTTCCTGAATTCCCCCCCCCCCGCCTCTGGAGGGGGGATCACTCAGTGGAGTAGAGAAAACCTTTTGGGCTTTTTTGAACCACATTTTCCCTCCTCTCTGGCCCTTGGGATAAGGTCTAGAGGGAGCGGAAAAACGGGCCCCAACGGCAGTCAAGGTCTTTCCCTCCTGCTCGCACCAAGTAAGCGTGTCCTTCACCTTGGGTCCAAACAAGGAAGACCCATCAAAGGGGGCATCGGCGAAGGAAGACTTAAAGGCCTCTGCGAATGGACACAAGCGTAGCCAGGCTTGTCTCCTAAGAGCCACTCCTGTGCCCGCTGCTCTACTCGCCCCCTCGGCTGCATAGGAAATGAGCCTCATGGACGAGTTAACAATGGAAGTTAGGGTAGTCATCTGGGCGCCTACAGTCTGTGCTAACGCCTCAGGAAGGTTACCCGCAAGGGACTCTCGTAACTCCTTGAGGAGGTCCCTTTGGAGCCTTGTAAAGTGACAAAGATAGTTCAGCGACCGCATGGTAAAGGTCGCTGAAGAAAGGGTACGCTTCCCGTACCTATCCATGCTCCTAGAATCCTTATTAGGAGGATGAATAGACGTCAAAGCCTCTGTCACGTCCTGCTGAGTGGCAGATGCCACCACCATAGCATCAACTGCAACGCCCTTAGTAAGGAATTCCTTCTGGAGGGGATCTGAAAGGAACTTATTGGGCCTGGCAGGCACCGGTTCCGCCATGTCAGGATGTTCCCACACCCTCCGAGAGAGTCGGTCCAATAGCTCATCGAAGGGTGGAGACACCCAGAAGGAGGAGGGCTGGGCCCCGAAGGCCTTGAGGAAAACTGACTCCTCAGCGGTAGGGTCTTTGGATTGCCAATCGCCTCTCTGTCTCAAAATCTCAAGGATATCCGAGAAAGAGACGTCATCAGAGGACGATTTAGGGGACCCCTCCGCATCCTCAAGGTCAGTATCTGAAGTGACGGATTCATCTTGGGAATCAACGTGCTTCCTCTTACACAGTTTCTTCCTTGGGGGTTCATCCGAAGCAGACTCAGAAGGACGCCCCGGAAGAAGGGAACCCCCCAAGGGGGTATCCTCAGGCCCTGGGGCCCCATTGTCGTGGGAAAGAATGTCTCCGGAGGCACCAGTGCCCAGAACTTGGGATGGAGAGGTAGAAACCTGCTGAACCGGCAAGGTCATGGCCAGCGCACTCCTCATGGCCTCAAAAACAGGCCCTCCAGACTCCGCGGAGGGCACTTGCTGAGGGACCACGGAGGTACTGGGAATGCCCGCGGCAGATGCTCCGAGGGGAAGACTGGGCATTGAAGAGGCGAGCTCTACAGTGTTGCCCTCGGCCCCCGCCGAGGAAGACCCGGTACCAAACCCTGACACCGAGGACAGGGTAGGAATGAAAGTCAGAGCAGAAAAACTCCGAGGGGGTCCCTGCTCCGACTGGACGATTCCGCTCCGTTCTACCTGCACCAACTCCAACGGCTCCAAGGGGGTCGGAGGAGGAATCAAGTGTATGGGAGGTGGAGTCTGCTCCGAAGCCGCGTGGGCCAGAGCCGAGATCATTTTAGTAAAGGCTGGGGACTGGAACAGCCTCTGGATAACCCTATCCAAATCCGAATCAGATAACCTAGAGGATTTGTAGGAAACAGATTGGGGCCGAGAAGACTTCTGCCTCGGCTCCGATAAAGCAGGGGACCGGCTCCGAAAAGGTTCCAGCACTATCGGAGCCAAGACTGGGACCGGCTGCAACACTGTCGGCGCCGAAGGAGGCTCCGTAGCCGAGGGGGAAGAGTCTGAGCTGCACACCTCCAACGGCTCCGAGATCAAGGGAGCCGAGGAAGGTGATTGGCCTCTCGATGCACTCACCTGCGGCTCCGAAACCAATGGAGCCGAGGGGAGAAGCACCGAGGCAGACCCTTCAGCCATCAGCTCCGAAGTCATTGGAGCCGAGGAAGAAGACGTCGAGCCTTGTTTCTTAGTTGTCGGGTCCGACGGACTGGTCGGAGCCGACGATCTATGCTTCTTAGGAGTCGGGTCCGACGGACTGGTCGGAGCCGACGATCTCTTCTTTTTGGAAGCTGGTGAAGAAGCTAAAGCTTCTTCAAAGGAAGGCTTAATCAGACCCCTTAGAATCAATTTGTTTTTTCTCTCCTGGAGAACCCTGGAAGAGAAAGCATGACACACACTACAGGTATCTTGTAAATGTTTGGGCCCTAAACAGTACACGCAGACAGCATGGCTGTCCGTAATAGACATCTTATAATTACATTTTGCACATTTTTTTGAAACCAGACTTTTGTTCCTTGGACATACTGACAAGAAAAATACAGGTAACTTACAATAAGGCCAAAAGGAATAACTGGAAAAATGGGCTAAAGCCCTCTAACTTAAACGGGCTTAGCCCGAAACTAATTCAGTCACACCACAACAAGAAAAACAAAAGATAAGCATACAATAAGGGCAAGAGCCCTCTAACTTAAACGGGCCTTGCTCGGTACACAAGTAGCGCGAACTAGAAAGACTAAAAATTAAAATTTCACGAAACTAAACACAAACGCTCACAAAGCTGTTAAAACAGCTGTTTGTTGAAATACTGACAGAACCCCTAGTCAAAAACGACCCAAAGGTCAAGAAAAATCACTTAGCTCCAGCCAAGTCGAGACCACGTCCGGCTTGAAAAGCGGCAAACGAGATCTGGGGAAGCAGGGGTGGTGCATTATGGGATAAGGGGTAGCCCAGCCAATGAGAGACTTCGTTCTAGTGTATAGTGGCGGAGCCGACGGATCGGCTCCGAACCCATCAGTTATGAATGTAGGCGAGATAGGATCCCATTACATCCTGGCATTTTTAACAGGGGTGTGTAAACTTTTTATATCCACTATATATATATATATATATATATATATATATATATATATATATATATATGTGTGTGTGTGTGTGTGTGTATATGTATATATATATATATATATATGTGTGTGTGTGTGTGTGTGTGGTTTGTAATATGTATATATATATATATATATATATATATATATATGTATGTATACATATATATATATATATATATATGTATGTATGCATATATATATATATATATATATATATATATATATATATATATATATATATATATATATATATGTATGTATATATATATATATATATATATATATATATATATATATATATATATATATATATATATATATATATATATATATATATATATATATATATATATATATATATATATATATATATATATATATATATATATATATATATATATATATATATATATATATATATATATATATATATATATAAATATATATATATATATATATATATATATATTTATATATATATATATATATATATAAATATATATATATATATATATACACACATACAGACACACACACACACATGTATATATATATATATATATATATATATATATATATATATATATATACATACACACACAGACACACACACACACACACACACACACACACACACACACACATATATACCCCTGGATTCTCTATATCCTGCACGGTGTGCATGATTAGTGTAGGAGCTCTAGCAGGCAATATGTCTGCCGTGCGATCCAGGAACAGCCTGCAGGGGTGTGCACGAGAGCTTTTGCACTAATCATGCACGGACTAAGCCCTGGTATGCAAATCACCTCATTTGCAGGAGAAATTTATGCAAATGAGGTGATTTTGCAATCCAGGAAGCTTGCAATAATCCGTGCAAGACTTGTGCTATCTGCAGAAATGTACTCGGTTAGTAGCGGAGTACACTTCTGCAAAATCCGAAACGGAGCTATGACAACTCCAAATAAATATCATTGAGGAAGCATGCCAATGGCCAAGTATAAGGCCATTGGCATTGCAAACAATAAAAAAAAAAAACTTTTATTTTTTTTTTTCGCCGATCTCAGCTGTTTAAGCATAGGACAGCGGCGCGCAAATGGGATCAGGGGAAAAATAATAAAATAAACCTAAAATAAGCATTCTAACTAAAATCAGTATTCTGCCATGAAAGTCAATGGCACGCAGAAGACAACCTGGCCAGTGAGTAATGGTTGCTAAGACGGGAGGCTCAGTGTGAGACATGTAACTATGCATTAGCAGGCAGTCCTATGCAAATGAGGGGAAGGATAGTGAATCCCAATTTTCCCCAGCATGTGAGGCAGGTCTCAACAGTGTAAGAGTATGAATAGCTGGGTGCAAGACTAGGATATAGTTGACATCATGGGGGGAGCTCAGGCATACTGTAAGCGGACTGGAGCCCTGTGGCTCGGGATTGCTCCTAGCTAAGCACAGCTAGGCTAGGGGGTGTGTCTAAACCTGCCTAGCACTCTTTAGAAAGCCTAAGCGGCTGTGCACACCGCACACTGGGTTTTATAGGAAGAAAAAAAAACTTAAGCCAGGAAATAGCAGCAGTGTCCACATTTGAGCAGTCTGTTTGTGCGGCGCACCCCCAGGCTCAAACAGAAAGGCAATGGGAAGGGAAAACAGCAGTAGGAAGGTAATCAAGGAGAACTAGCTTAGCTGGCAGGTGAAATGTATCAGAATCAGTCAATTACACAGACAGCAGACCAGCCGAGCTTAGAACACTACTATAAACTAAAAGCAAACACCTTCCCCCCTGTTTTTTCCCACACTCTATACCACCGGTGTATACAATCAGGGAAATTTTAACAAACAAATCTACAAAATGAGAAGGGCTGCAGCAGGCAATATAGAACAACATGTGCAAGAGGCTGAGGGTGGTGAAGATGTGAATGCTGCCAAACAACCCACAGTGACGAGACAGAGAAGAGTGTACAGACCCAGGGTAACCTACCAGGGGCTACATGAGCTGAAGATAGTGCAGCACTATAGGATGGACAGAGAACTACTACAGCAAATTGTTGAGCTGTGCCGGCCACACCTGACACACCAAACTGACCGAGGGGAACCCATCCCAGTGGATACCAAGGTATGTGTATGCCTAGGTATCCTAGCCACAGGTACCTCCCAAAGCACAACTGGGGATATCATGGGGATCTCACAGGCATCAGCATCCAGAGTATTCCACCAGTTCCTGGATGCCATGTCAGCACATGCCAGTGAGAATGAGAAGTTATGTACCTACCATAACGTTCCATGTTAGTTGTCTTCTTCTCGCCTTCTTTCTTGCTGGATGGGTTCAGAGCCGAACCTCGGCTCCAACTCGGCCTATTACTAAAGCTCGAGAGCTATTTTCGCCGGCTCAAAGCTATACTATGTCCCATAATGCAAGGCGTCATATACCCAGATCTCGTTTGATAGCTAACACTATGGACATACATGTCCCACCACAAAAAAAGGGTAAATCTATCTAAAATATGCAAAAATAAGCTCTTCTACATATATCTCTTACAAGGGCTACCAAAAGGGGAGCAAGAGAGCTAGCTGAGAAGATAACTCTGGTGACAAAAGATATCTCACAAGATACTCTAGGTCTTTCCAGGCAAGGGGGATGGAGGGTGGGACGCAAGAAAGAAGGCGAGAAGAAGACAACTAACATGGAACGTTATGGTAAGTACATAACTTCTCAATGTTAAGTTGTCAATCTCGCCTTCATTCTTGCTGGATGGGACAGCATCCCTAGCACCTTAGTCCTGGGTGGCTCAATGGAACAGACTCTTGAGTACAGTGGAACCAAACTCAGCCCGACTTCTGGAGGCGATGTCCAGTTTGTAATGAGAAATGAAGGTATGGGGGGAGGCCCATGTGGCTGCTGCACAAATAGAATCCATGGGTAACCTTGCTTGAAAAGCTACCGAGGAAGCTAATGCTCTGGTTGAATGAGCTCTAGGCTTGGTAGGGGGCTCCTTATGCCTCAATTGATAGATTAACGTGATAAGAGAGGTCAACCATCTGGACAAGGTTACTTTAGAAACTGGAAGGCTTGCTTTCCTTCCACGTAAGACAGGAAGAGCTGCTCTGATTTTCTCAATTGTTTTGTTCTATCAAGATAGAAACGTAGTTGACGGTGGACATCTAAACAATGTAGTCTTCTCTCAGCTCTATCAGTATAATTTGGGAAGAAGACTGGGAGATCAATAGTCTGATTAAGATTTTTTTCAGAGAGTACCTTAGGTAAAAAGGAAGGATTAGTCCTAAGAGACACTCTATCTTTGTGAAAAAACAAGATAAGGGGGGTGCACAGAGAGAGCTTGTAGTTCCAAAACCCTTCTCGCTGTGGTAATAGCTACCAAGAAAAGTGTTTTCCATGAGAGCAGTTTTAACGAGCAGGAAGCAGCTGGCTCAAAGGGAGGCAGAATTAAAGAAGACAGTACCAAATTTAGATCCCACGGTGGAGGAAGGTCTTTAACCGGGGGCCTAAGTAATAGGGTTCCTTTTAGAAAGGCTTTGCAAAGCTTGTGGGACATAATACTGGTCTCTGACAAGCCAACATGGAAATTTGCAATAGCCGCCAACTGGACCCTGATAGTGGCTGAGGAAGAGCCCGTTTGGAAAAGTTCCGCCAAAAACTCTAGAACTGTTTGGACAGGAGCTGTGAAAGGGTCCACTTGATTTTTCCTTGCCCAAATAGAGAAACGCTTCCATTTACTAGCATACGTCCTTCTGGTGTTAGACTTGTGAGAGGCAAGGATGATATCACGTACTGACTGAGAAATTAAGGGAAGCCTGGCTAGGGTTGGAAGTGGAGCAACCAAGCTGTGAGGTTGAGAGATGGAAGGGATTGGTGCAGCCTGCCCGATTGATGGGTCAGAAGGTCTGGCACTGGGTCCAGATGCCAGGGCTGCTCTAGTAGATGACGTTGCAGGAACGGAAACCAGACTTGTTGGGGCCAGTAAGAGGCAATGAGGATCATCCTGGATCTCAAGGCAGTTGCTTTCTGGACTAACTGGGTACTTAAGGGAAAAGGGGGGAAGCATATAGGAGACCCCGGGGCCAATCGTGGACTAGAGCGTCTCTGGGAGGGAGACCCGGAAGAGGAAAGATGGTGAAGAAATCCTGACACTTGCTGTTTTGAGGGGTTGCGAAAAGGTCGCAGCAAGGCTGACCCCATCTTCTGAGTATTTGTTCCATACTAGTTGGTTGAGAGACCACTCGTAGGGCATGAGAATGGCCTTGCTCAGTCTGTCCGCTATGATGTTGGACTTCCCTGGAATATGCGTTGCTACCAGAAACCGTTGAGAAGAGATCGCCCACTGCCAAAGTCTGAGCAGTTCCCGACATAGGGGGTAGGACCTGGTTCCGCCCTGCTTGTTGATGTACCACACTACAGACATATTGTCCATCTGAATTGCAATCGTCCCGGTGGGTAGAGAGTTCTGAAGGTCCTGCAACGCCAAAAGTACCACGCTCATCTCCAAGACATTTATGTGCAGGTGGCACTCGAAGGGTTGCCATGTGCCCTGGACTGTCCTGCCCTGAAAATGCCCCCCCCCCCCACCCGATCTGGGAGGCATCCGTTGTCACGGTGGCAACCGGAGGGGGGAGAATAACAGGTCTGCCCAGGAGCACCTGAGGCGAGACCATCCACCACGAGAGGTGTCTCTTGCATGACTGAGTGATGACAATGTTGTGAGACATGGGAAGCTGCTGAAAGGACCATTGGGAAAAAAGCATCCACTGCAGTAGCCGCATATGTAAATGAGCTAGGGGGAGCAAGGTGATTGTTGCTGCCATTAGACCAAGTGTTTTCAGTACAAATCGGGCTTGGACCCTGTCCTCCTGTAGAAGGATTTGAACATGGCTGCGAATGTCTGAAACTCTTTGTGTAGGTAGTTTTGCTGACAACTCTACCATGTTTAACACGGCGCCTATGAAGGTAATATGCTGACAGGGCAACAAGGCAGACTTTTTGAAGTTTATAGAGATGCCTAGCGCTTTGCACATTTGCACAGCATAATCCCTGGGTTGAAGTAGCTGGTGCCTGGTGGTGGCAGTAAGGAGCCAGTTGTCTAAATATGGAAACACCTGGAATCCTCGTCGTCTCAGGTGAGCTGCAACCACTGCCATGCATTTGGTAAACACCCTGGGGGCTGTGGTGAGGCCAAAGGGCAGGGCTCTGAATTGGTAGTGACTGGCTCCCAGCCGGAAGCGGAGAAACCTTCTGGAGCACCTGTTCATTTTGATATAGTAGTACGCATCCTGAAGATCTATAGAGCACATCCAATTGTCCTGACCCAGAAAGGGTAGAATGCACTGTAGCGTGACCATCCGGAACTTCGTTCTTTGAACAGACTTGTTCAGCCTGCTGTGATCCAAAATAGGTCTCCAGTCCCCCGTCTTTTTTGGTACCAAAAAGAATTTGGAGTAGATTCCGGATCCTTGTTGGTCTGCTGGGACTGGCTGGATGGCCCTTTTTGACAGCAGCTTTGAAATTTCTGACGTTGCTTGATCTCTCAGACTGAGTGGAATATCTGGAAAAGGCCCTTTTGGTTGTTGCGGGGTGTGGATAAAGGGGTTTCTGTAACCCTCGGATATGATCGACCGTACCCATCTGTCTTGCGTAAGGGAATGCCAGGCTTCTGGGTACAGTGAAAGTCTTCCCCCGACTGCCTCCGAAGGTGGACAGTCGGGCAGCTCCTCAGGGGTGCTGGAAGGGTTTGTCAGAGAAAGATTCTCTGCTATCCTGATTTTGCTTGATTGTCCTTGATTCCTTATTAGGAGAATGGACAGGTACTGAAGGGTCAACCAACTCCTTCTTAGTGGCTGCTGCCACCACCATGGCATCAACGGGGACGCCCTTGGAGAAAAACTGCTTGTCTGCCTGGGCTGTAATAAATTTTGTAGGCCTCCAGGGAGTTGGTTTCATAGTATCCAGAGCCGTCCACGCCTTCCTAGCTACCACCTCCATGAGTGGGTCGAAAGGCGGGGGCACCCAGGAGGTGGAAGGGTGAGAACTGAACGCATCCAGTTACACCGACTCATCCTCAGAAAGGTTGAGGGCGGACCAGTTCCCCCTCTGTTTAAGGATCTCTAGGATGTCAGAAAAAGAGACATCCTCAGAGAGGGACCTTGGGGACCCTTCCGAATCATCCAGGTCGGTGTCAGATATTACTGACTCAGGGGAGTCGACATGCTTCCTTTTGCATGTCCTCTTCCAAGGGGGCTCCTTTGCAGGATCAGGGGAGGCCTCGAAGAGGAAGAAATGCCCAATGGAGCGGCCTGGAGCGTCGGTTCTCTGCGCTTGGGTTCAGGAGGGTAGGCAGGGGCCGAAGCAGGCATCGTGGAGAGAGGGGCTGAACAGGCTGACCATGGCGCCGGTATGGGAGCCAGCACGCTCCTCATGACCTCAAAGGCGCCCCTGTCAAGCAGGGAAGAGGGACCCAGCTCCGATGAGATGAGAGCTCCTCCCAGCACCGAGAGGGATGGCTCCGAGGCCGATGTTGGGGACGAATTCACCTGCCCCGAGGCTCCGAGAGGGAGAACGTGGTCGGACAAGGGTCCGATGCCACTCGCCCCCTCGGAGCCGACGAGGGAGTCTCAACGCCCGGATCCCTCCAAGGACGAAGCCAATGAAGGGATCAGAGCCGACGAAGGAAACGATGACGGAGGGATCGGTTCCGATGGCCAAATGGTACTAACCTCAACGACCTCCGGCTCCGAACTCAGCAAAGTAGTCGGAGGAGACATTTGAGCAGGCGTTGGGGTAGCCCCTGTCTGTTGAGACGGGCTATGCAATAACTGGGCCAGCGCCTGCGACTTTAAAACCCTGCTGACTACCCTCTCGAGGTCATGGTCCGAAAGCCTGGAAGACCTGGAGGAGTGAGACCTATGGCTCCGCTCTGACAGCAAGGGAGACTTCGGAGCCGATCTAACCGACTCCAGTGAAGGAGACCTGGAGCGTTTTCAACTTGGGGACGGCTCCGACACCAAAGCCGGAGCTGACTGAAGCCTTGATGAATCGGTTCCAGCTGGAACCGACGAGGCAGAAAGAGGACCGCTCGGCGCCGACTCCGAACATGGAGCCGACGATTTGGCGGGCTTTGAAGGTTTTCTGGAGATAGGCTTGGGCGGAGAACCTTCAGGCTTTAATAAGCCTCTGAGAATGAGCTTATTTCTGTGTTCCTGCAGGACTCTGGGGCTAAAAGCGTGACAGATGGAACAAGAGTCCTGCAGGTGCAGAGGGCCCAAACAGTACACACAAGAAGTGTGACCATCTGTCAGAGATATCTTCTGACAGCACGAGTCACACTTCTTGAATCCCGATACCTTGGTATCTTTGGACATGACACCACAGGGTCGAGACAAAAAATCTACACAAGCACACTAACACACTCAACGAAAAATTTAAGTTAAGCTAACTAGTAAAAAGAAGACAGAAATTACACACACACACACACACACACACACACACACACACACACACACACACACACACACACACATTAAGGGGAAAACTGTACTGACTACTGAAGGGAGGGTTAGGCACGTCCACCTTAAGGGTGGAAAAAAGGTAGGGAAACCTAGTCGCTACTCTCTAAACAGTAATTAAATAAACTAAATAGAAAAATATCTAAGAAAAACTAACTGTAGATACAAAATTTTTAAATACGACCTGGAGCCGGAGAAAACGCAACCTCGTAGCTGAAGCGGCAAATGAGATCTAGGTATATGACACCTAGCATTATGGGACATAGTATAGCCTCAAGGCGGTGAAAATAGCTCTCGAGCTTTAGTAATAGGCAGAGTTGGAGCAGAGGTTCGGCTCCGAACCCATCCAGCAAGAATGAAGGCAAGATTGACAACTTAACATTGTATATTTCCTCAACACCCATAAGGTGTTGACCAGCAATATGCGTCTCTTCCACGAAACAGCAGAATACCCTGGGGTAGTGGGTGCTATAGACTGCATGCACATATGCATCAAAGCACCACCCAGTGAGCAGGGTAGGGCCTTCATCAACCGGAGGGGCATCCCCTCCATCAACTGCCAGGTCATTTGTGATGCCCATGGCATTATAATGAATGTGTTTGCTGGCTGCCCTGGAAGCTATGCTGATTCCCACATACGGCATCTGATGCAGCTGTACCAGAGATTTGCCAATGGGGACGTCCCCTACGGTCACCTAGTGAGGGATGATGGGTACACACTGGAGCCGTGGCTGATGACACCCGTCAGAAATGCAAACACACCTGAACAACAATGTCATAATGAGGCACACACATAGGCCAGACATATAATAGAGCATGTGTTTTGGATGCTCAGGTCATGGTTCTGGTGTCTGGACACATCCGATGGAGCCCTGCAGCATTCACCAGCTACATGTACCCAAATTGTTATGGTATGTGCAATGCTACACAATATGATCCTGCGGAAACATCTGCAGCAGGAACAGCATGGGGCAGGGCCTCACAGCCCCCCACCAATGCCAAGGCCTGCACAGGCACAGAGTGATCCGGAGGAGGAACAACCTGAGCCTGTTCCAGTAGGCAGAAGGAGGAGTTCCCAGTATGCCCTGGCCTTGGCATAGAGGCAACTCATAGCACATGCACTGACTCAGTAGGGACCCAGGGAATGACACCTCTCTCTGACTCACACATACAGTAAAAGGGATGCCAAATATGACACTACCTATGCTCAACCATGTATAGGGAGTGTACTATGTGCATCCGACATAGGCAGCCCTCCACCACCATCTGCAAGTCTGGCACACCCACAAGGTAAGTCAATCAACCTACCAATTGACAAATAGAGAAACTACAGCCCTGAGCCACAATGCAAACCATTGTCATGTGGCCTGATGCCAAGGTATACCCATCAACTACCCTTGTATAGCCTGCTGGCACAGTTGACCACCACACACCCGTGCAGACATGCACCCATGCATGTCAGTACTGGCACCCAGTGTGTTTGTGTGTGTGTATTGTATGGTGCGTATGACCACATCCACACTCACTACAACCCCCATGGGGATACTGAAGCATGCTATCCAGTGTCTGACACCTCCTCATAATCTTTGCCCTTACTACCTCCATATGACCCGTGTGGTGCATGTGATGCCTGCACAGTGATGTGTTGTGGCAATCCCACTACTGATGAGTTGTACTCCTGGCTCTGCCAAGTGTGTCAATGTGTGTGCGTCCCTGTGAGACTGTGGCTGTGTTGACTCTGGCACCTGTTCATACAGACATGCATGTGTACGTCACCTACCTTATATGTACCATATCCCTGTTGCAGATGTTACTCACTATCACATATATCCTTTCCTTGATTTTTAAGTATTTTTTCTGGCTTTCGCTTTAATTACTGTATCTCGACTGCATTTCGCCTAAAAAACAGCTCTGCATATTGTTTATACTGTACCTGTGTTGATTGTAAACTGTTTGCACTTTAAAAAGTTATTTTTGTTTAATTTAACTGTTAGGCTAGCACACTCAAGTGCGCTAGCCGTTTTATACCATTTACTGTTTGCTACTGTATCTTTTTCTTCTGTCTCTGTAAAAAAAAGAAAAAACAAAATAAAAAAAAATCCTTGTTTTCCCACCTTACTGAACTAGAATAGTCCAGTCTTCAGATTTTGCTGATCTCTGGGCTTTGTCTTAGTTCCTGTGCTATCCATATCCTTATTTGGATAAGAGGAAGCTTCTTTGTTCACCAATGGGAGTGGGGAGCACTGAGCAACCTATTTGTCCCTAGAGGAGTGGTTCCAGCCCAGCAACTTGTAGTTTATTGGCCATTTTGGGTCAATTCCTGGCTCTTTTCAACCCCTTGCTATAAAGCCCGTTTTTGCACGCTTTTGCACGATTTTCCGCGAAGTTACTCATAGAGCAGCATCGGGCAGCACTGGTTAATCAAGTTTAAAGTATTTCTGCCTCCGTAAAGTCTGCTCTTCAATTTTTCCCTTAGAACTGCTCTACTTGCAATCTAAACAGCCTATTCTCTATCTGAACAGCTCAGCACTTGCTCCTAAAGCATTTTTTATACAGGTAAAGAACTCTTAAACAAAAGAAAGTACTTCATTCACCTAAATTCCCTTGAGTACCCATTTCCCTATAGGTCCTTTCTGACTCAGTTACACAGCAATCTTTTTCACTATTCTAGCATGTCGAAGGGTCAGTTGCTGGCGTCCTCTCCTGTTCAGCTGGTGACTCTGGGAATCTTGAGGCAATGTTACAATTGCCTCATGTACACAGACAACCCTCTCCTCCTCCCAACAAATACAAATATATGCGAGAGATGCAACTATATAGCCAAACTGGAGGCTGAGCACTCTCAACTCAGTACTGGCAAGACCAGTCAGGAGGAGAAGGTAACCACGCACACCACAAACCCAGTCTCACATAGAACTATCACAACTGCAAACCAAACACATAAACACACAAAAACATACTCGGAGGCGCTGATTAAAAATCTACCAAAACAACAGAGGCCTCCAAAGCAGACACCCAAGCGACCCCCACCTCAAAACATAGCACATGCAACACATAGTTCACAAAGTCAGTGTGCTAAACAGTCACAGCCCTTAAGGCCAAACAACATGCCAGACACACTTGTAATAGGTGACTCCATAGTCAGACACACTGACATCCTGCTCACCAGACTGAACAAGGAAAAGGTCACAGTAAGCTGCCTGTCGGGCGCTAGAATCCGCCACATAACACAAGCACTCAGGTCACTCCACGGCAAGTACAAATATGACTCAGTCATTGTCCATGCAGGTGTGAACGACCTGAGACGTACCTCCCTGGACTACATGAAAAGAGACATAGAGGAGCTCTCTGATTATGTAGCCCAGGCCGGTATGACCCTGACCCTGAGCAGCATCTTACCCTCACCAAGAATGATGCCACAGTACAAAGACAAAATGATCAATTTTAACAATTGGCTTAATTACTGGTGTCATTCTAAGGGGATCCAATGTCTGTCTGCTTGGGATGACATGCTTGACAAGCCACGCTGCTTCAAGGGATGGCTTGCACCTGTCACCCTTGGGCTTCCGGATATTAGCCAAGGCTCTTGCCACCCCATAGTGCCTTTTTTAGGCAAGGCTCAAATGACAAACCTACCTCCCTAGAAAACACAAGTGGAAAAAAACTAAGGGTAATGCTGCTCAATGCCGGAAGTCTAAACCTCAAGATGCACGCCTCAAGCCCTCCTCAGTATGGAGAACATCGATGTCTGTGCAGTGACTGAAACCTGGTTCAAGGCTCCTGAGAGCACCCCAGCACTATCAGGTTTTACCTCATATCATGCTTTCTGGCCCCAAAACTTGGACCGAACCACGAAAGGAGGGGGAGTATCCATATTCATCAAAGATACCCACACCTCCAGGTTAGTGGCAACGCACGAAGCATCGGAGACCATCCAGGTGCAACTAACCATAGGCAAAACTGCCCTACAGTTTGTAGCATGCTACAGACCACCCTCTCAAACTCAGGAACCCCACACAGCCTTCCTGAAGACACTGGAGAGTATGAATGTCTCTCCAAATACCATCATATTGGGAGACTTCAACTACCCAAACATAGACTGGGAACATTACTCAAGCCCCAACACCCTAGCCCAAAGGTTCCTACAATTCATAAACTCAAGTGCGATGGAACAACTAGTCACCATTCCCACAAGAGGAGATAATATACTAGACCCGATCATCACAAACATGGGGACAAAATGCTCCACACCGGAAGTATATCCCTCATTGGTGAGATCAGACCATAAATTAATCTCACTGGAAATCCACATCCCGCCCCCACCCCCTGCACAAAAGACCACAGTGAAGAACTTCTGAAAAGCCAACTTCACACTTCTTAAGACTGAAGTGGTATCCTTCAAGGCCCCTGGGCCAGTGGAAACCACAACCCACACTGCTGAATCCTTTACAAATGCCTTCTACGGGCACATTCAAGAATGCATGGATCATGCAATCCCAAATAAAACCAAGACCCATTCCCCCAAAGGCAGGCACCCGGTCTGGTGGACCCCAGCCATAAACAAACTTTACAACAGGAGGAGGAAGCTACTACATGACAGAGCAAAATCCCTAAAAGGGAAGGCATCTCTGATCAGTACTAGCAAAAAACTACGATCACTCATAAAATCATCCAAGGCCAACTTTGAGAGAAAAATCGCAAAAGACAATCACAAGGCCTTCTTTAGTTATGTTAGAAACCTGGGTGGAAACTCCCAGATATGCTCAGAGTTAGTCCAAAATGACACAAAATACACTGAACCCACAGACATTGCCAACAATCTGGCAGACAGGTTCAGTGCAAATTTCTCCTCCCCCTCCCCACCAAAAGGAGAAATATCTATCCCAGCAGAGTGTAGCCTCCCTAACATCTCAGATGCCCAGGTGAGAGCCGCCCTCTCTAAAGCTAAAAACACAGCATCAATGAGACCGGACGGTGTCCCGGGCTGTGTGCTACATGAACTCCAAGAGGAACTAAACGCACACATAAGGCTGCTGTTTAATCTTAGCTTTACTACAGGATACGTACCCAAAGAGTGGCGTACGGCAACAGTGGTCCCACTCCACAAAGGCAGTGTTTCTACGGACCCTGGAAATTACCGCCCCATAAGCTTGACGAGCCTGGTCTGCAAAGCTATGGAGAGGATCATTATGGAACTCATAAACAAAGACATTGGGGACCTACAGACATTGGATCCTACCTAATTTGGCTTTGTCAAGGGCAGATCCTGCCTTTTGAACTTGGTCGACTTTTTTGAAACAGTCACTAAGGCCATTGATGAGGGTAAGGAAGTTTACACAGCCTACCTTGACCTTGCAAAAGCCTAAGAGCACAATACTCCACTCGGGCATCATAGACAAACTCACCAGCTTAAATGTAAACCCATATGTCACAAGATGGGTTGCAAACTGGCTCAAGGACAGAACCCACAGAGTCAGATTTGCTGGAGCCATATCAGACTCTAAGCTGGTCACAAGCGGTGTCCCACAGGGCTCAGTCCTGGGACCCCTCTTGTTCGGCATTTATTTTTCCGAGGTGCAGGCAAACATAGAAGGACTGTGGCTGACAAAGTTCGCAGATGACTGCAAACTGGGCGCCATAATTGATACTCCAGCAGACACAAGCATCCTTCAGAGAGGCCTCATAGAAACGGATAATTGGTGCCAGAGCCATGGCCTTAAGCTGAACGCCAAAAAATGTATAGTCATACCCTTTGGGAAAAACAAGGTACCCACAAATTACCACATAGGTGGGAATCCATTAAGTACGGAAGAGGTAATCAGGGACCTAGGGACCAAAGTTGACAGTAACCTCTCATTTGACACTCACATTGCCAAAGTGGTTAGGAAGACCTTCTATATTGCACACCTTATCATGAAGGGATTCACATCTAGATCAAGAGAGGTCATTGTGCCCCTGTACTCTTCTCTTATCAGGCCAATGATTGAGTACAATGCCCCATTTGGGATGTATCTTACCCGACACCCGCAGCAGTTGGAAAGACCCCAAAAGTTCCTCACCAAGAGGATAAAGGGTCTCAAACATATGTCATATGCTGCCCGGCTGAAGAAACTCCAGCTCTATTCAGTCGCATACCGTCTACTCAGAGGTGATCTGTGCCTGACGTACAAGGCCATGTCCAATCCGGAATTAATGGACATGCTCCACCTCAAAAAATCCAAATCCATCAGAGCCACGAGACCAAGAGACTTGAACCTCAACACAGAAATAAATAGGACATGCTGGAGGGACAGATTCATAACCCAGAGGCTCCCTATACTCTGGAACAGAATCCCAGTCCATGTTAGGCAGAGCCCCTCACTAACTCTCTTCAAGAGAAATCTTGACGAGTGGATGGGAGATCGTAGGTTTACCCCGGAGGTCATCTCTGTGTCACTAAAAGACAGAGGCACAGTAAACTAAACCCTAAATGGGCGTAGTATTCTCATCCTAAGGGGTGGTGAAAGCCACACACACTTTGGCTAGGCTTATAAATGCCCTAGGGTAGATAGCCTAGTACAAACCTATGAACCTATATGTTCCGAGTGCTCCACAATAGGTAACCTATGTGAAGCATCCAATAACTGCATCTAACTGTGATAGCACTACATAGTTGTTGGGGGTTTGATACCCTGTGCTGGTAGGTGTGTGACACAAACATGCTACAGTTTTACTCTCCCACCCCTTCCTGACATGTATTTGCCTCTGTCTGCCTCTCGCACTCCCTCGGTGGACATGGAGACCCACACCTGCTTTGCTTAGGCAGCAGCAAGTGTATTTTAAGTGATGCTCATGATCAGCTGATGGTCTCTGCACAAATTCTAGCCCTCCCCTAGCTGATTGCATGTGGAACAGCTGTGGTAACATTCACATAGCCAATTGCATGGAAACACACTCCAATATCTAGGAACATCATGGTGGTGTTGGCCCTTTTCATTCACTGTGAGCAGGAACTAGATCTGTTGTTTGGCAAACAGCATATCTGATGGATTGGGGATTTACCTCTAACAACATACACTGTGGAAAGAGGGCAACAAACAGGAGGGGGATGTCCCTGACCTGACTACAGACTGTAAGTGCTGCTATACTGCATTTGGAGTAATGTTGGTTTAACAGTGTTTGTCGGGATATGGCTGTCGTACACGTCGCAATACCTGTCATGTCAGTTCCATGTTTATGAGGAAACCCCATCTGCAGACTGGGCAATGTTTCTTTGGTTACATGTGTTAGCCACGGAGCATCTATCTGTGGAATGCAGAAGATAGTGTGAGGATTGCAGTCTGTAGATGGTGAAGGCCGTGACAGTTACTGACTTCATATCCCTCATAGGACATATGCTGCAACAAACCCCGTTACAATGGTAAATGTATGAGGTTATCACAGCAACATGTCAATATTGGCCCTGTGTATGTGCTGTCAGCCACACCTCTGTCAACCTTTGTACATATGTCGTGCATGAAGTGGTGCATATGTGCTGTACACCGTAAATAGTGTCATCATAACTGATAACAAGCCAGTGATACATCAGATTGCTACACATGTACAGTAGGGGGGGTTATATTTCATGACATAACCTTGACATTCTGTGACTGCGGTGCTGGTGCTGCGGTAGCATTGTTGCCTCACAGTTAGACATTGCCCGTTCGATTCTCAGTTAGAGCGTCTTCTGTGTGGCGACATGCGTGAATGAGCATTCCTTCGTTGAAGGCTGTGTGTTAGGCCCAGCAAGCCAGCACGTAAAACTCTACTGTCAATCATTAGCGAACTGGAGTTCCGCTGTGGCGACCCCTAACCGGGAAAAGCCGAAAGACACAAACAAACAAACAACCCTGGACATTCTGTGGATGTTTGTACAGTACTGAGGTCTGTGTAGTTATGGTGAATATCGGCAGTGTGTATATTGTTAATATGTACTTTAAGCCTGTGTACAGACTGTGGTAGATGTCATTGTTCAAGTTCCCCTTCTATCTGATGTTACATGCTGCCCCACTGCATGATACCATTTTGGCGTACATGTTTGTAGGGCCATACACACACATGTCCCATACCACAGACAGCCATCAGACCAAACTGTGTAGCAGCCCAGTATATGTAGGGTCATTCTGTGAGTGGCACATATGAGGATGGTGTAGAACAGATAGTCCATAAAATGTAATATTATGCTAGCTTACCATATGTGCTGTGGCTGTGTTCACATTGGTTGTGGTTATGCACTTTCACACAGGTGTATCTCACCCTGTGCTGTGACATGTCTGTTGATCCTGCTATATATGCAGGCACATGTGCATTCCCCCTCAGGAGATGTAGGCCAGTGTTGAGCAGTAGCCTGCACAGTGCATTGTTACATGCCTAGCAGCTTAGTGTACTTACCCAGTGAGATGTCACGTGTGGATACTTGCCAGATGAACTGCTCCCGGGCCTCCCTTAAAAGTCATGTATGTCAGACAGAGCAGTGGTATGCTGTACAGATGTATGTCAAAATCTAGTGGGTAGTATGCGGCCATGGCACCCCTGTACCAGCAGTCATTATGTGTCAGGCCAGACAGGTATTTGTGAATACAAAACCTATGGTGGCAAATGTATACCAGTCATTATGTGTTATACCCATCTACATGGATATCTACGTCCATATTGTCAGGCCTGGTACACATGTTGTGCACTAAGGGATTATGTGTATACCTCTGGACTGTACAGGGTATGTCCGAATTTCCACATATATTGGCCAATATCTCTGCTGCACTCCACAGGGGCATTACATGCTAGTGGCGGTACTTTACAATGATTTCTTTAGGATGTCTGTCAGTAGCCAATGGCACACATGATATAAGCAGATGTGACCTTCCACACAGCACAGCTGTGAAGACAATCCCAATGACAGTAGCAATAGTCTACTAATATACCTGCTATATGTACCTGACATCCCCTTGCACTACTACTTTGGGACTATAGGGGCTGAGGTAGGGCTACACTCCATGTCCAGGACATATGGTGGAAATATATGTACATATACTTATCCAGATTGCCATATATATATATATATATATATATATATATATATACATATATATATATATATATAATTACATGTGCACCACCCACTATAAATCCCTACAGCATGTGGGCGTGGTCCCTTTACATTTTCTGTGTGATGGGCATCCTTCCTGTGTGTGGGCATCGGTGTTACAGACAGCAGGTAGCAATAGCTCTTACAGGAGAAACTGGACACTCAGGGCAGCCACATATTTGTAGGAGGATCAGGAACTACAGACAGACTGCGAGTAGAGTTGTGTTATGCTTTGTATAGTACTGGTGTTACAGTGTGTGTGTGTGTGTGTGTGTGTGTGTGTGTGTGTGTGTGTGTGTGTGTGTGTGTGTGTGTGTGTGTGTGTGTGTGTATACATACTAGTTTACCTTGGAATGCAGTCTGTCTGCATAGCTCACTACTGTGGGCCTATCCTCTTGCTGGACAGAGGTATGCCTATCATGTGTTGTCCGTCCACCACACAGGTCCTGTGTCAGATATTACACTGGCAGTGTGTGCGTTGAGTGCTATTAGTACATGGCTACATCCATTTCTGTTTCTAACCTCAATTCCCTGACTAAGGGTGTGTTGCAGACTATCCTGTAACACCAGCAACTTGCTTAGTGTATGGCAACAATGTTCCACATATGTGCCTGTGTTCCACCCTCTGTCCTCCATCTACATACCAAGCTTTGCACATATGTCATGCTGTCGGGGTTGTTCTGTAGTGGTCTGTGAGTATATCACACTGCCATTGCTGCCATCAGTCCACTGCTGTTGTATCCCCCACACATACAGTGGGGCTGGGGCCATATATGTGTGGGCGTCACCGACACAATACATGTGTGCCCTTATGCACTCCAGAGGCCAGTGTATGTAACAGTGGTATATGGCCCTGTATTATTGAGTCT